>NC_064614.1:1291382218-1291697634 GCF_023898315.1 Schistocerca nitens | reverse complement strand
AGGGCGCCCACAAGAGTGACGCTGTAACAGTGACAGAAAGATCGGAAAGTGGTCACTACCACACAGGTCGTTATGCACACTCCATTGGACAGAAGGTAAGAGGCTAGTGCTGCAGATCGAAAGGTCGATGGCGGAGTACGTGCCGTGTGCCACACTGAGATGTGTGGAGTCACCATCATTTAAAATCGAAAGATCTAGCTGTGTCAATACATTCTCAACGGTGGCGCCTCGACCTGTTGCCACTGACCCACCCCACAGAGGGTTATGGGCATTCAGATCGCCCAGTAACAAGAAAGGTGGCGGCAATTGGGCTATCAGCGCAGCCAGGACATGCTGCGTGGAAGGTAAGACTGCAGACGGTAACAGCCTGTGGGGTCCACACCCGAATAGCGACAGCCTCTAAAGGTGTTTGTAGAGGGACAGACTCCCTATGAAGAGAGTGAAGGACATAGATGCAGACGCCACCAGACGCCCTTTCATAGGCTGCCCGGTTCTTATAAGAACCCCAATAGCCACGGACGGCGGGGGTTCGCACTGCTGGAAACCAAGTTTCCTGAAGAGCAATGCAGAAGAAAGGGCGAAGGCTGATAAGTTGTCGGAGCTCAGCTAGATGATGGAAGAAACCGCTGCAGTTACACTGGGGGATGATATTTTCCATGGCTGAGAAAGGTGTGAAGGGACTGGGAAGGCAGATTACGCCGCTGGGTCGCCTGCTGCCTCCGATTGAGCACCTGTGCTAGTTCTATCCATGATGTCTGAGGGACCGGCGAGATCGAGGTCCTCAGCGGACGCCAGAATCTCCACCTCGTCCTCAGACGCAGAGCTGGAATGTTCTACATCTACATCTACATTTATACTCCGCAAGCCACCCAACGGTGTGTGGCGGAGGGCACTTTACGTGCCACTGTCATTACCTCACTTTTCTGTTCCAGTCGCGTATGGTTCGCGGGAAGAACGACCGTCTGAAAGCCTCCGTGCGCGATCGAATCTCTCTGATTTTACATTCGTGATCTCCTCGGGAGGTATAAGTAGGGGGAAGCAATATATTCGATACCTCATCCAGAAACGCACCCTCTCGAAACCTGGCTAGCAAGCGACACCGCGATGCAGAGCGCCTCTCTTGCAGAGTCTGCCACTTGAGTTTATTAAACATCTCCGTAACGCTATCACGGTTACCAAATAACCCTGTGACGAAACGCGCCGCTCTTCTTTGGATCTTCTCTATCTCCTCCGTCATCCCGATCTGGTACGGATCCCACACTGATGAGCGATACTGAAGTATAGGTCGAACGAGTGTTTTGTAAGCCACATCCTTTGTTGATGGACTACATTTTCTAAGCACTCTCCCAATGAATCTCAACCTAGTACCCGCCTTACCAACAATTAATTTTATGTGATCATTCCACTTCAAATCGTTCCGCACGCATACTCCCAGATATTATACAGAAGTAACTGCTACCAGTGTTTGTTCCGCTAGCATATAATCATACAATAAAGGATCCTTCTTTCTATGTATTCGCAATACATTACATTTGTCTATGTTAAGGGACGGTTGCCACTCCCTGCACCAAGTGCCTATCCGCTGCAGATCTTCCTGCATTTCGCCACAATTTTCTAATGCTGCAACTTCTCTGTATACTACAGCATTATCCGCGAAAAGCTGCATGGAACTTCCGACACTATCTACTAGGTCATTTATATATATTTTGAAAAGCAATGGTCCCATAACACTCCCCTGTGGCACGTCAGAGGTTACTTTCACGTCTGTAGACGTCTCTCCATTGATAACAACATGCTGTGTTCTGTTTGCTAAAAACTCTTCAATCGAGCCACACAGCTGGTCTGATATTCCGTAGGCTCTGTATATCAGGCGACAGCGCGGAACTGTATCGAACGCCTTCCGGTAGTCAAGGAAAATAGCATCTACCTGGGAGCCTGTATCTGATGTTTCCTGGGTCTCATGAACAAATAAAGCGAGTTGGGTCTCACACGATCGCTGTTTCCGGAATCCATGTTGATTCCTACATAGTAGATTCAGGGTTTCCAAAAACGACATGATACTCGAGCAAAAAACATGTTGTAAAATTCTACAACAGATCGACGTCAGAGATATAGGTCTATAGTTTTGCGCATCTGCTCGACGACCCTTCTTGAAGACTGGGACTACCTGTGCTCTTTTCCAATCATTTGGAACCTTCCGTTCCTCTAGAGACTTGCGGTACACGGCTGTTAGAAGGGGGGCAAGTTCTTTCGCGTACTCTTTGTAGAATCGAATTGGTATCCCGTCAGGTCCAGTGGACTTTCCTGTGTTGAGTGATTCCAGTTGCTTTTCTATTCCTTGGACACTTATTTCGATGTCAGCCATTTTTTCGTTTGTGCGAGGATTTAGAGAAGGAACTGCAGTGCGGTCTTCCTCTGCTAAACAGCTTTGGTAAAAGGTGTTTATAATTTCAGCTTTACGCGTGTTATCCTCTGTTTCAATGCCATCATCATCCCGGAGTGTCTGGATATGCTGTTTCGAGCCACTTACTGATTTAACGTAAGACCAGAACTTCCTAGGATTTTCTGTCAAGTCGGTACATAGAATTTTACTTTCGAATTCACCGAACGCCTCACGCATAGCCCTCCTTACGCTAACTTTGACATCGTTTAGCTTCTGTTTGTCTAAGAGGTTTTGGCTGCGTCTTAACTTGGAGTGAAGCTCTCTTTGCTTTCGCAGTAGTTTCCTAACTTTGTTGTTGAACCACGATGGGTTTTTCCCGTCCCTCACAGTTTTACTCGGCACGTACCTGTCTAAAACGCATTTTACGATTGCCTTGAACTTTTTCCATAAACACGCAACATTGTCAGTGTCGGAAGAGAAATTTTCGTTTTGATCTGTTAGGTAGTCTGAAATCTGCCTTCTATTACTCTTGCTAAACAGATAAACCTTCCTTCCTTTTTTTATATTCCTATTGACTTGCGGTAGGGTGGGTGCCACCGCGAGTTCCTTGGGCTTAGAGCTCTTCATCTTGGATTTCTCACGCTGCTCTTTGGGTTTCACTGAAACTGGTAGCAGGAAATGGGAGTGTTGTTATTGCGCAAAGGTTTCGACGTGACAGGTTTATGAAACCACTCAGATGAGGAAGCACGCCCTGGCAGACACCATCAACATTTGTGGAGACAAGGGTGAAGTAATCAGGTGCAAAACAGGGCACTGACATGTTACAGCGACCCTCTAGTAGTTCATACTGGCGGCCTACCAGCCCGCTCTATCAACCACCTAGCTCCGCCGTACAGAGGCGATACAGCCGTGGCGAGGCGGGTCCGAAACTTGCGCTGCACGCCGTAGGAAGGGGGGGGGGGGGGCACCCGGCCTCCGCTCCCTGGCTGACGTCGTCCGAAGGACTCCGAGCTGCCTTCTGCAAGGGCGGAGCCGGGGAGCGATCTCACGGACCTACTACATCTACATCTGCATCTACATCTACATGGATACTCTGCAAATGGCAGAGGGTTCATCGAACCACCTTCACAGTTCTCTATTATTCCAAACTCGTATAGGAAAGTATGAACACCTATATCTTTCCCTACGAGCTCTGATTTTCCTTATTTTATCGTGCTGATCGTTTCTCCCTATGTAGGTCGGTGTCAACAAAGGGCCTATAACACTACCTTGGGGAACGCCAGAAATCACTTCTGTTTTACTCGATTACTTTTCGTCAGTTCCTACGAACTGTGACCTCTCTGACAGGAAATTACAAATCCCGTCACATAACTGAGACGATATTCCATAAGCTCGCAATTTTACAACGAGCCACTTGTGTGGTACAGTGTCAAAAGCCTTATGGAAATCCAGAAATACGGAATCGATCTGAAATCCCTTGTCAATAGCAGTCAACACTTCATGTGAATAAAGACCTAGTTGTGTTTCATAGGAACGATGTTTTCTAGACCCATGTTGACTGTGTGTCAATAGTCCGTTTTCTCTCGACGTAATTCAAAATGTTCGAACACAAAATATGTTCCAAAATCCTGCTGCTTATCGACTTTAACGATATGGGCTTGTAATTTAGTGGATTACTCCGACTACCTTTCTTGAATATTGGCGTGACCCATGCAACTTTCCAGTCTTTGGGTACTGATCTTTCGTCGAGCGAACGGTTGTATATTATTGTTAATATCGAGCTAATGCCTCAGCATGCTCCGATACGAACCTAATTGGTATACAGTCTGGACCTCAAGACTTGCTTTTACCAAGTGATTTGCTTCACTACTCCGAGGATATTTACTTCTACGTTGCTCATGTTGGGAGCTGTTCTCGATTCGAATTTTGGAATATTTACTTCGTCTTCACTGGCGGATGCTGGCTCTTACTCTTCGGCATACTACATGTTGACTACAAAGCTACAAGTAATATGGAAAGGATAGATTACTACTCACCACACAGGGAGGCGTTGAGTCATAGAGAGGTTCGACCAAAATGACTGTTACAACGCTGAGCTTTATAGCAAAATTCTTCTTCTGAGATAATAAACACACACGCATTCACACAAGCACAACCCACACAGACGTGGCCCCTGTCTCTGGGTGCTGGAGCACGACTTGGCGTGAGTCAGGCCCCAGTGTCCAGAGACACTGGTCATGCCTGTGTGAGGTTTGCTTGTCTGAACACGTGTATGGTTTCTGTGCATGTCCACAGCTCAATGCGTCCTCATGTTGTGAGTAGTTATCCGTTCTTACCATATTGTAATTCCATTATTTGAATTCACTCAAAAATATGTTTACAATCGCGCATGAACACCATAATAAAATTAACTTTTTAGATCTAACTTAAATAGAAAAGTATAGCACAAAACGACGGCCGCTATCCCACTTTAGACGAAAAAGCGTATAATAAAAAACTGCACCTAAACAGAAGTAAAATAAAATAAAAGACAGCATTACGTTAGCATGGAAAAATGATAACAAAAAAGTTCAGTTCACTCTCATATAATATTGGCAAAAAAATTGTCGATAAAATCTGACTTACTAAACTCGTGTGTGGGTGAAGCAGAATATGAAGTTCCATTTTTCCAGATGATTTAGGTTTGCTTGGCTTACCTTGATTATTGTCGACACTATCCCTTCAAGTGGCAACCACCACTTCCCTCTCGAGCTACACTCCTGGAAATTGAAATAAGAACACCGTGAATTCATTGTCCCAGGAAGGGGAAACTTTATTGACACATTCCTGGGGTCAGATACATCACATGATCACACTGACAGAACCACAGGCACATAGACACAGGCAACAGAGCATGCACAATGTCGGCACTAGTACAGTGTATATCCACCTTTCGCAGCAATGCAGGCTGCTATTCTCCCATCGAGACGATCGTAGAGATGCTGGATGTAGTCCTGTGGAACGGCTTGCCATGCCATTTCCACCTGGCGCCTCAGTTGGACCAGCGTTCGTGCCGGACGTGCAGACCGCGTGAGACGACGCTTCATCCAGTCCCAAACATGCTCAATGGGGGACAGATCCGGAGATCTTGCTGGCCAGGGTAGTTGACTTACACCTTCTAGAGCACGTTGGGTGGCACGGGATACATGCGGACGTGCATTGTCCTGTTGGAACAGCAAGTTCCGTTGCCGGTCTAGGAATGGTAGAACGATGGGTTCGATGACGGTTTGGATGTACCGTGCACTATTCAGTGTCCCCTCGACGATCAGCAGTGGTGTACGGCCAGTGTAGGAGATCGCTCCCCACACCATGATGCCGGGTGTTGGCCCTGTGTGCCTCGGTCGTATGCAGTCCTGATTGTGGCGCTCACCTGCACGGCGCCAAACACGCATACGACCATCATTGGCACCAAGGCAGAAGCGACTCTCATCGCTGAAGACGACACGTCTCCATTCGTCCCTCCATTCACGCCTGTCGCGACACCACTGGAGGCGGGCTGCACGATGTTGGGGCGTGAGCGGAAGACGGCCTAACGGTGTGCGGGACCGTAGCCCAGCTTCATGGAGACGGTTGCGAATGGTCCTCGCCGATACCCCAGGAGCAACAGTGTCCCTAATTTGCTGGTAAGTGGCGGTGCGGTCCCCTACGGCACTGCGTAGGATCCTACGGTCTTGGCGTGCATCCGTGCGTCGCTGCGGTCCGGTCCCAGGTCGACGGGCACGTGCACCTTCCGCCGACCACTGGCGACAACATCGATGTACTGTGGAGACCTCACGCCCCACGTGTTGAGCAATTCGGCGGTACGTCCACCCGGCCTCCCGCATGCCCACTATACGCCCTCGCTCAAAGTCCGTCAACTGCACATACGGTTCACGTCCACGCTGTCGCGGCATGCTACCAGTGTTAAAGACTGCGATGGAGCTCCGTATGCCACGGCAAACTGGCTGACACTGACGGCGGCGGTGCACAAATGCTGCGCAGCTAGCGCCATTCGACGGCCAACACCGCGGTTCCTGGTGTGTCCGCTGTGCCGTGCGTGTGATCATTGCTTGTACAGCCCTCTCGCAGTGTCCGGAGCAAGTATGCCACTGGGTCTGACACACCGGTGTCAATGTGTTCTTTTTTCCATTTCCAGGAGTGTATTTCGTGTGCCGCCTGTAATGGTTCCGACTATGATCCCATATTTCCTCTTAACTTTCTTCTTTACTAATTTATTTATTTTTATTTATTTTGTTACTTTACCCAGAATATGTAAATCTTTCAGTCTCTCTCTGAGGTGTAAGCAAGACTCCTTAAAGATATTCGTAACAGTAAATCTTGCAATGAGTTTCATAGGCGGCTTTTGCATAACAATAAGAATACTTCTAGTAATTAATAAACGTATTATGGCAAGGTCAGTTAGCCCATTCTGTTAAATGAACATAAGAACTTATGCGAGCGAACAACCAAGCTTTAACAACACATTATATTCAAGAAATTATGGGTGAGTCGAGATCTCAAATATCAGTATTTTCGTTTTGTAGAGGTGCAGCAACCAATCTGGATGGCGTAGCTTTTTTTTTATGGCTGCACCTTTGTATCGATTTCAGATGTGGAAAAACAGTGAATATGAAGGCATTTCTTAATCATGCCTATGTTTACTCCATTGTGCTCCAAATGCTTTATGAAAAAACGAGTCAAGGGAAAGTCATTTGTCGTGGAAGTGCTATGTTAAGGCTGAGTGTTAATCAGTCACATGCTGTGGTGTGCATACTGTAAGGCATTCGGTAGACAGACCATCAGATTATTTAACTTGTCGCTCTAACGAAGTAGGCAAGTGTCAGCAATATGTCTCGTGGTCTTATCGTGGCGTGTTTATCTTCTGCCGCTAGGTCAGACGATAGAAATGCCACTTGCACACTTAGAGTAGCAGATTGACGGTGACCAGCTTTAAACAGAACTTGATTAATTTTCACACACATTTATCAAAATAATAAAAAGCATAGACATTACGTAACTTGATTGTGGATGCTGTTTACAATTGACAATCTGAAGTTCCTTTGGTCTTGGTACGTTAATCTTTTTCTCACATGTCTCTGATACTTGACAAAGTGTCTATACATTTATCTTCACGGCTATGTACAGGAATATGATAATCTTATTGGGCGCAGACTGAAACTTGACTATAGAATGGTACAGACTAATGCAGACTGGTACAGACTGGTGCAGACAAATGCAGACTGACTAATCGGAGGTCTGTACACTCGTTATAATACTTCGCGCGTTCAGGTATCACTGCGCGAGTGTGATCCGTGAGGAGAAAAGGTTCTACGTTAGCAGCCATCTCATTGGCTGCGTTACATATTAATACGCGGATCGGCGGAAGCAGAATTTGGTCCATCTCTACGGCAGCGCCATCTCGTAGTGCGGAGACGGACGAGCGCTGCGCCTGCGCTGTTGTGCTTAGCGTGGCGTGCTCTGGTGGGAAAGTTGTGTACACGCTGACTACGCAGAACTATGTACACAACACGTGCCGATGATTTTAAATTAATTCTCTTTCTAATGCTAGAATCTTGCTTACTATAACTGGGGAACTTTTTTCTTTCATCACAGGTAACGAAGGCACTCTGGAGTGCTAGCCGATGTTGAAATGTAGAATAGACGAGATCTCTTAAGATCTGCAGCACCATACCACACCGTCTGCAGGGTTTTCGGGTTGACGCCGTTCACAGTGGACACTGAGAAGTGTCAGCTACGGAGGACACGTGCTGGTACACTGTACGCAGCTGTTGTTCTCGTCATCAACCTGACAGTAACTGCACATGTGGTAAGCTCGTTGCAAGATATGTACACGAGAAAAAAGGATTCCATCACCTTTGTGTGGCTGATAGCCCATATGACGACGCATTACGCCACCACGGTGATGGCGGTCGCAGCAGACCTGTTTGGAAATACCCACAAGTACCAGAGGATCCTCAGTCTGTTGTCTTATCGGGACAGCGGCATCCTGGAGTCGCGCCCTTTCTCCAGTGCGGCGGTGAGGATCTCCAGCAAAGTGGCACTCGCAGGCTCTCTCGCGCTACTTGTAGCTGCTGTGAAGTTGGAATTTCTGAGTAACGAAGTGAAATGGACACACGTGTTAACACTGTTCTCATGTGGTATTGTACTTACCGCTGTTGTCACGTATGTGGGTTTCGTTCTGCTTGTGAGGAGTGACTTACGCCAGCCCAATCAGTGTCTGAGAGCTACAGCCCGAGTAAGATGCCAGCAGCGACCACTTGCGGACCGCTACCGCAAGCTGAGGAGAGTCTACTCCGCACTGTGCAACGTGTCCCAGGAGGTCCTATCGGCCCACCAGATATTCTTAGTTTTATTCATGGTGACATCGCTGTGCAGTATATCTTGGAGTGCAGTTGCCGCTGTATCATTACAGCACCAGAAACAGCTGGTAGTGAGATTTTTTTTGCTTATATCGTGGCAGTCGTCACTGGTGTTAGTAGTGGCAGTAGCTTCGCACGCGCTGTCCAGGGAGGCGGCGCAGACAGCTCCTGTTCTGTGGCAGCTACTCCTGGCTTCGACTCTCCACAGCTCAGAAACGGCAGAGCTGCGTCACTTCTGCAGACTCGCCCGCAGCCAGAGTCCCACTCATCAGCTATACGGAGTCGTTCCTTTGGATACACGGATGTTGTTGGCCTCAATGTCGTTCGTTACAACTTGCACTGTGATTTTGTTAACTTTCTGGGAAGGGCTCTGAAAAAAAAGTAAAAAGAACACTGAGCAACTGCAGTATAGGTGAACATGGATTGCTCTGCAGTAAAATTGTACAACAGGGTTCTATGCTTACGAGCTTGTAGAATACGTGCCTATTACATTAATCTTTACCAGACTCTCAGCTAGTTACTAGAAGTCTGTAGCGTTGTAAATAAGAAGACCTTATTTCTTCAAAATTTCCCCTTGCTTAGTATTGCACAACACAGCCAAGGGGTACAAATAATGGATGTTATCTATTGCGCAATATATCCAGTTATAGTGTGGCTGGCTTCACTCAAACTCAACATGTAATGTCTCGTCGATGGAAAGCGTAGGAGACAAATCACAGCTGAGGTACTTCTTTCACTACGTTACACTTTCAAGCAATTAGTAATTCTTAAAAGGAAGACTGAAATGATTTACTTATACAAGGATATTGTGGTGTCACCGCTAGACACCATACTTGCTAGGTGGTAGCCTTTAAATCGGCCGCGGTCCGTTAGTATACGTCGGACCCGCGTGTCGCCACTATCAGTGATTGCAGACCGAGCGCCGCCACACGGCAGGTCTAGTCTAGAGAGACTCCCTAGCACTCACCCTAGTTGTACAGTCGACTTTGCTAGCGATGGTTCACTGTCTACATACGCTCTCATTTGCAGAGACGACAGTTTAGCATAACCTTCAGCTACGTCATTTGCTACGACATAGCTAGACGCCATATTCAGTTACTATAAGTACTATCTTCAAGAATGTATTCTGAACAGATAATATTGTGAATCATGTACCGTCAAGAGCGACGTTCATCATTAATGGATTAAAGTTAAGTATCAAACTAATTACGTCCGCTTTCTGAATTCTCATTCCTTGTCATGTTCCAGACCTCACGTCAGTATAGTTCTTCCCTCTTCACGCCAGCCTGCGTGAGCTAAAACGCGTGCATTTCGGCCTCCACTAGTAACACGGTGTTGGCTCTTCTGCTAACACAAAAGATACAAATTGCGCGAATTTACTATTCTTGAACCACGTAATAAGTTATTTCATTTAAGTGAAAGACAAATGTTCAGGAACAACAAGTCGAATACTTTTAGAAAGACAGAGTGTTGCAAGAGACGACAAAGAAGCTGTGTTCCTCAGAAGAAGATGGAAGGTTGACAAAGAGGTTCAAATGCTACATGGCCGTACAGGAACAACAGGATACGTCAACAGTAGAAGGCCACGAAGACTAACTGAGGTAGGCAGATGTAAACGATGTTTCGTCACTGTCTTCAGTCGGACGTCAAATATGAGCTACTAAAGTTCGCAAAATCTACCCGCTACAAAAGTTATACAAGTATTAATCTCGGACATAAATATTACTGCTTCTTGCTTTGTTGCATAGAGAATTGGGACCACCACAGTCTTAAACACCACGACAACCTGGAGTAACCATCATAAAACATAGTCACGCATCAGTGAAACGAAATCCATATCGAGACCTTATTACTTCCCTTGACGCAACCCACTTTGCCTCACTCAACCCCAGTGAATCATTTCATTTTGTATGATGTGGAGGTACACATTTTCTTGTAGATATTCAACCTTCACAAACAACTCTCAGGCAATACTCAGTGCTTGAATAAATCTACATTTACACAGACATAGTGCAGAACAATACTAGAAAAGAGCACAGAAAATGGAAGGCGTATGCATTGCCTCGACAGGAGTGACCTTGAGCTCGCTACACTCGTCATATACACAGTTACTATGAAGCGCTGAGTGTCAGGTGGTAACCTCACAGCACATCAGATTCACTTTCATCCACACAGCGTACTCACTCTTGCTCAAATGTTGAACAAACGAACAAACGAGGCATCTTTCGCATCATATCTGACACAAATCAAAAGACAACCACTGCCAATCAAAACTCACATTTCAACATACTAGGACAGAGCCATCTCTCCACCCAGACGACTGTGGGACCCCACAGCTACAATAGAAACTTTTGAAGAGTATAAATATCCACAACATGTCACATCGTGCCTACATATATCTTCCATCAGGACTGTTTTCTGTCAAAGAAGAATAACACTCATTCAAAGAAATATAAAATAAAATATCAAGTAAAGGCTAAACATAACTGTCATAAATCATTCTACATATCATTCACAGCATATACTGAACCTTACAACATATCTACTCATAATCACACGTCACAGTTTCAGGTCCAAAAGAAACACGTTTATACCCTGTACCTTCTCACTGTATCGTACATTATTCAGATAAATCCAATATCGCATGTGGAAATTTGTCTCATTAAACAATATATATGCGCATTACATATGGTAACCACATTTCTAATTAAATCATGTGTAAGAGCACTGTACATCATCTCACTTGCCCTCATATTTAAGAAAATTACTGTACACTCTCTCATCAATAGTACTCCCCAAGAGTGCTAAATTCTTCATCACATGTTGTAACTGTAGTAATAACTGTCATATAGTGCAACAACCAAGTGTCAGTCTCTCAAATCCAGTGCCACCTGAGATATCCAGAAGATAACCCTTCCATATACTAACCAGACCTGACAGTGCTGAATTTTTTTGATTGTGTGAGATCCCATGTGGCAAGACTGTTGACTATATTGCCACTCATACGGAAGAAAATATCAAGACATATGACTAAGGCCTCACTCATGCAAAGAAAAATTTTAAAACGAGGAAATTGCTCAAAGGACAACACTTGGAAGCCGCATAGTTACATAGAGAAACTAAATCAGGACATAAGCAAAAACACAACATATGTTACACCAGACACTTGAACATCAGAAAATACGGTACCTCCAAAGTACCACACACTGAGTTCTGCATTGACCCTGTACAAATTCTATATATTCTAAGACGAGCGTTTAAATTGCCATTGACACTGAGGTCATTATAGACGGTCATTTGGTATAAAAAATAGACATATGTTAGTTTTTAGGAAAAAAATTTCGTGTTTTGAAGATTTACTCCTTGTTGGAGTAGCATTCTCAAAACCACTGTAAGTGTGAAGTCACTTCGACTTTCTAAAGTTTGGTTTGCTACCTCTACATCTGTTAATATTTCAGTTTCATTTAGGCCTGTGACAGGTTATGTAGCTAGTTCATCCTGTTCCTCCCCTATCACATTAACGCATAAATCGTGTTGTATATTTATTGTAAATAATCCTAATTCAGACTCATCTTTCAACCCTGGTTTGACATGTGCTGTGTGGTCAGCATGTGCATCCACCAGCGCCTGACAAACTGTTAGCTCAGTCCACAAACAATGGTCTGTACTGGGGTCTCCGAGCTCTACTTTCCACTAGCAGCCAGTTTGGCTATAGCAGTAGAAAGTTGATCAACCTTCTTTGATTCTTGCTATGCTGTTTTGTCTGTTGACCTTTAATACTTCTACTCTGTGTTCAAGATTTTCCAAAGCTCATTAACCTGACTCGCTCCAATCGGACTTGGAGCAGCTTCTAGCCTATTACGTAACTCAGATTGTTCCCTTCCTCCGCAAATATTATCCTCCTAGTCTTTCACTTCTTTTCATATCTTTTTTGACAGTTATAATTTTCTAAGATTTCCGGACTCAAGTGTTATTAGTCTGTATAATTCAACTATTTCCTTGTAGAGCAGTGCAGTTTGTTGGTGTAAGATTCGAATTTCAGCCCCTGTGACATCTAGAAACTTTCCAAACAAACTTCCGAAGAGGGAAAACATAGGACCTGAAGTAACATAAATCACACTCAGCTGAATCCAATCCACCTTTCCACAACAAAATAATGTTAGTTTCATGGCACACAAAAGAATAATTCAGCAAGGCATTAGTATCGATCACAACCAATAGACGATCAAACAAGTAGTATGAAACAGTTCAGATTTCTGGCATTAATTTGCTCATGCGACAACAGTTACAAGTCCAGTATCCACTTCCCTGAGCAAATAAATCTAGTAAAGTCATGAAATCCGCGTACCGCAAGGTATTTAGTACTCTTAAGAAAAGTGAAAATTATTATAAACCCTGCACATTTAACATCAGCGTGATGGCTGGTGGTTGAGAGGGTTGAAGAAGGGTAGGGACTGGTCCACTCTCCACTCTACTATGCTACAACTTTCACCACTGCAAAGTAAAACGATGAAATTGGCAATCAAAGTTAGTCTTACTACTCCAGTCTCATTAAACTACTTGTTGTAACAGCCCACAGAAACCCAGTAATAAATTTCGTTGCAACCTGGCAATAGATAAACTCCAGATCCGTAACAGTGGTGAGTAGCAAAGATACAACTCCAGTATATTAGTTTTTGAATCTTTTAGGCTAGGGATACATACAGATCGGTACAGTTAATCCACAGTAATATTTCCTACAATTAGGAGGAAGATGTATTTGCATTCAGAACTTTAGTATAGATCTCAAATCGAGTGTGCGGATCCAAAACCATTATCATAAATGTTTTCTTAATGTAAAACTAGTTTAGTATTGATTTCACAAGATCAGAAAGTGTAATACAATGTCAGTACTATCACTTAGGAAGGTCCGCCAACCGAAACATCACTATCTAACAGAAACCTCACCTACAGATACGGCTAACTTTGCTAACCCTGACAAATCCCTTGAGCCATTCATTATTCCAAAATATCACTCTCATACTAAACATTCAAAAGCGTCTTAAATTCGACCAACCTGACAAAGGATCTGCACAGGAAGTAGCGTGCTAGCAACTCACATTTGACCATTCAGTACAAATACAAGTTCCTCTTGCAACAAAGCGCACAAACATTTGCTCCTCTCAATTAATAAAGTAGAAAGTATAAAAATATCTCAGTATCGACTTATCACTTCAGTGCTGCTATCCACAACCCTCGTTTCATGAAATCAACCCGACATTTTAATAGGACAGCCCTCTTAGTTTGTAATTTATCTACAGATAAAAAATATGGTACCACAAATGAAGAGAAAGACAGTAGTTTAGCAATTAGCAACCTAATTATGCTTCGCCAAATGTGAACGTAATATTCCCCTTAGTGTGTACTCGAAATGCTCCTCCTACAGCTTCAGAAGAGGGGTCTATGCACATGCGTTTCAGTTATTGCGTCAGTATTTAATGACCAACATAATTAACATGGAAGTTGTGTAAGGATCGCATTAAGATGCGTGAATGTAACAGTTATTCACTAGAGTACATTTCAAAGTGTATAAATTACCTTTCATTAACGCAGATCAACTAAAATTAATTTCAAACGTTAAGCGAAAAAAGAAGGCATTGTCAGACAAATGCCATATTGTAAACTACGTATTACACCGAATGAACGGGAGAGGTTCTGTGAGATTTTTTTCACAGTAGTTATCGTTCTTGTAGGTGTAGAATCCCTGTTTTTAGGACATTGTTACACACCTTTAGCTGGTTGCAATGACTGATCCGAGAGTAGATGGAAATCTACACTAGAGACTGCAATCTTCCGAATATTATTTCGAATTCATCTTACGAGAAAAAAGAAAATGAATAACAATGGTAATCGTCAACTCGGCGAACTAGTATCACGCTATTATCCACGTAAATACATCGCCAACCTCAGAACCATAAATCAGATAAAATTTAAAAGCCTATACATATAAGCAAAGTAACACTGTCTCTAACAGTAAATTCAAAAGTATTCAAAAAATGTTGTTATGTTACAATGGTCCCCTCGGGGCAGGGATACAGTAAGTTGTAAAAATTTTCTTTGTGTTTTTATATGCCTTGTACTAACAAATTTCGTGTTTTCGCCTTTCACACAATAGAGAAATTGAGCGGAAGACGAAAATGCTGGGTGGCTATAACTAAAGTGCAGCTGCTCACAGAGGCCCACGGAAAAAAATTAGTTCCAGTTTTGGTCACCAGGTGCAAATCTGGGACTGTGAACGCGAGAAAGACGTATAGAAACGCGTCCATACATAATGGAGTGGTGAACCCGGCAGTCCTTCACAACTGCTAAATGAAATGAACAGGTCAACAAACAAAGCTGTGGTATGGGAGGGTTAGCCCAGCAATAGCCACATCATTCACAGTTGGCATGATGACAATTTATTTGTACAACCAGTGAGTGCGTGGACAAAATCAAGCAAATGTTTTCCTGTATTAACAAATGTAACTAAGAAACGTGTATGAACGCGCTCACTAAGTCTTTAACTGACAGCAGTTGAGGTTACGAGGCATTTAAGATCATAAGGCGCCACGGCGCTCATCAAATGATTGATTAAACACCAAAAAGTCAATGCGAAGTAATCTCCCCAAGCCGGCCAGTGTGGCCGAGCGGTTCTACGAGCTACAGTCTGGAACCGCGAGACCGCTCCGGTCGCAGGTTCGAATCCTGCCTCGGGCATGGATGTGTGTGATATCCTTAGGTTAGTTAGGTGTAAGTAGTTCTAAGTTCTAGGGGACTGATGATCTCACATGTTAAGTCCCATAGTGCTCAGAGCTATTTGCACCATTTAATCTCCCAACTTAAACGTTATCAGCCATCAGAATCAAGCCAGATGTATTTAAGAAAGTAAGATGCAAACAATAAAGTTATTACTGTTTTACAGCTCCGACCTTGAACTGTCATCAGACCGACATGAGATGGCTTGGTATATTCTAACACCGGCACGTCGGTTGGTCGGTCGGTCGCTAAGACAGAAGTGCCAGACCCGTGGTCGACCAGGGCAGCGGGAACCTGCCCTAAGCTTTCGCCTGTTAATTGGGGAGATGACAAAATTGTTAAACAATTACAAGTAATCAGAAAAGTCACTGCCCTTGAGGGAAATGAGAGAGACGTTCCTACGTTGGTCCCCACAAACGCTCTGTTCACATTAGGGTTTGGCTTTTGATCTAACTTACAAGAAACTGGGAACTCTGGCACATGTCAGGCAGTTAATATTGTTCCCGGAACATCAATAACGGCCATCGAACTCAAGGTACAGTATTAGGGTTATAAGGGCACAGCGATCTGTCTAACAGTCATAACTATATAACGTCTTGACTATCACACGTTATACTGGTTTATTACTCCTCTAAAAAATGTTTGATTTCCTGTCCGTAGGCTCCACTAGAACTTGGAAACAACGCAGGACGTTGTCCTTTACATGTAAACAAGCACTTATCAGACGAAACGCCTCACCAGTTTCAGAAACTGTAATTGACCACATAAGTTGCCGAGAGGTCTTGGGTGGAAATCAGAAGCTGAAGGTTGTCGCTCCTCCCAGCAGTGATATCGGGGTCCAAACACCACACACACACCAACACGAAGACAGCAACCCTGCCGACCAGGGCACGGCCCCTCTCCTGAGCCCCAGACACACCACTCACCACATCCACGTCAAGTTTCCGACTGCCTCTGCCCTCGGTAGAATGCGGCGCCCCCTCCATATCCCGTGCCCTCATTCTCACTCTCCTCATACCACCAGTCAGCCAATTCTGCATGCAAGGATCGCGAACCAGCCAGATAGCGATAGATCTTATCGATCGCCACGGTTTATCCTTCTCCACCAAAAACTCCACACAACCCATCAGCCAATTTGTGTCAAACGAGGAACAGAAAATTTATTTCTCTCCCTTGGCCTTGGAGGCATGTACTCTAGAAAACTTTCCAGTAGCAATAGGGTGACTGGGTTGAGAACATCTATAACTTCATGAGGTTCCACAAACGACGTATGAATTTATCAGAAGCTGAGGCCTCACCTTGACCCCTGGCAGCAAGGTTTAGACCAAGTATTATCACCCATACGCAGTCTTAAACTCACTTTGCCCTAATATTTCGTCGCACTTTCTTCCACGTCTCTTGAATCAGGACACGTGTCATTTTCTCAAGGAGCAGGTGCTTAACTGACCATAGGTTGCCAAGTGGGAGTTGAAAAATGACTAGACATCAAGGATGTGGAAATTTTAATGGTTAAATGGTAGGAGAATTAAATGCCAAAAGTAGCCACGGTACTGAAGAACCCTACTTGTGGCATAAATGAGATTGGACAATAGTTAAGTCTGCTTTCATATTGCGGTTCGCTCTCTCTCATAAAGTGAAGGTTGCAGACAGTATGATATAGTCGCGAAGTGAATTATCATATTGTCGAAGCAGAACCTTTTAAACTGTTGTGAGAGGAAGGCAGTAACGTTCCCAGTGACAATGGTACAGGCAGGGCCAAACATGGAAAATGTCCCCGACAAATGCGGCCACCCTACTACTGGGTATGAACCAGACAAATCTGCAGGAGGCATCAGCCATGAGCAGGACATAATAGTTGCCGTTACGAGTACGTGGCAGGGGGCAGACATAATGTACAAAGAGCTTATCAATGGGCAAGTGCTCACTCGAAATTTTGTAAAAATCCCCTGCAAGTATTTACAATTATGGCAGTCCCCCAACAATCGCCATACCTCCTTATACAACGTAGACGAAGTAAGAAACTTCCCTAATCTTGCTAAGGATTCTACCGATTCCTAAAAGCCCTCAGAACACACACTTATAAAAATACTGGGAAATGGTGGGGCCCAAGCCTCCCAGACCACAAATATTGGCCAGTTTATCGCGCTTGTCCTGATAACACAGTACTACCTGTTTTAGGTTACATCCCGGCACTGATTTGCCACTTAATTAATCTTGCTTAATCTTACAAAAAGCAGGGTCCTGGTCTTATCTGTGCTCCAAATTATTAAATAACACGGGGACCTAGGTTAACACCCAAGTAACCCAACCAGGTACCCCTACTCCGTGTTCCTCACTGTGGTGCTACACTCCTGCTCGAACAGACGATTCATTCCATCTGCTATGATATTGTTGGTTACCCAAATACACCTGTCTGTAAACCAAAACGCAGAAATGCGCACGGCGCGCTGGGCATTCACCCCAAGTCCCTGGGCCTGGCCAGGACCAGCTTGATGCTTGGTTGTCAGTTGCAAGACAAAATTCCTGGAGCTCGAGGAAGAACTAAGTTTTTCGAGTGGGAACACTGTCGCCAAGGCCTCACACACGTAAACAGAGTACTTCAGTCCTGCTGGCGAAAGGGACCTTTGAAGCATACGCAGTTGGTCTACGTTGTGCTTGATCTTCCTGCAAGAGTACCACAGCGATACACGATTTTGAACCAACGGTCTGCACTACAAAACAAACGTGCGAAGTCAGGAATGCCACTGGAGGGTTAGTCAAAAGGGTTTCAATGGCCACAAAAGGGGACTGCTGTGACTCCCTGCAATCAAATGTCTGATTTTTCGTATGTAACTTGTTCAAGGGGTGCCACTATCTGAGCAAAATTAGGAACGAACTTTCGACAGACGTTCGCCATCATAATAAACCGGACCACACCCTCCTTGCTCTTAGGAGGTCGAAATTTCTGTAAGTACGTGGTCCTCTCCTGATCTACTCGGATTCGCCAGCAAAAACCAAATGACCAACACTAATTCTGGAACGCTTTACAGCATGACCAGAAGCAAGAAAGCGGCCAAAAGTGTCCTAAACCTATTGATAATGTTGTTTTCAGGTATCACCATAAACCCCTAGGTCATCTAAGTAAGAGGACCCTGATTTAAGTTTTAAGTCTCCCAAAATTATATCCGTAAGTCTGGAGAGGACAGCAGCCCCATTCATAAGCCCAATTGTACACGGTTAAATTCGAATATATTCCAATCCGTACCAAACGCTGTCACCTGTGTAAATCTTCTGTCAATGGGATTTGGTGGTAAGCCTGATTAAGATCGAGAATAGCAAAGAAAGAGGAGCACCAGAAAACCAGGCGAGACAGTCGGGTTAGCAGCACAGATTCGAGGACAAACTTCCAATTTAATCAATGTAATCAACCAGCGGTCGATACCCTGCTCCCTGACCCTTCTGAACAATTACAAGAGAGGCATAAGGAGAGCTAGAAGGCCTAATCACCCCACCACGGAGCATCTACTCCACCAGCGCCCGCAATATTTTCATTTCGGTTGGTGTCAACCTATAAGAGGGCTGACGCACTGAAGATGGTCATTAAGGCGTATCGTATCCTGTTGGTAACACCTAATTTGTTGGTTAAGACATCCGGGAAATCGCCCAGAAAGTGCAGCATCGCCTCAGCATTGGAATCACCAAGATGGCGTACCTTAAATTTACAATCATGCGCAGTAAAAACGTTGGTTCCTGTGACTGCAATACACCGGCACAATATGTAGCTCTTTTTGGGTAAATAAACAAAACGTCCTATCCACACAATTCGAGATAAAACCAATACGCTGAACCCTGTCACAGACCAAAAGACCCTTAAAGCACAATTGCTTGATAATGGCGAATTGGACGGGCCAAGAAAACTTGCACAGAGATACTCAGCCTACACCTATCAATCAGAAGCAGCCCCTGCTCATTGGAAGTGGGACATCGCTGCAAGGACGGTTATAGCCTAGGAAACTTACAAACGCTGTGTTTGCAAATGTACCAGTCATAATCTATGAAAGGCTGCTCCATGAACGAATTAAAGATTACACGGGTTTATGATTTCCTGCAGCGCAAACAACGCGCAAAAGTGAATTTACAGAAGTTCTACTGCACAACGGTAAAATATTACAGCGGTACGAAACCCAATGAGAAAATATGCGTATTGAACTCATTATATGAATGTAGGAAAAGTATATAATGGAATAACACCTAGAGAATTCTCGTACATCACACTGATGTTTCTTGTTTTCTACTTCATCGTGGAACTCTAATCAATAAGCTCCTGCGCAATGATTATTTATTCGTTGGTAGGCTACTAAACGATAGTCACCCTTACTCAGATAACCTTTCTTTCAAATTACAGTTTAATTTTCCATACATTCATAATGCGCTTCCGTTTGTCCCTCGTTCGCAGCACACAGAGCCACTAGCCCGCAGTATTTCTGTGGCAGTTTTTTAAGAAGTCACAAAAAGATCTAGGAACTTTCGGTGAAAAGGTTAGTGCTTGGTTGGTCCAATGATGTAGAAAGGTAATCGATGTCTGTGCAACATGATACTCTGAACGGAAGAAATAAGCGTAAGTGTTTCTGTGGCTTTAAAAAAGTTTGGCGTGCGAAATGTGATTCGTTTTTTAAGTTTTTTCCAGCCGTGGCCAGGCAGTAGGGACCAGCATAACCGATGCGCAAAAGAAATAAGTCACTGGACAGTATTGTTGACACTTTGCTAAAACACTCCGGACGGATGAGGTCTGCGGCAGCAGTCACGGCTGAGGCACACAGAACCGCTAACGCAGCAACACAGTGTGACCAGGAGTGAAGTAACTAGCTCAGATGTGCTTCATTCGCCAACCCCTCTCCAACCATTTCCCAAAAAATAGGAGAAAAGTATTGAGATAAGACATCCTGTTGCCGCGTGGGATTAGCCGAGCGATCTAGGGCGCTGCAGTTATGGACTGTGCGGCTGGTCCCGGCGGCGGTTCGAGTCCTCCCTCGGGCATGGGTGTGTGTGTTTGTTCCTAGGATAATTATGTTAAGTAGTGTGTAAGCTTAAGGACTGATAACCTTAGCAGTTAAGTCCCATAAGATTTCACAAACATTTGATTATTTTGAACGTCCTGTTAAAAGAAAATTAAAAATACTGTCCCCTCACCTCCCCCCTCCCCGCCCCGCTGTTCCGCCAACCGCTCACAGCATGATGTTCCTCATCTGCATCACAGTATCTAAATTCCAAGGTGACAGAAACACACTAATTATTTGGTTTATGGCCCCTAACACCTCTCCTTTTTCCAACTCGTCATAGTATTAAAAAGTAAAACTCCATAAATTTCAAATTAAAAACTACTCCATATCCCCTTCCCTTCCTATTTCCAATCAATCACAGCAGAGTATTAAAAAGCCATGGTGATGTAAACACACCAGTTGCGTCGCTTACAGCACACGCCCCACCTCTCTTTCAATAACCCGTCATAGTATAAAAATGATGTCAAATTACATTATTTGTGATGCACACATCAAATTATGCCTCTTCCTCTCCGTATCGCCTATCATGATGATGGAAAGCCACCAATTTTGTGCATTTACTCACTCCACCCCACCAAATCCCTCTCATCTTTCCAACCACTCAGTGTAGTATTTAAATGATGTAGCAAAAGCTATGCATCCTACAACTCAAAGTCGAAAATATTCGTTATTTACTTTAAAGTCAAAGATATGCATTATTCCCAGCACAAAAATTGTGTCAAGTTACATAACGGACGTACAGAGTGATGGTGTGTTTTATAATCTCCCACCTCTATTTTGCAGTCAATCATAGCGAAGTAATAAAATTCCAAGATGATGGAAATGGATTAGTTTTGTGTTTTATGTCCCACACAACTCTGGTGAATGCTAACCGGTATACAATAACTACCGGGTGATCAAAAAGTCAGTACAAATTTTAAAACTTAATAAACCACGGAATAATGTAGATCGAGAGGTAAAAATTGACACACATGCTTGGAATGACATGGGGTTTTATTAGAACAAAAAAAAAAAAAAAAACAAGTTCACAAAATGTCACACAGATGGCGCTGGACAGCAAAACGTCAGTGTTGCTACCGTGACGGGTGAGAGGTACGCCGATATGTTACAGAATCGCATCATCCCCAGCCTTGCTGATAAACACCTGCTGCAACGTACGATGTTTATGCAGGATGGCGCTCCACCCCATATTGCTAGATGCGTGAAAGATTTCTTACGCGCGTCGTTTGGTGATAATCGTGCGCTCAGCCACCACTTTCGTCATGCTTGGCCTCCCAGGTCCCCAGACCTCAGTCCGTGCGATTATTGGCTTTGGGATTACCTGAAGTCGCAAGTGTATCGTGATTGACCGACATCTCTAGGGATGCTGAAAGACGACATCCGACGCCACTACCTCACCATAACTCCGGACATGCTTTACGGTGCTGTTCACAACATTCCTCGACTACAGCTATTGTTGAGGAATGATGGTGGGCATATTGAGCATTTCCTGTAAATAACATCATCTTTGCTTTGTATTACTTTGTTATGCTAATTATTGCTATTCTCATCAGATGAAGCGCCATCTGTCGGGCATTTTTTGAACTTTTGTATTTTTTTGGTTCTAATAAAACCCCTTGTCATTCCAAGCATGTGTGTCAATTTGTACCTCTCTTTCCACATGATTTCGTGATTTATTCAGTTTTCATATTTATACTGACTTTTTGATCACTCGCTATATAATGGTAAGCGTTAGATGTGATACGGTAAACACTAATCAGTGACACTGTTTAGCTTTAACAGTGAATGCTAAAAGCTAATCGTAAACACTAAAAGCTTGACTTTAAACGTTAAACAATTAACACTAAAAGCTAAATGCAGACACTGAATGGTAAATGCTATATGCTTGACAGTAAAAGCTGAACAACTAATGGTAAACACCAAACAGTACACGCTAAACGATAAACGTTAAACGGTGAACGCTAAATGGTGAACATTAAACGCTTATCGGTAAACGCCAAACGCTGTCACAATATGCAAGTACAATTGCAGATCTCTACGAAAATTACGATGTATAAATATGGTGTTTGAATTATTTCTGTGAAAATCAGTGTTGAGTGTGTCCATTAGAATGCCTCTGTAATAATATGGTAAAGTTATTCCAGGATCAAAGTTATTCATCATTTACGTACAGACATACGCATACAGCTATATCTCTAATGTCAAAAATACTGTACACCTTTGTATCGTCCCTTATGCAAAGTAATAATTTCTTCTCTCTCTCTCTCTCTCTCTCTCTCTCTCTCTCTATCGCGCGCACACACACACACACACACACACACACACACACCTGTACAATAATTACCTTATTATTTTATAATAAATTATGGGGAAATAAACAATTTGAAAAATTAAGAATACAAAGTTTCTCAGGAAATTATTGCAATTTATACTGTGGAGGCATACCAATCTCATGCACATTCTACGTCGGTTTCCACACCTTTCTCACCACTGTGTGTTGTAAACAGTAGGTTCTTCCAATTTGAGTTCATATTAGATAACCAAGATTCATTGCTGAATCTGCCTTAATGAAATTGAGACAACACTAAATATCATTTTGCGGGCGAACTATACATATTACAAATAACATATCTTAAATGTAGCTAGCAATCAGCTATTTATACCGGAACAGAAACAGTAGTGACATTCGTAATTACCGTACACTTCTAAAACTACATAGTGTTCGGAATCGGTAAAGCACCCTCCCAGGAATTATTGTCTTGTATATTCATTGACTTCTCTAAGAGCTTTTAGCCTATCAATGACTTTCCATGTGAAACGCTATTGCGAATAAAGCAAGGAGTCACATAAATCTTCTTTTTAGAGATTTGATATTAGCATCTCTTATCCTTGCATTGTGTGAT
This sequence comes from Schistocerca nitens, assembly GCF_023898315.1. Classification (NCBI taxonomy): domain Eukaryota; kingdom Metazoa; phylum Arthropoda; class Insecta; order Orthoptera; family Acrididae; genus Schistocerca; species Schistocerca nitens. The sequence continues at coordinate 1,291,674,137 of NC_064614.1, read as the reverse complement.
ACTTTGCGAACGGAAACTACCATTTTTTCACAAAAAAAAACAAAAAAAAACGGAAGAATAGTTTCAAAATCGACCGTGTCTGTGTTATTCGCTCTTCCACGACATAGTATGCACACTTTACCATTGAGGAAGTGTAGTTCAGTGGGCCTGATGGTCGAAATTCTTGATGGGAGATATATCCTGCAGTCCTTCAGATGAACCAGCACCATCGCTCAGCTGTGCTGAATATCGGGTGCCGCCGCCCTTACTCCGCTGCTGACAGTGTTACTGTGTGAACTACACTTCTCGGACTCTTCAAGCTCTCCGATGCTGGTTTTCATGTATTGCTATAAATAGAAGATAAGCAAAATTTATAAATTCTTAATAGTAGCAATAAGGTTCAGCATCAACTGAAAGGTTCTTAATGAATTTTTCCAGATTTTATCTAATGCCTACCTGCTGAATCAGCAGGTAAAATGTGATTACGGGGCATCAGTTGGCAAGGTATTTTCATGTCATATTTACAGCAACCATTTTCCAAGGAAAGAGGGACCCTCCTTCAGAGATTCCCAGAAATAGATTCTCTGTCTCTCTTTATGGATGCATGTGTGTGGGAGAGGGAAGCAGATTGAGCTGACGGAACCTGCTGATCGAAACGAAAACTTGGTGTTCAAAAAGAAATCACTGTAGAAATACTTTTTTAATGGGCGCATCGTGAACGTTGAAGTGGCAGTGGGCTTGTCGCAGGTGCGATGGTAATGTGAGTCTTCTCAGTTCCCGTTGCATCACTATGACAGATAGTTCTGCGGCGTCATCTCCTACAGAGATCTGTTCCTGTGCTTGCTCACTCATCTTACGATATACAATATAGACGTAAACCTATATCAATTATTTGATTAATATTTTCAATTCTCTTGCCGAAGCAAGTACCATCTCCCACACATTATCCAATCTACATCTCACCTATATCTACGAACCACGTTTAAGAGCGTGGCAGAGTGTCGGTCCCACTGTACCAGTTATTATGGAATCTTCCCTTTCGATTCAGATAGGGAATGTGTGAAGGATGACTGTTTAAATGCTTCTAAGCGTGCATTAATTAATCTAATATTGTACTCACAATCCCTATGGGAGGGGTATGTAGGCAGTATTAGCAGTTTCCTAGAGTCATCAGATAAAGACATTTTTCAAACTTTCTAAATAGGCTTTCGTAGGATGCTTTATGTGTATCTCTGTAACATTCTCCCACGGGTAAAACTAACTTGTGACAATACTTCCAGTTCTTCTAAATATTTTGAATATTTTCTCTTAGTCCTATTTGGTAAAGATTCCAAAGATGAGAAACATTCTAGGAGAGGTTAAACAGGTGATTTTTAAGTAATCTTCTTTGTAGATTGACTGCACTTCCCCAATATCCAACAAACAAACCGAAGTTTACCACCAGCTATAGCCATGACTGAGCCTGTGTGATCATTCCATTTCATATCCTTACAAAGTGTTACATCCAGGTATATGAGATTTCCAATTACAAATGTGACTCTTTGCTATTGCAGTCATAGCATGCTTGGTTTTCTCGTTTTGTGAGGTGCACAATTTTACGTTTCCGAACATTAAAGCAAGTTGTCGATTTCTGCATGACTTTGTAATCTTATCAAGATCTGAGTGAATATTTATCCACGTTTTCTCAGACAGTATTTCATCATACATAACTAAACCATTTACAAAAAGCCAGAGGCCACTATTAATATTTTCTTAAAAGACATGCTGCTTCCTTCCTACCAAACAATCCTCAATCCTGTCACAAATATCTCTTGTACTCCATGTGATCGTACTTTTGATATAAGGCACAGATGTCGTACTGAGTCAAATACTTTTCGGATATCAGGAAATGCTGCATCCATGAGACACCTTTGGTCAAAACTTTGAGTATATCACGTGATCGACGTGTGAGTTGGGTCTCGCATGAACGATGTTTTCGGAAGCCATGTTGTCTAGCATGTAGTTGGTAATTTTGTCATTTTGTTCGATTTATCTGATTATATTTTGGCACACGTATGTTGTAGATCGTACGAAGATTAAGTTGCGGCAGTTCTTTTGGGTTTTCCTTTGTAGAGGAAGATTTGAAATAAGAATTAAACATTTCAACTTTTGCTTCCGTACCCTAAATTTCAGTCCCTGTCTCACTGACGAGAGACTGTACACAAACGTTGGTGCTACCAACTGCCTTTGCATATTGAACCGTAATTTTACTTTCAAAATATTTTCTTAAAGAATTTACTTTATTTACTAACGATTCACCAAGAACATTGACACATTAAATCACACTAGGTGAGCGTGGATGTAGTTGCCATTAAGTAACTGATGGAAAATTACCTTTAACAAATGTGAATTTATTCCTAAAAGCTTTTTCAAAACAGATTTAAAATTATAAGCAGAGAAGCACACTCGAGATATCAAGTCACAATTTAAAAAAATGCGAATTTTATTTCTATAAGCCTTTTCAAAAAGAGATTTAAAATTACAATCAGAAAGCACCCTTTAAATATCAAGTTGCAATTATTCAGAGGCAGAATAACAAAAAATTTTTTTTACAGTAGGAGCCTTCGGGCAGAGAAGCTTCCCCTCCCTTTCAACACGGCCGTAGTCACGACCGCCCACAACGACCTCTGAAAAACTACACTGGTGCAAATCTGCAACACACCAGATTACTTTAAACTAAAAATTTTAACAACTCACACAAACACATTAACTATGCACCCCGTAAGAGGGGTGAAAATGGTACAAACACTCACACTAAGAAATTAATTATTTGCCACCGAAAGTGCAATTTGTTTTTAAAAGGACTCTTACGGTGGAAGGGTGGCAACTTTATAAAAATGACTATTTAAATAAAACCCATGAAATTCAGACTTACATAAAATGTACAACATGCTCTACATTACACATATAGCACCTCGCAAGATGATAGGCAAGATAAAAACATATACCAAGAATTCGGCCTTTAAGCAATAAATTCGTTAACACCAAATCCGACAAACACGACAGAGGCAGCTATTAACGTACGACAGACAGATAGACAGACACTAACTGCCTAACAAATGCGGACGAGAGACAGACGAGCAAGCTGGGGACGAGAGACTGACCAAAAACATAAGTAGAATTTAACAAGTAAATGAAAGAAGATATCACGAATCACTTAACTTTTAGTAAAGTGCGATATCTGGCGAAGACCTGGCGCAGCACGCCCAAAACACTCTCCCGAACCGTCCGCTGCCAGCCGCTTCAACAGACGCTGGAAGGCGCGCCGGTCTCCCGTCTCCCGGCGTCGCAGCTCGCGCCGGCCAGACCAACGTCGTGGGTTGGCTCCTGTTGCTCTCGTGTCGGCCGCGAAGCCACTACCCCTCGCTGTACTGCACGGCCACTGGACTCACGTGGCGACCTGACATGCGCCGACCCTGTCCCTCGTGCTTACGGGACGCATTAGCCAAACGTTAGAACGGTGGCAGGAGTGTGAGCTGCTTAAGTCTGTATCTGCAGCCTTTGGTTGTTCTCAGGGAACCGTCAGGTGGTCTCAGTATGTGTGCAGACTTCAAAGCAACAGTCAGTCCACAAACTGTTGTTGAGTCTTTTTCGCAGCCTCGGCCATAGTAATTGGACGAATTAGGAAAAGGTAACTTTTTCTCAAAAATTGACTTGTACGAGACTTCTCACACTGTGTGGGCTACACTAACTGGGCTATTGCATTTGAATCAAAGGCACTTACCAAGGTTCAAGGCAATTACAGGTAGTTGCAAAAGGAAGACCTCGCTAACATTTACAGGGCCATCAAATTCCACCAGTAACTGTATGAATCTCTCTCTCTCTCTCTCTTTTTTTTTTTTTTTTGACGTCTCTATTTGACTTCTTTCAGCCTGTCCTGACTTGGCGAACTGGACAGTGCAGAAGCTACAGCAGACGTCCCTATTGCTGTCAGTTTCTCAGTATGACTTGAAACATCAGTCCACACCATAAAGCATTCAAAAGTGACTTGCCATCGCAGCTACCAGTGGGATCTGATGTAACGTTTGATTCGTCCAAAGCCTCCTGACCTCCACACTGATTCGCAAGAAATGCGTGTGCTGGAACACTTTCTTGTAACTTTTCGTCGTGTGGCACAAGAGACTGTCAGACCAATCTTTGACAGTCGTTTTGGATTTTGTTCACTACAAGTGACTAAGTAGTATCGAAGACACTCACCACCACATGGCAAGATGCTTGTATGCACATCGTTATGCTATCACAGTACAGATAGGTGTTCTTGTCCTTCACACAGAAAATGGGGATGCCTTGTGCCTTAGTGGCTCAGGCCCTCCAGTGAGTAGTGTTAAACTTACTGCATCAGAATCAGAGTGTGCAGTGTGTGTGGAGCATCAGGCGACTCCCTTACAATGATGCATTCTGGTCACACAGAGGAGCTCCCTGGCAGTGCTTCTACAATGGCTTTGCTCGTCCATACTGGAATATGAGATGGTTAGTAGCGGTGGACACGTTCAGCAAGTCTCCAAGCGTCGCCCAATGTACTCTACTACTTAAACAAATACTGTTTCTGCTTTGACTTCAGGTTTTTTGCATCGAAGGTATAGCAGCAGAAGTATTCGTGTCTGACAATGGGCCACACGCTGCCTTCTATCCGACGACCACTCAAATTACGAAATATTGTAACCCGAAATAGCTACTTCTACAACAATTAGATCTGTATTAGTCTCGAAAGTAGAGATGTATGCCATTTGATTCGTCTGATATGGGAATGCAGCGCGACCATTTTAAAAAACTGACAAAACAAGTTTTCTTCTCTCTGGAGTCTGACGTTACAGAACGTAAATTCTTCACAGAGCGGCGCTTCTGTACAGTATTTTATTCTCTACTGTTCGCCAGTTTCGACCACACTGCTATATTCACGCTGTCGTCGGACATATCAAAGAAGCTTTGAAAACATGGACACTCTCAGATAATAATTTAGAGATTGCTACCAAAAAAACTGAAAGCGAAATAACATGATGAAATGATTAGTGATTTACTATTTGGTCATTACAAATAAAAACCGTTCTAGGAGACGCGATTCCTCTGTTTAAGAGTAAGTAAAAGGAAATAATGGTTTGTGTTGATTTCATATAGATTTTCTGAAATAACCGACAAGTAAGAATTTATTGCATTCGGTAACATTATTATTCAACATAGTCCATATTGTTAACTTTCCAGTTAGGTTTGCCGTTTGTCCAAAAGTAGCCACTGATGATATACTTAGTTAAAGGTCTAATAAACAAGAGGTATACTAAAAAACCAACAGTCAATGGCCCCCTCAGAGTTGCAGTTCCTTCTGTTAAATGAGAATACCTATCAGGATACAAAATCGTAATTCAAAAGAATAATCAGTGACGAAAAATTAGGTTATTTTAGAAGCTCCTCAAAGGAATCAGCTGGAACGTGTATGCACGAATGACAAATATGATACTTTTACTGATAAAATTCTTACATTTTTCTAAAATCGTCTTTCCGCAAAGGTAACCCAGATTAGTGCAAAGTCTACAGAAAATCCACAGATTTCTCAGGGAATAAAGGTATATTGCTAAACAAAAACAAAACAGTATTTCTCAGTTCTCAGTCAGAAACGGGTCTCAAGTTGATGGTGTAGCATGATATTGAAAGTAGTAATACAGAAAGTTACTCAGGCGTACTATGAGAAATGCGTGGAGACATAAGGTATTGTAAGTAGGCTGTTTATGTTTTCTTATTGGCAAAGTTACGTAGCGCTCTGTATGAAAATCACTGGCTGTGCTGAGTGCAGTCTGTGGCTAGTTTGCATTGTTGCCTGCCGTTGTAGTGTTGGGCAGCTGGATGTTAACAGCGCGTAGCATAGCGCAGTTGGAGGTGAGCCGCCAGCAGTGGTGGATGTGGGGAGAGAAATGGCGGAGTTTTGAAATTTGTAAGACTGTATGTCATGAACTGTTATGTATATTATGAGCTTTCAACACAATTAAGGTAAATACATTGTTTGTTCTCTATTAAAATCTTTCATTTGCTAACTATGCCTATCAGTAGTTAGTGCCTTCCGTAGTTTGAATCTTTTATTTAACTGGCAGTAGTGGCGCTCGCTGTATTGCAGTAGTTCGAGTAACGAAGATTTTTGTGAGGTAAGTGATTTGTGAAAGGTATAGGTTAATGTTAGTCAGGGCCATTCTTTTGTAGGGATTATTGAAAGTCAGATTGCGTTGCGCTAAAAATATTGTGTGTCAGTTTAAGCACAGTCTAGTATAATTTTTCTAAGGGGACGTTTCATAGTATCATAATAAAGGCACTATTCCACACAGTGAAGGAGAAAACTGGTAGAGTTACTAATGAAGAAGACTGATACTATAAAGATTAAATGATAGATGGACAGATGCATGCAGTGTTGCAAAACATTTTAACAAGCATTTCATCACTGTTACTGAATCGATGGAGTTGTCGAGTCCAGTAAGTGCTAACATGGAATATCTTAGACCATCACTGCAAATAGCTCGTGTAGTATGAACATGATCCTTACCATGAAAGCTGAAATAGTATCCGTGACAAAAATCTTAAAATAAAAAAATTCCACCTGCTATGACAAAATATCTTCAAAATTATATAAAGAGTGTTTATCTGAGTTTAGTAACATACTAAGCTATCCCTGTAGCCAGTCAGTTATCAGCGAAATGTTCCCCAATTTGTTGAAATATGCTGAAGCTAAGCCTTTGTATAAGAACTGAGTATATATATATATATATATATATATATATATATATATATATATATATATATATATATATAATCGACGGAATTTTATTGTGTAAATGACTATACTTTATGTTAATTAGAACATTACGGTGTAACAGGAAATGCTGCAAAGTGATTGAAACCGTATCTCTCTGATTAGAAACATGGAGTGTCAATGGTAAAGTGTCCTTTTTTAAGCTATCATTCATCATCCAACTGAGAACTATTTACATGTAGAGTCCCACAAGATTCGATTTATGACCCTTAGCTTTCCTAGTGGACATTAATGACCTCTCATCAGTAACAGATGATATGACCATTGCAATAAAGAGAAAATAAATCTAGTTTACAAAGATCGGTTAACGAAAGTAACGAGGACATTAATAAAGTACTTCTAGGCTATTTTTTATCATGAAACTTTGAAAAAACGCCTTGTGTTCATTTTGGAACTTCCAAATTGTTCCACCACAGTATACGCCTAATAGACGACGAAAGGCAGACGTCATTGTTTGGTAATGTGAAATTATAGGCATAAAAAGTTCATCTGGGTGGAGTGTACCACATTAACTACCGGAACCCGTTATTGGTGGCTAATTTCTTCTGCTCGACTAGCGGTTGTCTTAGTAAAATTGAGAGCTGTGCATGTATTATTAATAACTGATATCTCCAGTGCAGTGATATGATCAATGTAAATAAATGTTGAAATCTGATTTTTCTCTTTGACGATGTGTGGTGACAACAACCTAAGAATTGTCGTATGCACCCTTCAGTTCTATATTTACAGGGTTTGTGGGAGTTTTTTTACTATTCTTTAAATCAAAATATGTTTAGGTTTCTTCAATTTAATCCACATGCATTATGACTGTATCGATTTGGACATGTGGAAATGTTATTAACTTTTCATCATTGTAAATATGTACTGTGCATTCTTGTTTTCCAGAGACAATCTACATACTTGAGGATAGCCTGGATAGGGATCTGGGGAATGAAAAGTACATCTAATGCGATCTAACGTATTGATTCAAGAAGGATGAATATTAAAGAACTCCTGTAAGAGTACAAAAATAAGCGAGTACATCGGTTGCCACTTGTGAGGTATCTGGAAGAAGACAGTACAAGGATGAGAAGTTGTCAGTTGCTCTCTGATGTAATGATTGGCCACTCTACTTGGTGGCCACAGCTTTAATAAAATGTGTCATTGTTTCACAGATATCGATTAATAAGATGTATCTTGAAGTACTGTGAGAAATTCTCATAGTAAATTAACAGTCATTAACTTGCCTCAGAACTCTTTCACATGAAATAATCATTGCTACAAGTACTATTCAATGTTTTACCCGTTCTATGAACTTCACGGATGTAACTGGCCATTTTGATGAACATTTGAGAGCTGACAGGAAAGCAGTGGTCAAATTCAGACGAGTGTCCTAACCACACTTTCTTTAGTAGATTTGTACAATTTTTATGAGATCATAGTGTCGCAGAAAACTAGCCCTTAATTTTCCTAACAATTCTGTTGTCAGCTTATGACATTATAATCTTTTATCAGTAATCTTAATGTGAATGCTATTGCGCAAATACAAATTGATAATTTTGGTTTAGCACTTTAAACAGACTTCTACAATTTTCCTGAATTTATTAATCTTCATATGTCGGTAAACAGTCACTTTCAGTCGAAATGATGAAGCATAAGATTGTGTACAGCTGAATGTTGAATCTTATCATTCAAGTGATAGTCTTCCTGTACTCATTAGATCATTTCACTATTATTCAAAACGGTGGAACAAGCACTACATAATTTCTGAAGTTATGAAAGTTTATCACCATTAAAACATAAAATGATATTAAAAAGGGAAGTTTCTACCTACGCATTTAACTTTGAGACTGGCGAGGTTACTTTGAAAAATACCATTCATTATTTTATCAGTTCACGGCAATCATCACAAATGCTACTTTTTGCGTCTGTAATTCATTGGAAGCAAAATTTTGTCTCTGGACCTCTTTACGCATTACTCACAAATTCCAAGGGATCACCAATAAACCTCACTGAAGATATTTTCCCAGAAATTTTTTTTAGGAATTGTTAGACTTGTAGTTAAGTAATAATGTATCTAAGAAATCATTAAATGCTTTCGTTCTCGAATTATTTAGTTCAGTTAGCTTACAACGAAACGTGGAAGAGGCGTGTTACCTGTACCGTCGGTCAGATGAAGGGAGTCTGGTTTCATCCTCTCACGACGATTTGTTATTGTTGTTTATTTTTCGGAATGCTAACAACATGAAAAAAAAGAATGAAAGACACTTTTAAATGTTTACACCGAAGCTGCTCTTTATTTATTGGCTAACAAGTTTTGGGTTTCACATATTCTCACAAGCTATGCATTTTGTGTCTAGGGTATTTTATCATCCTTAAGAGTAGCTCAGAGCTTCATTATTCAGGATTACACGTGATAACAATATTTTATGTATAACAGGAATATGTTCCCACTAGAGTAAACTGTGTGTCACATAGGCTTATTTGTCAGTACGAAATGGCAACATATTCTCCGTTTTATATGAAAAGTGGTAGTCATGTGGATCACATCGTGCAGGATAATAAACATCTGAGCTGCATGTAAGTATTATCACATCAGTACAGCTGCACACGACAAGCATTCCTCAAGTACAAAATACATGGCTTGTGGAAATGGGCAAAATCCGAAACCAGTCATTCAATAAATAATTAGCAGCTTCGGTGGAAACGTTTAAAAATATTTTCCATTGAATATTTGAGAGCTGCAAGACGTGATGTACTGAAAACCATTAATATGAAAAAAATATTTTCCATCATCTCAATTTGCAACACAGGAAGGTGTACAGCATACAGTGTTTTTCGGGGGACATGCGGTGTTTCAGAATACAGATGGGCGAAAACGACAACACACGGAGAAGGAAGACGCTCATCAGTGGACAGAGCATCGCTACAAGTTTGTAACTCACGCTACGGGTTCTCAGTATGGGTACGGCTTGTAACGCGACAAATGTCGGTACGTGTGAGCAGTTCATTGAGACGAACTGTCCAAGAAAGTGTGATAGCAAACCGTTTAGCAAATACGTTCATTAGGGTACCAATCTGCAGGCGCCAACTGAAGCCATGCAACGATGTGGGGCAAAGCGGTGACAACGAAAATTAAGAGGGCGCAACCTTCAGGCGGAGTCTCTAATTTTAAGAATTCTGCAAACCATTAGTAGGGTTCTCTTCAACAATTGGTCATTAATACGCAGCAACAACATGGAGCAAATGATCACCGGTTCTCTGATAACCTATCATGGAACACAAACCTCTCAACGATAGCGAACTGGTTAAGAAAGCAAACGTTTCCTCTCAGTTTCATCCACAGCAACTCGATGGTAGATATCACTTTCATAGCAAATATTTCCAAATAAAGTGCCAATAAGTTACGCGCATGACACCGTCGCCTTTTGGGAACATGGCAGAGGGGCCATTACTTAGTTCCCAGACCGCCTAAACAACTTCCATCAAACCGTACGGTTGACGACAGAGCTACAACATAAGGGATGTCTTCCAGTTTTGGATATTCTAATAAGAAGAAATGCAGACAGTGCACTAGGATATGTAATCTATGAAAAAGACTCGCTCAGATCTGTACGTTCATGCACAAGCTAGCATCAACCGGTGCAGAGGTTATCTACAACATCGTAGAACTGTGTGTGGTGTCACCGACGGACACCACACTTGCTAGGTGGTAGCCTTTAAATCGGCCACGGTCCGTTAGTATACGTCGAACCCGCGTGTCGCCACTATCAGTGATTGCAGACCGAGCGCCGCCACGCGGCAGGTTTAGTCTAGAGAGACTCCCTAGCACTCGCCCTAGTTGTACGGCCGACTTTGCTAGCGATGGTTCACCTAGCAAGGCGCCATATTCAGTTACTATGTATCCTGAACAGATAACATTGTGAATCATGTACCGTCAAGAGCGACGTTCATCTTTAATGGATTAAAGTTAAGTATGAAATTAATTACGTCCGCTTTCTGAATTCTCATTCCTTATCATGTTCCAGACATCACGTCAGTATAGTTCTTCCCTCCTCACGCCAGCCCGCGTGAGCTAAAACGCGTGCATTTCGGCCTCCACTAGTAACACGGTGTTGGCTGTTCTGCCAACACAACACTGTGTGTTGCACAAAAAAAAAAAAAAAAAAAAAAAAAAAAAAAAAAAAAGAGAGAGAGAGAGAGGTAGACCGGAGCGCAGACTGACGTGCATCGAAGAAAACGAATGATACAGCCGTCAGGAAATATGAGGAACAGAAAGATGAACAGAACCTCGTCTAAGCCAAAACTGGAAGAATCTTCGAAAAAGGTAACTTCAGGGCCACCTTCCGATCACTACGACAAACGAATAATGTGTTTGGTTCGGTAAAGTACAATATACACTTGCGAATACCGGGTATATATGACATTCCTTGAGAGTGTGGCTCCCAACAGATCCGGCAAACATAGCAAAGCATCCCGCAACGCTGGATGGAACACACTAGATGTGTACATTTGGGACATAAAGACAAATCAGCACTGGCAAAATCAGCCTCAACAAGGGGTATATGTTCAAACTTGAGAAAGCTAATTTGTTGTGCCGAGTTAGTGGATTTTGGGAGAGTATAATCAAAGAATTTAGTGAGATAGGGCTCCATGATAATCTCGTCAGCAGGGACGACAGCTGTCACTTGAGTTCGGCAAGAGATCCTGTTCTAGCAGCTTTACGCCAAGCATGCAGCCAGCAGTTCACTCCTTGCGAGTCTGTGCACTGAATGCACCGAGAGTCGAATGGCGGTCCACAGCCCCCACAACACGCCACACGTGCGGATAGTCGGCCCCGATCAGGTTTACACAGGGTGTAACGGCTGGTAAGTGCCGATATTTGTGCCGTTGACTGAGGACGGCATGTCGTTCGACATTACTACAGTATTCACGTCATTCGCAGACCAAAAATTATAGATGTTACAAGACGTCTATTTGTAGGTTGCATGGTACCTCCAAGTAGGTGTGGCAAGCGTGAACACGTGGATGGAAAACGGTTAGTCTACAACGAAAGGCGTTGTCTGCTTAGTGGTGTACTCACGACCACGCAGAAAACATCAAGTAAAAATTCGTGACATGTTTGCGAGAAGACAGTTCGACGTAAAGAAACAATCAAGACAGTGAAAGCGTAAATATTAAGGTACCACATAAAAATATATCTGCACTTAAATGCGTTACGTTCTATATATGGGACACGCATGGAACCTCGACATTTCGCCAGAAGACGATGGAGGTGGCATTCATCGAAACGTTGTGGAATTTCGACGAAGCCACACAGAAACTGAAGAAGATTTCATTAGTGCCAGTAACGTTCACGCAAGTGCATGGCACATTTAAAAGGTCAAGAGAGACAAAGGGCAAGTACGTATTTTTTTTTCAGAGAAATTTTTGACATCAGAATGTTATTCTGCAATATAAAGAGATTTACTAAGCACACAGGAAAGTTAAAATTGTTTTGAATCTGACAAAAAAATATAAAAATGTGACTTTAAAATAGGTCGGCATCAACGAGATATTAAATTACTCACTAGACCACTGAGGTTCAGTGTGATGTAGAATTCTAAATAGTACCTATGGTGTAGCAATGAGGGGGAGTACTGTAGAACGTTAGCACGTGGCGTGCTTTCTGAGTTCTGAATCTGAAAAATTGCGTGTCAGAGGCGCAATCCATAATAAGTAAACTACTCTACTTCCATAACAAGTAATTTTACTTTAAAAATGAGTTAATGCTTTACTAACTATGATAAACATTTAATGTAACAGTACTCATATCTTTCTTAATGATTATAATGTGATAGCATTTTAAACTGCTTACATGTGTTAATAATTGTATTAAACGTTGGTAATCGATTTTTGTTACCGCTGGAAGCCTTTGGATAGATACACTGCAACTGTGGCCAGGAGACATTTTGCTGTTTTGTAATAAGGATAGGTACAAAAATGAATACGTTTTACACTGTATCTTAATACGTTACATGGTCTTTGAGAATTTTCGCATGTAATGTATGTTGTATTTTAGAGCTAAAATAATTGACTAAAAATTGCCAGCAAATAAATAATAACAAAATAAGTGTCGTAACAATCGTCGCTGTGACCCAGTAAGAGGTTCTCATCGCATGCACTGAAAATACTGACTCCCAACCTGTTAGTTCCCTGCCAATTGTGTTTCTCTCGTGACATGACTATGAGCATGTGTTGTGCTACATAATCGTTAGATGATAATGGGTTCAAGTGGCTCTGAGCACTATGCGACTTAACTTCTGAGGTCATCAGTCGCTTAGAACTTAGAACTGATTAAACCTAACTAACCGAAGGACATCACACACATCCATGCCCGAGGCAGAATTCGAACCTGCGACCGTAACGGTAGCTCGGCTCCAGACTGTAGCGCCTAGAACCGCACGGCCACACCGGCCGGCGTAGATAATTAATGAAAGACGGTAAAGTATAACATTGACAGCAAAGGGAGTGAGAAAATACGAAATATTGAAGTACACAAACAAAGAAACTTTGGAGCAAAGAAAACGACTCGCTTTTACCCTTCTGTATTGATTCGACAGTCCTTGCAGTGTCCATTAAAATAACAGCCACCTTAAAAAATATTACTTCCGTCCTACACCATGTCGATTCCAGGCCAATTCATTATTCATATTTTTCTCACTTTCTCGCTCAACACTAGCGTACAGTTGACAGATTGCCCAAACCTTCTGCGTCGTTTCTCGGAGACGCAACATACAGACCTGTCACCTCCAAGTTGTTATTTCAGTGATCTCAACTGTCGAGGAAGGCGCAGAATTCTTAGACGTAATTGCCAAGGCGAAGGAACTGCGTGCTCTTGGCAAAGAGGTTAGTGCTTAAGTCTATAATAGTCAATGACGAATAACTACCAATCTCGTAATTTTTAATTTAACACCGAAGAAAGAAATGCACACAACTGCCATTAAAAATTTCAGGATCTTGTCCAGCAAGAGGGCATGCAACAAACGGAAAATTGGCTGACGTGCACTACACGCTTTGCAGCTTAAATGCAAAATTTTTGATAAACAGATCATGTAGTCTTAGAATACTGTCTCGAGTTAGTGGGTTTTCGAACTTGCAATAATTCTTGCAAATGGCACAATCTCAGAGTGGTATATTTTCACGTTAGTATGCGTTTTGAAGTTGTAATAATACTCGCAAGTTGGAAAGATTTAACACAGAATATTTCCACGAGTTAGCGAGTGTTCGGAGTTGCAAGTATTTGCATGTTGAACAATCTTAGGGTGAGCTGGACATAGAAAAATTTCACGAAGTTTAGCTATTGTGGAACTATTTAAGTTTGAACACAGGTGACTTGACATAAAAGAAGCTTTGGTAGTTTTCTAGGAATACATGCTAGATAATGTCGTGCACAGTTTTAGCCAGTAAATTCGAGAAACTTTAGCCCTATTGTTGTGATAATTCAACCTCAAAGAGGAATCAATGAACGTACCTGCGTTAAACGAAACCCAAAGTGATTTGAGAATGTTGTTTGGATTTTGGCATCATATATTTAAATCCTGCCTACAATCTACGAAACTGATACTAACAAGATTAAAAGACCATTGCGACAAATGTCTTGGTTGTTCCGTAGATGAGCAACCAAGTGTAAAAAATAAGAAAACAACCAGTAGGTAGAAACTACTTACCGAACAGTCGCACTGTACACCGCTGGGCATTAGAAGTGGGACTTCCTGAGCTTGAAACACAATTATGATACGGTGAGCTCTGGATGTTTAACGAGATTCAAACAAACATTCTTCCCCAGATAATAAGGGTATTGTGTCTTACGTGTTTCTCTTGTAGCTTTGCTGAGGAACAGTTATTATTAACAATGTTAACAGCCAGTTACATACGGAACATCATTACTTCACATGACATTAGATCCTCTTTTTTGAATTTTTTTTTCTACTCCACACGTTTCGTGCTGACGTAACTTCTTCCCAGTGCCAGTTTTCTGATGTTATTACGCCAGTGCAGTCGATGTGTTGCATATTTATGTGCTGCTAGCTTCAGTTAATGTCAGAATTTGAGATTTTATGTTCACCTCTTTAGCGATAATTTTATTACCCTATTTACCACCAAAATTGAATTTTTATGCTTGTGAATACCAGAATCTGAATTGGAGCAACTGATATCAGTAAACAGTAGTTGTAAAGCTCTGTATTGACAGTGATGGACGTCGAAAGATCGAAACGCTTGATGGCAGAAACAGCGAGGTGAGAATATCAGTACGAATTTAACTAACTTTTATTGTACAAAGAAAGGAATCACGCCGACAGAAACCGGATTTTATCTTACAAGTATATACGGGTAAGGACGGACTTAATAAGAAACGTTGTTCATTTGGTAATAAGAGATAATTTTGAGGTGAAAAAAGTACCTATTATCGATGGACCTCTGTATCAAGGCACTGAATTTATCAGTTTTCCAGTTTTCTATCATTGCAGCGTAATTAATGAATGCTACCTGATTCTCATTTATCACAGCTAAAATGCTTTTCCTAGCCACAAAATTTGTTAGATATAGAAATTTGTTGAGATCGGAAGCGATAAATCTACCAACCTGGAAGAGTTTTCCATCAATTTACACTTAAGATTATTTGATTATTATGTTGCTTAAACATCTTTCGGCGTACGTGCATTACTCAAAATCAAGAATAGTTTTGTACTGCGTTCAGATTCTTCACATCCATTTTTCATCTAATTATTCCAGGTATTTGCGTAATGAGTGAAGTTGCTGTTTCTGGGGACTGCTGGCAGCAACAAGTAAGGAATCATGATCAGAGCAGAATAGGGAATTAAGTTAGAAGAAAAAGATTTCCTATATTTGTGAGGCAAGGAACTAATTTTTGGTGTGTAAGAACTTGGATTCTACGGGAAGAGAATGATTTGGAGCCTTCAGTGGTGATATGACTACTATGCTACATTTAAATTTAACAAATGGGTACGTCTCTGGGACTATTTTATGTACGTACTGTGAGATGGTGATTGTAAAAACTGAACTGGCAAAAGGATGGTTTGCATTGGGTTACGAAACGTGTGGGCCATCCGGGCTGGTGACTGACTGGGGCTGACTGGCATAAACTTAGCAGTAGGGAACATCTTTATTTACTCTTTGCTGTTATAGTAAGGAGCATAACTGTCCATCATTAGCGCTACTGGCAATAGAGAAGACAAAACATCTTTCCATATAGATTTAAGTTGAATGATTAGTGTTTCTTGTTAGTTAACATACGACTGCATTTTCTTTCAGGTTACATAAACTGACTTCATAGCTTATGTCAAAGTCATATTTAAGTAAGTTATATAATTATTTTCTTCTATGCCAGTGGTAATCAGCATATAAATTTGATTATTGTGTAGATTTCAGTGGCAGTGGGCTTTACATCCAAAGATAATAATTAATTTGACCTTAACACAGATTACATAATTTCACCTGTAAATAATTTCATCAATGTTAACACATTATCTGAAGAAAGGAATGTATTTCAAAATTAAACATTTAAATTATCATTGGTGAAATCTTCAATGGTTCTTTTTGTAGTTCCATCTCTTCGTTCAAAATAATGTCTCGATGTTTCATAAGACATTTGTAACTTTCAGTTTCTTGTAAAATGTTTAGCATATATCCTATTTCACTGTTGGGTGGTATTGGCAGCCATTATATAATGTCACTAAACTTGTTGTTCTAACAGTGAGAAAATGAAGATAATTTCATGCCAGTGAAATTCAGATACTGTTTTGAAAATTCGTTCTGCCTACCCAAGTATATTTTTTCTTTCACCTGCCACTTCAAAATATTAACACCTGATAGAGTTGATTTGTGGGATTAAAGGGACCAGACTGCTACGGTCATAGGTCCCTTTTTCCAAAAAACTAAAACCACCCAAAGAGAACAAAAAACGAACAACAGGAAAGACGGCAGACGAAACAGGACAAGAAATACTCCGACAGAGATTAGACAAAACAAATTAAAACACACAGAGTGTGACGGTGGTTGGCCGACCATAGAAAAAAAAAAGGAAAAGCCAACCACCAAGAACACATTAAAAATTCAGTTTAAAATCAGAGGCTAAAAGCCAGAATCAACACTAAAAAACATAAACACTCAGATTAAACGATAAAAACCCCCTGCCTGCATAAAACGCAAAACTAAGTCCACCATGGCAGAGTCATCTATTGAAAGGGCAGAGAGCGTGTTAGGCAGCGCAAACGTCTGCTTGAGCACAGCTAAAAGTGGACAGTCCAACAAAATGTGGACCAAAGACAAAACGGATACGCAGCGACATAGAGGGGGGGATCCTCACGGCGCAGTAAGTGGCCGTGCGTCATCCATGTGTGCCTAATGCGCAGTTGGCAGGGGACGAAAGACTCCCTGCGAGAGATTCACAAGGAGGAGTGCCACACAGTCGTCGTCTCCTTGACGGCAAGGAGTTTGTTAGGGGTGGCCAGACCGCGCCATTCAGCGTCACAAAGCGAGATAACTTTGCGGCTTAAGACTGCCCTCAAATCAGTCTCCGGGAGGCCAATGTCCACAGATGGTGTACTGGTGGCCTCTTTTGCCAGGTGGTCAACATTTTCATTGCCGGGTATCCCAATATGGCCTGGGGTCCAAATAAAGACCACAGAGCGGCCGCAACGGGCAAGAGTATGCAGGGACTCCTGGATAGCCATCACCAGAAGAGAACGAGGGAAACACTGGTCGAGCTCAGGGAATCACTACAGATCACGAAGGACTCACCTGAGCAGGAGCTCATATATTCGAGGGTACGAAAGATGGCGACCAGCTCAGCAGTGTAAACGTTGCAGCCAGCCGGCACTGAACGTTGTTCAGAATGGTCCCCTAGATTTGGCGCACAACCGACTCAACCAGCAACCATCGAGCCGTCAGTGTAAACAATGCCAGAGCCCTGATACGTTGTGAGGATGGAAAGAAAGCGACGGCGGAAGGCCTCCGGAGGGACTAAGTCCTTCGGGCCCCGTGCCAATTCCAGCTGAAGGCGAGGGCGAGGCACACACCACGGGGGTGTACGCAGAGGTGCCCAAAAGGAGGCGGAAGAGGTAAAGCCCCAAGCCCTGAGAGAAGCTCTCTGACGTGGACTGTGATCGTACATCCAGCCCTGGGCCGACGTTATGGAAGATGCGACTGTGGGAATAGTAGACGATAGGATTCCTGGGCAAGCTGAAAACATGGTCAGCATAAGCGGCCAGCAAACGATGGCGCCGTAACTGCAGTGGAGGGACACCCGCCTCCACAAGTATGCTGTCCACAGGGCTGGTCCGGAAAGCACCAGTCACAAGGCGGATCCCGCTGTGGAGGATTGGGTCCAGCACCTGCAACGCAGATGGGGACGCTGAGCCATAAGCCAGGCTCCATAATCCAGATGGGACTGGATTAACGCCTGGTAGACCGTAACAGGGTAGATCGGTCGGCGCTCTAGCAGGTGTGGCTCAAGCATCGCAGTGCATTTAGATGCTGCCAACACATCCGTTTAAGCTGCCGAATATGAGGCAGCCAAGTCAACTGGGCCTCAAAAACCACCCCCAAAAACCTATGTGACTCCACCACTGCAGGAAGATAGCCGTCAAAATAAAGCCGCGGCTCCGGGTGAACAGTGCGTCGCCGGCAGAAATGCATAACGCAGGTCTTGGCTGCCGAAAATTGGAACCCATGGGCTACAGCCGAAGAGTGCGCCTTACGGATAGCACCCTGTAGCTGACGTTCAGCAGCTGCAATGCCAATACAGCTGTAGTAAAGGCAGAAGTCGTCAGCATACAAGGACGCTGAGACAGACGTTCCCACCGCCACAGCGAGTCCGTTAATGGCTATTAAAAACAGGCAGACACTTAAAACAGATCCCTGTGGCACACCGTTCTCCTGAACTCGGGAGGAACTATGGGAGGCCGCGACTTGCACGCAGAAGGTACGAAACGACAGACAATTTCTGATACAGATCGGCAGAGGGCCCCGAAGACCCCATCCATGAAGCCTAGAAAGGATGTGATGACGCCATGTCGTATCGTACGCCTTCTGCATGTCGAAAAAGACAGCTACCAGGTGCTGACGTGGGCAAAGGCAATACGGATGGCCGACTCCAGGCTCACCAGATTGTCGGCGGCGGAGGGGCCTTTACGGAACCCACCCTGAGATGGAGCCAGAAGGCCCCGAGACTCCAGTACCCAATTCAAGCGCTGGCTCACCATCCATTCAAGAAACTTGCAAAGAACGTTGGTGAGGCTAATGGGACGGTAGCTGTCCACCTCCGAAGGGTTCTTGCCTGGTTTCAGAATGGGGATAACAATACTTTCCGGCCATTGCGACGGAAACTCACCCTAGACCCAAATACGGTTGTAAAGGTCGAGGGCCGTCGCTGGCAGTCCACTGAAAGGTGTTTCAGCATCTGACAGTGGATGCCATCTGGCCCAGGAGTGGTATCAGGGCAAGCGGCTAGGGCACTGCGAAATTCCCACTCACTGAATGGAACATGGTAGAATTCAGGATGGTGGGTGCGAAATGAAAGTCTCCAACGTTCCATCCGCTCTTTAATGGAGTGGAAGGCCTGTGGGTAATTGGAAGAAGCGGCTCAGAGCAAACGCTCTGCCAAGCGGTTGGCAATTACGTCGGAGTCAGTACAAACTGCTCCATTCAGTGAGAGCGCAGGGACGCTGACAGGGGTCCGATAGCCATAGAGGCGTCGAATCTTGGCCCAGACCGGCGATGGAGTGACATGGAGGCCAATGGTAGACACATAGCGCTCCCAGCACTCCTGCTTGCGTTGGCGGATAAGGTGGCGGGCTCGCGCACGCAGCCGTTTGAAAGCGATGAGGACTTTGATGGAGGGATGGCGCTTGTGACGCTGGAGCGCCCGACGGCGATCTATAATGGCTTCAGCGATCTCAGGCGACCACGAAGGCACAGTCCGCTGCCGAGGGGACCCAGAAAACGGGGAATGGCAGATTCGGCGCCAGTAACGATGCCGGTGGTGACCGATTGAACCACCGCATCAATGTCATCACTAGAGAGAGGTTCAATAGCGGCAGTGGAGGAAAACAAGTCCCAGTCAGCCTTATTCATAGCCCACCCGCAAGGGCGCCCAGAAGACTGACGCTGTGGCAGTGACAGAAAGATCAGAAAGTGGTCACTACCACACAGGTCGTTATGCACTCACCATTGGACAGACGGTAAGAGGCTAGGGCTGCAGATGGAGAGGTCGATGGCGGAGTACGTGCCATGTGCCACACTGTAGTGTGTGAAGGAACCATCATTTAAAAGTGAAAGATCGAGCTGTGCCAATAGATGCTCAATGGTGGCGCCTCTACCTGTCGCCACTGACCCACCCCACAGAGGGTTATGGGCGTTGAAGTCGCCCAGTAACAAGAAAGGTGGCGGCAATTGGGCTATCAGGGCAGCCAGGACATGCTGTGCGACATCACCATCCGGTGGAAGGTAAAGACTGCAGACGGTAACAGCCTGTGGGGTCCACACCCGAACAGCGATGGCCTCTAAATGTGTTTGTAGAGGGACAGACACGCTGTGAAGAGAGTTAAGGACATAGATGCAGACGCCACCAGACACCCTTTCATAAGCTGCCCGGTTCTTATAATAACCCAGATAGCCGTGGAGGGCGGGGTTTCGCATTGCTGGAAACCAAGTTTCCTGAAGAGCAATGCAGAAGAAAGGGTGAAGGCTGATAAGTTGTCAGAGCTCAGCTAGATGGTGGAAGAAACCGCTGCAGTTCCACTGGAGGATAGTATTGTCCATGGCTGAGAAAGGTGTGAAGGGACTGGGGAGGCAGATTACGCCTCCTGGGTCTCTGCTGCTACCGAGTCACTACCTGTGCAACAGCTATCCGTCGCGTATGAGGGACTGGCGAGATCCATGTCCTCAGCGGACGCCAGAATCTCAACCTCATCTTCAGACGCAGAGTTGGCAGGTTGCGGTGGGATAGGTGCCACCACAATGTCAGGATTCTTGGGAGCCATTTTCTTGGACTACTTTACACGCTGTGTCTTTGATGTTTCTGGCTGGGAGGGCCTCACTGGGTCAGTCTCAGGGACTGACGATGACCGTGACGCCCTACAACCAGCGGCCGGTGGGTGTTTGAGATACTTGCGGGTGTCCGCTTTGGCACTGGGCAAAGCCTGGGATGGGAGGGCCCCAAGGCACCCCTTCCTGGCGAGAGGAGCGGAAGAAGGCTCACGCTTCTCTGACTGGGAAGGGGGAACAGATATCCCTGATGGTTGGGGTGGAGTTGCTCCTGAAGTAGATGGAGCAGGAGCAACAGGGAGTGAAGTGCTCCCCACATCCAAGGGGGCCGGTGAATCCTGACAGAGCTGAGATCGAACTGTATGTGACAATACAGTAGAGGTTCGAACCGGTGCTGCAGCAGCGGCATAGGTGGATGTCATTGGCACAGGATGTTACCTCGGTGTAGGTCAGGCGGTCCAGGGTCCTATATTCCATCTTCCTTTCTTTCTGGAATATCCTACAGTCTGATGAGCAGGGGGGATGGTGTGCTCCGCAGTTAACACAGATAGGAGGCGGGGCACATGGAGTATTGGGATGGGATGGGCGTCCACAATCTCGACACGTGATGCCGAAAGTACAGCGGGATGACATGTGCCCGAACTTCCAGCATTTAAAACACCGCATCGTAGGAGGGATATATGGCTTCACATCACAACGGTAAACCATTACCTTAAGCTTTTCGGGTAAGACATCACCCTCGAAGGCGAAGATGAATTCACCGGTGGCTTTCTGATTATCCCTCGGACCCTGATGGACGTGCCGGACGATGTGAACACCCTGTCGTTCGAGGTTGGCGCATAATTCATCGTCGGACTGCAGAAGAAGATCCCTGTGGAATATAATACCCTGGACCATGTTGAGACTCTTATGCGGCGTGATGCTATCTGAAACATCCCCCAACTTGTCACAATTGAGCAACCTCCGTGACTGGGCAGAGGATGCTGTTTTGATGAGTACTGACCCAGAGCGCATTTTGGACGAGCCCTCCACCTCCCCGAACTTGTCCTCTAAATACTCCACAAAAAACTGGGGCTTGGTCGACATAAACGATTCTCCATCAACTCGCATACACATGAGGTACCGGGGCGAATATTCTCCACTGCCTTCTTTAGCCATGCATTCCTCCCAAGGGAGGGAAATGATCTTGGTTCGTATTTCTTGCCGTTGAGGTTAGACCTCGATCGCTTAGAGACTGCTGGTGGAGGCCCACCAGCGAGAGATGATGTACAACGCTTCATTGCGGGTCATCCGCCCTGATGCCACCCACTCCGACCAGGGGCTCTTTCCATGGGCGCCACCCAGCCACAGCAAAGACCACCTGGCAGGATGGCCTTTGCCGGGAGTCCCGATGCCCCAGAGGGATAGACATCTACTCCTTGGTATACGTGGGGAGGTAGCAGCTCAGGCATCAACAGTGCGATCCCTGTGTAGTCAGGGGACTACCACCAAGAGGGTACATGACGACCCCACCACAACGGACTGGCTACCATGCTGGATGTCGGGTGTCGAATATCCATATGTGTCAGGAGGGCGAAGATAGAAGTTCATAATGGAGGGCATGTATGCTACCTGGAACACATAGCAGCTGATGTGGCCAGAAGCTCGGTGGAAGGCCAACTCCATGACAATATCGGTTGTGCCAGATCTTAGGGCAAGATAGATATACACTCCTGGAAATGGAAAAAAAGAACACATTGACACCGGTGTGTCAGACCCACCATACTTGCTCCGGACACTGCGAGAGGGCTGTACAAGCAATGATCACACGTACGGCACAGCGGACACACCAGGAACCGCGGCGTTGGCCGTCGAATGGCGCTAGCTGCGCAGCATTTGTGCACCGCCGCCGTCAGTGTCAGCCAGTTTGCCGTGGCATACGGAGCTCCAGCGCAGTCTTTAACACTGGTAGCATGCCGCGACAGCGTGGACGTGAACCGTATGTGCAGTTGACGGACTTTGAGCGAGGGCGTATAGTGGGCATGCGGTAGGCCGGGTGGACGTACCGCCGAATTGCTCAACACGTGGGGCGTGAGGTCTCCACAGTACATCGATGTTGTCGCCAGTGGTCGGCGGAAGGTGCACGTGCCCGTCGACCTGGGACCGGACCGCAGCGACGCACGGATGCACGCCAAGACCGTAGGATCCTACGCAGTGCCGTAGGGGACCGCACCGCCACTTCCCAGCAAATTAGGGACACTGTTGCTCCTGGGGTATCGGCGAGGACCATTCGCAACCGTCTCCATGAAGCTGGGCTACGGTCCCGCACACCGTTAGGCCGTCTTCCGCTCACGCCCCAACATCGTGCAGCCCGCCTCCAGTGGTGTCGCGACTGGCGTGAATGGAGGGACGAATGGAGACGTGTCGTCTTCAGCGATGAGAGTCGCTTCTGCCTTGGTGCCAATGATGGTCGTATGCGTGTTTGGCGCCGTGCAGGTGAGCGCCACAATCAGGACTGCATACGACCGAGGCACACAGGGCCAACACCCGGCATCATGGTGTGGGGAGCGATCTCCTACACTGGCCGTACACCACTGGTGATCGTCGAGGGGACACTGAATAGTGCACGGTACATCCAAACCGACATCGAACCCATCTTTCTACCATTCCTAGACCGGCAAGGGAACTTGCTGTTCCAACAGGACAATGCACGTCCGCATGTATCCCGTGCCACCCAACGTGCTCTAGAAGGTGTAAGTCAACTACCCTGGCCAGCAAGATCTCCGGATCTGTCCCCCATTGAGCATGTTTGGGACTGGATGAAGCGTCGTCTCACGCGGTCTGCACGTCCAGCACGAACGCTGGTCCAACTGTGGCGCCAGGTGGAAATGGCATGGCAAGCCGTTCCACAGGACTACATCCAGCATCTGTACGATCGTCTCCATGGGAGAATAGCAGCCTGCATTGCTGCGAAAGGTGGATATACACTGTACTAGTGCCGACATTGTGCATGCTCTGTTGCCTGTGTGTATGTGCCTGTGGTTCTGTCAGTGTGATCATGTGATGTATCTGACCCCAGGAATGTGTCAATAAAGTTTCCCCTTCCTGGGACAATGAATTCACGGTGTTCTTATTTCAATTTCCAGGAGTGTAGAATGCACCACGTAAGGTGTCCTTCCACAAATGGTACGCACTAACAGAAAATTTTGAAATGTAGTGGTCAAACCCCTTAGGGGACCATCACATTAAGGCCGAAACGTTTGAGACTCCTTTTAGTCGCCTCTTACGACAGGCAGGAATACCGCGGCCTATTCTAACCCCTGAACCCACAGGGGGGCCTGATAGAGTAAACGTATCCGATTTACCTAGAGAATGATTAATTTGTGATCATGTTTGATCGTGTATCCTCTTGCTTTTTCTCAAATTAGTTTTTGTTGAAGTGGAAGTTTAATCTGATCCAATATTTTTCCTCAATATGGGAAATATCTCTACCAATCATACAATGAAGGCTTTCATGACCGGATGGTACTGTTGTTGATAATTCTTCCGGGTTATATGTCCGTGGTCCATGGAATTATTCTATTCCTAACGTTTCATCCAATACTACGTTGGACATCCTCAGAGGTATGGCTGGTCCTGCTGAGTCCTGCCGACTGACGAGTCGGGCTTTGAGGAGCGGCCTAAATACTGAGGAAAGTGGACGTGGTCTAACTTGCACATAGTAGCAGAGTGAATGTGGAAGCAGGGATTCGAACCCTCCTTAAGGTAACTGGTAATTCAATTCGTATTGAAATCACAACGGTCTTATGCCATAATAAGCCATTGGAGAGTAATTTAACTAAGGGGGAGAGACAGGCCCTCAGGGATTTAAATGCGGACGAAGGGATAGTTGTTCTTCCATCTGATAAAGGCAATGCCACTGTGGTGATGAACAAAGAGGACTACAGAAGTAAGATTTTGGATCTACTAGTGGCGGGACATTACAATAAACTTAGAAGAGAGCCGACGGCTGTTATTGTGAGAAAAACTAATATGTTGATAAAGTCTTCTACTTCCATTCCGTAGAAGGATAAAAAAGTTTTGCTAAGGAGTGAAGCTAAGTGTCCCAGACTTTATGGATTTTTATCTATGGCGGACTATTATCGATCTTTGACTAGTTTTCTCTCTGCTCTTATGTGAAAGCTAGACCACGTCCACTTTCCTCGGTATTTAGGCCGCTCTCCGACGCCCAACTCGTCAGTCGGCAGGACTCAGCAGGACCAGTCATACCTCTGAGGATGGCCAACGTAGTATTGCACGAAACGTTAGGAATAGAAGAATTCCATGGACCACGGCCATGTAACCCGGAAGAATTATCAACAAAAGTATCTCTACCATTTGAGAGAAAACAGGAACTATAAAGGCAAATTATTTAATACTAACAAAGATAATACAGCAGTAATCATAAAAAAAGAGACTGAGCGAAAAGAACACAAGGCTATCCAGCAAAAAAAGTCCACGTGAAGAAACCCTAATTAAACTACTCCTAATCAAAACTGAATTTCTAATTGACAAAAGAAAAATGTAATCCATTTCCTTCTAAACTGCAGACCCAACAAAAAATTCATAAAGAAAACAGTCTTATCAAACCAATAGTAAAGAACGTGATTAAACTTTAATTCCTACCACGCAAAATATCAATTACATTTTTACTTAGAACTACGTATTGAGAAATCACTGTCCAATTAAGAGCTCGATTCATGGGATACAACACATTACAGGTATCACATTCAAGACATACCAAAAGATTTTATCTTAGATGGAACAAACTTGTACACCAGTGGATAAGCTGACAGATCTAATTAAGTTATTAAACATAATTTACAAACATATCATATATTAGCACTGGCTCATTATTGTATATGCGACTAATTACATGTACAAGGATAGAGCTTAGCATTATCAAATTGCTTTGCTTGTGCACTAGCTAATGTGTCCACACAAAATTTTGATAAAAATGATTTATAACTACCCCAATGGGCTAGTAGGTTTCATTACTACTGAAAATATGCACATGGCAAACTAATTCCATTTGATGAATCAGAACGATATATATATATATATATATATATATATATATATATATATATATATATATATATATATATATATATTCCACTTATAGTGGAATAAGTTACAAAGGTTATTGAATTTGTATTGCGCAAGGGCAACAGAAAAAATAAACTTTCTAGATCTCTAAATTACAAAAAGTTCACTTGAGTACACACGCCAGACAACCACAGACTGCATAATTAACAACTGATTTTGCCACCAAAAATCACGTCCGTTGACAGATTTAAGAACCTGTATGGAGAAAAATACTTACTCAATGAAGGAAACATAATATCTGAACTAAAAACAGAAGAAATAGAAAACTTCGTGTGGTTACAGTGACATATTAGTCAAAATATTTACACTAATAAGCTATACATTAGTAAAAGGAAAATATAAGAGAGCTTCACATAAACCAGAATACTTCATTGCAAAAAATGTCTACGCACTGTCATAACATACTGGAAAAAATTTAGTGTCACATCACATCTGTATTGCAATAAATAAATAAATAAATAAATAAATAAATAAAATAAAAAAGACCCTTGCAATATTTTTCGCACCACATAACACCATACAACTATGAATTTGTCATTTCGTCAGACAATCTTGTAAATTTAGCCTTTGAGGTTTTTAAAAGTTAATATGTGGACACATGCCACGAATAGACATGAAGTCCCAAGAAAATGTTCACAGATCATTTGAATTCTCACCATCATGAAATTGTCTTTGTTTCCCTTACACCAAAAAGAACAGGAATGCACAACCAATAGTACAATGCCTTTCAATATGACCGCCAACGGAGGAAGTATGTCTACTAAATATTTTAGAAGAATCAGAAAAATTCACTTTGTTTTGAATGACCATATCGACCTAAACCATAGTAACAAACAGTAATAAGAAAACACTGTGTTAATTAGATACTGATTATAAAAATATATGTACTGTCTGCTTGTAAAATGAGGCTAAGACACAACATGTGCATCAGGGACACTCTTGTAAGTGATGGATCTCAATAAATTAATGGCACATACTGTTAAGAGAAAGTATTAAGGTATACAAGACTTAAGGAAAACACAGAGATATCAATACAAAAAATTCATAGCCAGTTAGTATTCTTACAGCTCTGAATAGGACACATGCTACTAGAGACACTAGTATTCGTGTATATCATACAGTTTCGTGGATACGTTACTAGTCTAGTACCACTGTATGCCGTATATGCAGAAGTTTGTATGTTAATGCAAGCAGTTAAGACGGGTTTGTACTGTGCATATTGCTGCGCCACAATTTGCGGAATTCTTGAAAATTTTGTGCAGCTGTGGGTAGAAGGTAGAAGTTAAAGGACCTACAGATATTTGGCTAGTGGGCACTTGCAAGGTACTTATTAAGCAATCAGTTCTGCAAGGCAGGTTTGCGACACCTCTCGCAGGTGAGGAAGCTGGCAGGCATTATAAGCAATTAATGTCGTCACAGGTGTAGAGTAATCAGACACAACACAGGGCTGTTGGGTGCCATGAAATACCTGTACCCTGCAGTCACAACAGAGTCTAACTAGCTGTATGTGGGAGTGTAGGGGTGGGGGGTGATGAAGTGTAGAAAAAGCTGACGTAGAAAAAGTTGATGTTCTCATTATTAAGGAGGACTCCACTCGTCCACTCCAGAGAAACTACGTCAGAGGCACAGGAAAATGAGTATAAATAAGGGTGCCCAGAGACTCAAGGTAAACAGTCGTGTTGATGTTCTGCCCATGTCTGGCGCTCGACCGAACGACGACTGTTTGAGTTCCAAGCCAACTACAACGACTATCTAGAGATGGATTTCGACAACCAACTGGCCCACTGACCTAACTGCCAAGCTCTGTGGTACAGACACGCCACTCCCGTGGGAGTGCATGTCTCACACTTGGCACTCCATGGGTGCTGTGAGCAGCTGGGGGACCAGTCTCCAGTCTCCGTGTGACGTCGTCCGGCGGGCTGCAAGCTGCCGTCTGCAAGGATAGAGCTGGGTCACGGCCTCGCAGCCTCGCGGTCCCTAGGCTGTCCCCAACCACTGGACGTGCTGTGCCTCTTCCACAACTAAGGCTGCTGGCTGTTACCCTTAAGCACCCTGCATGGTGGCCATAAGCAGCACTTGAGAGAGTACACTGCCGCGCTTCGGAGGACACGCACAGTGGTTCGTGTCAGCCGACACGCGCTGCCGGCCACGCCGCCTAGGCGAGGACAGGAGCCACTACGGTGAGGGGGCGGAACGTCAGGTGTCGTAACAGCAGACTCCGGCGTTGGTGTTTGCGCTGAAACCCGTATGAACGTCGCGTCGCCGTCGTCTGAATCAACACGGGCACAGTGGATTCTTCTGCGGAATCAAGGTCAAGGTCAAATTTGTCTATTCATGTTTGCACGGCTGATCCGATTCACCCTTCTCTCCCAGTAATCCTGGTACATTCTGCCTCCTGAGACCATGGGATCGTAACAATTTGTTGTCAGATTGGTCGTTTTGCTTCGCAACGTAACAAGTTGTGTCAGAAAGAGTTCATCGATTTAAAACACTACGGTTTGGAGAGAGAGAGAGTAGGTTTAGGGAGTGGTGAGTGAGGCAGTGGCACTTTATGTGGGTTCGGTGGTATCAGTTCAGCACAATGTCGTTCAGTGGGTCTAGCTTTTTTGCGTTGCATTTGGCGGTAGCACTTGGTGTCAAAATTAATGGTGTCAGCTACAGTATGCGATGTTTAGAGTTACTTTTGTAAAGCCACAGAAACCCATTTACTTACCTTCGTTTAGGGGTAATGGTGAACATGATAATGTAGTGCCTTTTAGGTGTTCATTCCGTAATTTGTCTGGGCACGAACTGCCGTGTACCAGTGCTGTAGCACCTGGTTTGTCTGTGTGTGGGTGAATTCATCATCTGGCTAGTACCTCTGCTGAGCGTAGACGGGTGATGATTAGCCGGAAGAATTAATTTGCGTTTCAATTTTTTGTGCAATGTGGTTAAACGGGAGTTCCTGCGTGTTTTTTTTTTTTTTTTGAACAGTTTAATTAAGGTAGACGTAGAGTACTCATAAAGGTAGAAATACGTGTTGCCACTAATATGAAAGCAGCTGGAACTTTAACTCAGCGAGTGGGCGTGTTAAGAGAGAAACTGGAGCACGAGAGGTAGACAAAATACGAAATTAATCGTGCGTTATGAGCTGAGAAAACGAGTCAGATTCAGTCGCAATTGGACGAAAACAGATCCTAATGCAGCGTGCTTCCTGTTCAAAACGACCCGGCAGTGGTCACTTTAGTTACTTCCTTCTATGACAAGACAATAGAAGACGTGACAGTTTTTATTAACGAGATAAGGTGCGCTGCCGCAGAGCACTGGAGTTCAGATGAAACTGCGTTTGGCAGGGACGCCAAAGCACATGTTGTACAACATGAGCCCTTGAGCAAAGCACAGCCGTTTCAGAAGTGGCCGCTGGACTGTGCCAGCGGAACCAAAAGCAAACTAGTGCACGGTTTTAACACGGACACTAAGGACTTTATCAATGTAGAGCAACGACTCTGTGGAAGTGTTCTCTAAGAGAGTCGATAAACTGAGTGCAAAGATATATGCGCGGTGCCATGAGTGTGGAAGCTAATACGGTGTCATTGCATGAGGCAGGTGGGCGCTTTTTCTGCGTCATATACCTGCGGAGATGTCACGGAGGCTCTAATGGGAAATCTGGAGGACTTAGCAGGAACTTTTAAAACCGCAGCATGTATAGAGGAGATGGATATAGCAACAAAGCAAAGAGAGGGCCATTGAGTGTTCTCTTCTGAAATCAGGAGTTACGTATGCTGTCAGGAGGGGCTTATAGGGAAACAATGTAGTCAACCAAAGTGTTACGTGGCGGAGTGGGTCACCAGGCATTTGACTGTAGAGGTGGAAAAGGTGGTGAGAACTGGCAAGGGAAGCATCTGTTGAACATGCACGAGAGTGGTTCAACCATTGGAAAGCAATCAATATAGACCGTAACATGGCACAAGTTAGTACACAGATGAACTGCTGCTTAAGAAGCTTGGTGAGTGGCAAGAACAGATTGTTCATAGACACAAGGGCGCTTGTGCAGGTTATCATTCCGCTCCTCATTGGGAAGAGGAGACTGGGGCGATAAAAGTGTGGACTCATTGGGTACAGCAGTACCGAGATTGGGGAAACCAAATTCAGGGAACAGGTGGAAGTATTGCTGTGTGAGGACTATTCAGTAATTCTTTCGCTACACTTGACAAAGATTGATCTTTGGCAACACATAGTAGAATTAATTGGAACTTGGTTTCAATTGGGAGAAACAAATGCAACTAAGGCAATGGCGCACGGTTCACTTATTATGGGGCGACGCCAAATGAACTGTGTACGATTTCAGTATAGATTGAATAGCAGGACAAAATACCAGCAGGTATGTGGAAGATAGTGTAGCTTTCAGTCGATACTGGTTTGTAGAGAGAAACATTATATGTGATTGAGCCGCTCTCAAGCAGTAAAGGGTTGGATGGATCAGATTGTTTAGCCCGCTGGAGTTTTGCACTTGTGAGTGACATTCACGGATAATGGATGATTCCGGTTAGTGTGGATAGCTTTGGTAGAAGGGAGGTAACTATCAAATTTTGCAGTAACAGCGTAGCCACTCAATGACTAAAAATGACATGCTGGCGGTCATATAACGTAGTATGTATTTTCGATTCTACCTGTATGGTAGGAAGTTTAAGGTCGCGACAGACTACGCCTTATTTAAATGGTTGCTTGGTTTTAAAGATGCGTCTACCATATTAATTTTGTGGATACTTAAGCTCAGTGAATTCATTTCCCATGTAATTAATAAGCCAGCGAGATCACATGCAGACGTAGATGCATTAAGTCGTTGATTAGCGTTGTTGTTGGCGTTAGGGGGGGGGGGGGGCATGGAAAGATGGTAGCGGGCACAGGCAAAAGATATGGAGTGCCACATATTTCAGTTACGGCCACTCTTTTTTTTTTTATTCACGTTGGTCTGTTGTGTAGAAAGACGATGTGTAGACTGCCTGTGGTGGTTCCAGCTGTTTCTGAGAAGGGAGTTTTTCAGCACGCTCGTGATCATTTGTTGTCGGGTAACGGAGAGCTACGTGCGACGGATAGACGTGCAGCAGGGCAGTTTTACTGGAGCAACAGAAAGCGGGAGATGGAGCAGTATGTTAAGAACTGTGTGCTACGCGTGCAAAGGACCGACATTTGTCATCGCGAAGTTTCATTTCAAAGACTACCAGATGCGTCCAGAGCGTTTTATATGTTGGGGAGCCGGCCGGAGTGGCCGTGCGGTTAAAGGCGCTGCAGTCTGGAACCGCGAGACCGCTACGGTCGCAGGTTCGAATCCTGCCTTGGGCATGGATGTTTGTGATGTCCTTAGGTTAGTTAGGTTTAACTAGTTCTAAGTTCTAGGGGACTAATGACCTCAGCAGTTGAGTCCCATAGTGCTCAGAGCCATTTGAATTTTATGTTGGGGATGGATGTCCTCAGGACCATTTAATAGAACACCTGCAGGGAATAGGTATTTTATCACGATCGTCGATCATTTATCTCGAGTTTTGGCAGTCGTATCGATGCCAGACTAACTGGCGAGTACCGTGGCACAGGCGTTATTAAACAGTGGGGTACCCGATAACATAGTTAAAGATCAGAGTACCATATCTGCCTTAGATTTAAAGAAACGATTATGCCAAGTGCGGCGAATACGGCAGTTACAGACGAGTCTCTTTGTATGCAGACCAACGGGAGAACCGATTGCGTGCACAAGACTGTTGCAAACCTTTAAATTTATTTCGTTCATTCCAGGCACGATGACTGGCATATCTATCTTCCCTCTGTCCTGCGCAATGGACTTGTCGTCATTTGAGGTGACGTACAGTAGGAGCGTCCGATTTCCTTTTGACGTTGGAAGACATGCACTTCATTCTCATTTACTTTACATGCCTTATATATTTTACTTATTTACTTTTTTTTTTGTAACGAAAGCACTTTCCATCACTCTCTTCTAATACTAGGTGAATGCCTATACGGCTAGATGAGTTTTTATGTTAAAACACTATGCGATCAAAAGTATCCGGACACCCCCAAAATATACTTTTTCCATATTAGGTGCATTGTGCTGCCACCTTCTGCCAGGTACTCCATATCAGCAACCTCAATAGTCGTCAGACATCGTGAGAGAGCAGAATGGGGTGCTGCGCAGAAGTCACGGACGTCGGACGCGGTCAGGTGATTGGGTGTCACTTGTGTCATAAACCTGTACGCGAGATTCCCACACTCCTAAATATCCCTAGGTCCACTGTTTTAGATCTGAAAAGTGGAAACGTGAAGAGCTACGTACAGCACAAAAGCATACAGGCCGACCTCGTCTGTTGTCCCACAGAGACTGCCGACAGTCGAAGACGGTCGTAATGTGTAATAGGCAGATATCTATGCAGATCATCAAACAGGATCCACTGCTAGTAATATGACAGTTAGGTGGTAGGAGGGAAAACTTGGATTTCATGGTCGAGCGGCTGCTCATAAGCCACATGTCATGCCGGTAAATGCCAAACACCGCCTCTCTGTGGTGTAAGGAGTGTATACATTGGATGACTGAACAGTGGAAAAACGTTGTGTGGAGTGGCGAATCACAGTACACAACGTGCGATGTGATGGCAGGGTGTGGGTATGGCAAATGCCCGGTGAACGTCATCTGCTAGCGTCTGTAGTGCCAACAGTAAAATTCTGAGGCGGTGGTGTTATTGTGTGGTCGTTTTTTTCATGGAGGGGGCAGGCACCCCTTGTTGTTTTGAGTGGCACTATCACAGCACAGGCCTCAATGATGTTTTAAGCACCTTCTTGCTTCCCACTGTTGAAGAGCAATTCGGGGATGACGATTACATCTTTCAACACGATCGAGCACCTCTTCATAACGCAACGCCTGTAGCGGAGTGGTTACACGACAATAACATCCCTGTAATGGACTGGCCTGCACAGAGTCCTGACCTGAAGCCTACAGAACACCTCTGGGATGGTTTGGAACGCCGACTTCGTGCCAGGCCTCACCGACCGATATCGATACCACTTCTCAGTGCAGCACTCCGTGAAGAATGGGCTGCCATTCCCCAAGAAAGTTCCAGCACTTAATTTAACGTATGCCTGAAAGAGTGGAAGCTGTCTTTAAGGCTAAGTGGTAGCCACCACCATACTGAATTCCAGCATTACAGATAGAATGCGCCACGAACTCTTCAGTCATTTTCAGACAGGTGTTCGGATACTATCGATCACATAGTGTGTCACACTGATTAGTGAGAGAGGATGTGTGCAGGGCATTTTCCTTTATTTGTGTAGTCAGTTCAGCAGCTTCACTGTAGCCATGATGGCGCCACATTTCCCTCTCGACCGTTGTTATACGTGGAGCACGTGGGACCAGTTTGAATACTAGGTGATGACCAACCATTTTCCTCTTCTTAGTCTCTCAAGCTGTCGTATCGACTTTGAAATTTCTCTTCTCACTCACTGGGCCACCTGACTGGCCAGTGTAGGAGGGCGCCACTGTTCGCTGCCTAACATCCACAGTGCCCCTCTGGAGGCAAGGAATCGTCGGTCAGTGATAGTCGGCTGCTGCTCGTTGGTCGGTTGGTTGGTTTGTGGGACTGAAAGGACCAGACTGCTACGGTCATCAGTCCCTTTTTCCAAAACTTCAAACACCCACAAAGAATAAAAACGAACAATGGAGATGACAACAGACGACACAGGACAAGAAAGACTCAGACGGAGACCAGACAAAAGGAAGTAAAATCACACAGAGTGTGACAGTGGTTGGCCGACCATAGAGACAAAAAAGGAAAAGCCAACAATCTACAAACACACTAAAAAAATAACCCAGTCTAAAGTCGTAGGCCAAAGGAGAGACTCAAAACAAAAAAACGACAAAGTGATAAGCCCCCTGCCTGAATAAAACGCAAAACTAAACCTGAGATGGCAGTGTCATCTGTTAAAAGGTCAGGAAGCGTATCAGGCAGCGCAAACGTCTGCCTGAGTACAGCTAAAAGGTGATAGACCAACAAAATGTGGACCACCATCAAAACCGATCCGCAGCGACATAGAGGTGTGTCCTCACAGCGCAATAAGTGGCTGTGCGTCATCTGGGTGTGTCCAATGTGCAGCCAGCAGAGGACAACAGACTCCTTGCGAGAGACCCGCAAGGACGAGTGCCACGCGCCAGTAGCCTCCTTGATGGCCTGAAGTTTGTTTGGTGAAGGCAGGGTGCGCCATTCTTCACCCCAGGTGCGAAATACATTCTGCCACAAAACTGCCCTGAGGTCACTCTCCGAAAGCCCTATCGATAAGACTGGTGCACCGACAGTCTGTTTGGCCAGCATGTCAACACGTTCATTGCCAGGGATGCTGACATGACCAGGGGTCCACACAAAGACCACAGAGCGGCAACGGGCAAGACTATGGAAGGACTCCTCGATAGCCATCACCAGAGGAGAGCGAGGGAACCACTGGCCGATAGCTCGTAAACCGCTCAGGGAGTCCTACAGATAACCAAGGACTCACCTGAGCAGGAGTGGATATACTGTGGGGCACAAGAGATGGCGACCAGCTCACCAGTGAAAACGCTGCAGCCAGCCGGCAATGAGTGTTGTTCGTAATGGTCCCCTAGAGTGAGAGCATAACCGACACGACCAGCAACCATCGAAACGTCAGTGTAGACAACGCCAGAGCTCTGATACATGGCATGGATGGAAAGTAAGCGGTGGCGGAAGGCCTCAGGAGGGACCGAGTGCCAATTCGAGCCGAAGGCATGGGTGGGGCACACACCACAGGGGTGTACGCAGAAGGGCCTGGAAAAGAGCTGGAAGAGGGAAAACCCCAAGCCTGGAGAGAAGCTCTCTGACTCTAACTGCGATCGTACAACCCGACTGGGGCCGACTTTCCAGGAGATGGACGACAGACTGAGGAAACAGGAGATGATAATTTGGATGCCCAGGCGACCTACAAACGTGTTCAGTATAAGCGGCCAGTAAACGTTGGCGCCGTAACGGCAGTGGAGGGACACCTGCCTCCACAAGTATGCTGTTCACAGGGCTGACCCGGAAAGCTCCAGTGGCAACTGGCATCACGCTGTGAAGGATGGGGTCCAGCACCCACAACACAGAAGGGATGCTGAATCATAAGCCAGGATCCCATAATCCAGACGGGACTGAATTAACACCTGGTAGATCCGTAATAGGGTAGACCGATCGGCTCCCTAGCTGCTGTGGCTCAAACAATGCAGAGCATTAAGATTGGTTGGTTGGTTGGTTTTGGGGGAATAAAGGTACCAGACTGCTATGGTCATCGGTCCTTGTTCCAAAACTTAAAACCACTTACAAAGAATAAAAACGGACAATGGAAAAAGACAGACGACACAGGACAAGAGAAACTTAGACAAAGTCCAGACAAGACGAACTGAAATCACACGGAGTGTGACAGTGTTTGGCCGACCATAGAGACAAAAAAGGAAAAGCCAACCACCGAGAAACACATTAAAAAATCAGACTAAAATCCTAGGCCATAGGCCAGAATCAACACAAAAAGACAAACACTTACATTAAGCGATAAAAGCCCCCTGCCCGAATAAAACGCAGAGTCATCTGTTAAAAGGGCAGGGAGCGTATCAGGCAGCGCTAACGTCTGTCTGAGCACAGCTAAAAGACGACACCAACAAAATGTGGACCACAGACAAAACGGAGCGGCAGCGAAGTAGAGGGGGGTCCTCACGGCGCAATAAGTGGCCGTGTGTCAGCCGAGTGTGCCCAATGTGCAGCCGGCAGAGGACAACAGACTCATTGCGAGGGTCCCCCATGGATGACCGCCACACAGTCGTCGTCTCCTTGATAGGACGGAGTTTGTTTGGCACAGGCAGGTTGCGCCATTCAGTGTCCCATAAATCGAAAATTTTGCAGCCTAAGATTGTCCGCAAATCAGTCGCCGGGAGGCCAATCTCCAGAGATGGTTTACTGGTGGCCTCTTTCGCCAGGCGGTCAACATTTTCATTGCCAGGTATCCCAACATGGCCAGGGGTCCACATAAAGACCACAGATCGGCCGTAACGGGCAAGAGTATGCAGGTACTCCTGGACAGCCATCACGAGAGCGAGGGAAGCACTGGTTGATTGCTCGTAAACTGCTCTGGGAGTCGTTACAGATAATGAAGGTCTCACCTGAGCAGGAGCGAATATACTCTAGGGCACAAAAGATGGCGACCAGCTCAGCAGTGAAAACGCTGCAGCCAGCTGGCAATGAACGTTGTTCGGAATGGTCCCCTAAAAGCATACCAACACGACCATCAACCATCGAACCGTCAGTGTAAACAACGCCAGAGCCCTGATACATGGCGAGGATG
Organism: Schistocerca nitens; assembly: GCF_023898315.1. Classification (NCBI taxonomy): domain Eukaryota; kingdom Metazoa; phylum Arthropoda; class Insecta; order Orthoptera; family Acrididae; genus Schistocerca; species Schistocerca nitens. Next base: position 1,291,637,833 of record NC_064614.1, on the reverse strand, counting down.
GAATAAAAGCGGCGGCTGAGGGCTTCCGGAGGTACTAAGTCCTTTGTGCCCTGTGCCAAGTCAAGCCAAAGGCAAGGGCGAGGCACACACCACAGGGGTGTACGCAGAGCAGCCTGGAAAGGAGGTGGAACAGCGAAAACCATAAGCCCGGAGAGAAGCTCTCGGTCGCGGACGGCGATCGTACAACCCGACTGGGGCCAACGTTCTGGGAGATGGACGACTGACTGCGGAAACAGGAGACGATGATTTGGATGCCTGGGCAAGCTACAAACATGGGCAGCATAAGCGGCCAGTAAATGTTGGCGTCTTAACCGCAGTGGAGGGACACCTGCCTCCACAAGTATGCTGTCCACCGTGCTGGTCCGGAAGGCAGCAGTGGCAAGTCGTATCCCGCTGTGTAGGATTGGGTCCAGCACCCGCAACGCAGATGGGGATGCTGAGCCATAAGCCAGGCTCCCATAATCCAGACGAGACTGGATTAATGCCTGGTAGAGCCGTAAGAGGGTAGATCGGTCGGCGCCGCACCTGTTGTGGCTCAAGCATTGCAGAGCATTTAGATGCTGTCCACACATCCATTTAAGCTGCCAAATAGAAGGCAGCCAAGTGAACCGGGCATCAAAACCACACCCAAAAACCTATGGGACTCCACCACAGCAAGAGGTTCGCCGTCAAGATAAAGCCGTGGCTCAGGGTGAACAATGCGTCACTAGCAGAAATACATAACGCAGGTCTTGGCGGCCGAAAACTGGAAGCCATGCGCTACAACCCAACACTGCGCCTTGCAGATAGCGCCCTGCAGCTGACTTTTAGCAGCTGCAATGCCAATGGAGCTATAGTAGAGGCAGAAGTCGTCAGCATGCAAGGAAGCTGAGATGTTCCCACCGCCGCAGCGTGCCCATTAATTGCAATTAAAAAGAGGCAGACACTTAAGACAGATCCCTGCGGTACCCCGTTCTCCTGAACTTGGGGGGGAACTATTCGAGGCTGCAACTTGCACGCGGAAGGTACGATGCGACAGAAAATTTAGTATGAAAATCGGCAGTGGACACCGAAGACAACAACCATGAAGCGTAGAGAGGATGTGATGTCGCCATGTCCTATCGTATGCCTTCCGCATATAAAAAAAGACTGCGACGAGGTTCTGACGGCGGGTAAAGGCCGTGCGGATGGCTGACTCCAGGCTCACCAGATTATCGGCGGCGGAGCGGCCTTTACGGAACCCACCCTGAGACGGAGCCAGAAGGCCCCAAGACGCGAGTACCCAACTCACCATGCGTTCGAGCAACTTGCAAAGAACGTTGGTGAGTCTAATAGGGCGATAGCTGTCCTCCTCCAGAGGGTTCTTGCCATGTTTCGAAACGGGGATTACGATGCTTTCCCGCCGTTGCGAGGGGAACTCACTCTCGACCCACATAAGGTTCTAAAGGTCAAGGTGTCGCTGGCAGGCCGCCGAGAGGTGTTTGAGCATCCGACAGTGGATGCGATCTGGCCCAGGAGCCGTATCAGGGCAAGTGCCTAGGGCACTTTGGAATTCCCACTCACTGAAAGGAACATTGTAGGATTCAGGGTGGCGCTTGTGAAATTAATGCCTCCAACATTCCAACCACTCTTTCAGGGTAAGTTGCAGAAGTGGAACTCAGAGAAAAATGCTCTGTTAAGCGGTTTTCAATTATGTCAGAGTCAGTACATACTGCTCCATTGAGTGAGAGCGCAGGGATGCTGACAGGGGTCCGATAGCCATACAGTCGCCTAATCTTGGCCCAAAATTGTGATGGAGAAATATGGAGGCTAATGGTGGAGACATACCGTTCCCAGCAATCCTGCTTGTGTTGGCGAATACTGCAGTGGGCCCGCGCACAGAGCGGTTTGAAGGTGATGAGGTGTTCTTATGAGGAGTGTGGCTTGTGAAGCTGGAGCGCCCGCCAGCGATCGTTAATCGCCTCCGAGATCTCAGGCGACCACCGTCCTCCGCCAAGGGGACCCAGAAGAACAGGGAATGGTAGATTCTGCGGCAGTAACGATGCCGGTGGTGACCAAGTGAACCACCGCATAAAGGGCGTCATTGGAAAGAGACTCAATAGTGGCAATGGAAAAGAACAAGTACCTATTCATAGCCCATCTGCAAGTGTTTCCAGTAGAGTGACGCTGTGGCAGTGACAGAAAGATCGGAAAGTGGTCACTACCACACAAGTTGTCATGCACACTCCAGTGGACAGACGGTTAGAGGCTAGGGCTGCAGATCGAAAGGTCAATGGCTGAATATGTGCCATGCCCCACACTGAAACGTGTGAAGGCACCATCATTTAAAAGGGAAAGGTCAATCTGTGCCAATACATGGTCGATGGTGCTGCCTCGGTCTGTTGCCACTGTTCCACCACACAGAGGGTTATGGGCATTGAAGTCGCCCAGTAACAGAAAAGGTGGCGACAGTTGGGCTATCAGCGCAGCCAGGAAATGCTGCGAGACATCACCATCTGGTGGAAGATACAGACTGCAGACAGTAACAGCCTGAGGCATCCACACCCGAACAGCGACAGCCTCTAAAGGTGTTTGTAAAGGGACAGACTCGTTGTGAAGGGAGTGATGGACATAGATGCAGACACCACCAGATACCCTTTCATAAGTTTCCTGGTTCCTATAATAACCCCGATAGCCACAGAGGGAAGGGGTTCGCGTCACTGGAAACCAAGTTTCTTGAAGAGCAATGCAGAGGAAAGGGTGAAGGCTGAGAAGTTGTCGGAGTTCAGCAAGATGGTGGAAACAACTGCTGCAGTTCCACTGGAGGATGACATTGTCCATGACCGAGAAAGCCGTGAAGGGACTGGGGAGGCAGATTACGCCGCTGGGTCACCTGCTGCCACCAATTGAGCACCTGTGCAAGTGCTATCCATGGTGTCTGAGGGACCGGCGAGATCTAGGTCCTCAGCGGACGTCAGAATCTCCACCCCAGAAGCAGAGCTTGAAGGTTGTGAGTGGGCGGGGGGGGGGGGAGGCTGCCACCGCAAGTACCTTGGTCTTAGAGGTCTTTTTCTTGGATTTCTCTCGCTGTTTCACCAATTCAGTCTCCGGGATGGAGGAGGATCACGAAGCCCTACGACCAGCTGCCTGTGGGAACTTATGCCACTGTTGGGCATCATCCTTCCCGCTTGTGGAAACCTGGGAATGGAGGGACCCAAGGGGCCCCTTGCAGGCGAGTGGAGCCGAAGAAGTTGGACAGTTCTCCGGCTTAGAAGCATGGACAGACGTCCGCGATGGGTGGTGGGGTGTTGCTCCTGAGGTAGGCAGTGCAGGAGCAACAGGGTGGGTAGTGCACCCCATTGGAAAGTAGGCATGTGGAGTTACACAGTTCGGCGATTGGGCTGGAATTCGCTGAGCTGATGGGGCTAACACGGTTGTTGTAGCAGCAGCATATGAAGATGTCATTCGAACAAGATGTAGTTGGTCATATTTCCTCTTAGCCTCAGTATAGGTCAGTCGGTCCAGGGTGGGGAGGATTTGCTGTTGATAACGCAACATTAAATCGATTTTTTACATTCCATTTTGTACTACCTTTTATTATTGCCGCATTGGCAACAATTCATTTCTTCTATTCCAGGATTTTTTCTCTTTCTGTAGGATCCCACAGTCTGGCGAGCAAGGTGAATGATGCTCTCCGCAGTTGACACAGATGGGAGGCGGGGCACACGGAATATTGGGATGTGATGGGCTTCCGCAATCTCGACATGTGAGGCTGGAAGTACAGCAGGAAGACTTATGGCCGAACTTCCAGCACTTAAAGCACCGCATCAGGGGAGGGATATAACGCTTGACATCACAATGGTAGACCATCACCTTCACCTTCTCCGGTAATGTATCACCCTCGAAGGCCAAGATGAAAGCACCGGTAGCAGTCTGATTATCCTTTGGACCCCGATGAACGCTCCGTACGAAATGAACACCTCGACGCTCTAAATTGGGGCGCAGCTCGTCATCAGACTGCAAAAGAAGGTCCCTATGGTAAATAATACCCTGGACTATATTTAAACCCTTATGGGGTGTGATGGTAACGGAAACATACCCCAAGTTGTCACAAGCAAGTAACCTTCATAACTGGGCACAGGATGCCATTTTCATCAGAGCGTATTTTGGACAAGCCCTCCACCTCCCCAAACTTGTCCTCTAAATGCTCTACGAAGAACTGAGGCTTTGTGGACATGAAAGACTCCCCATCAGCTCTCTTACAAACTAGGAACCGGGGCGAATAACTGTCACTTCCATCCTGAGACTTACGCTCCTCCCACAGCGTGGCCAGTGAGGGGAACGTTTTGGGATCGTATTTCTGAGCGTTAAATTGAGCCCGAGAACGCTTAGAGACTGCTGGCGGCTGACCACCAGTGAGAGATGATGTACCACGCTTCATTGCGGGTCATCCGCCCTGATGCCACCAATTCCGACCAAGGGCCCTCTCCACAGGCGCCACCCAACCTCAGCAAGGGCCACCTGGCAGGATGGCCATTGCTGGGAGTCCCGATGCCCCAGGGAGATAGGCATATTCTCCTTGGCATACGTGGAGAGTTAACAGTGCAGGCATCAGCAGAGCGATCCCTGTGTTGTCAGGGGGCTACAACCAACAGGGTACATGGCGGCCCTACCACAATGGACTGGCTACCGTGCTGGATATTAGGTAACAAGTAGTCCATGTGCATCGTCAGTCTAGAAAGCGGCACTGCACATTGCATGGCGGAAAAGGCAGGAATGAACGTAGCCATGCCCAAGAGATGGAGGGCAGGCAGGAGTTCAATGCAACGACGAATAAGCTGGCGAAAGGTCTCAACGCACGATGGACACAATGCACCATGTAAGGCGCCCTTCCCCAATCGGCTCGCTGTTTGGAAGAATTTTGAGACTTGGAGGTCAAACCCAACAGGCGACCATCACATAAAGGCAGAAACATAAAGCCTCTTACGACAGGCAGGAATACCACGGGCCTATTATAACCCCCGAACCCGCAATGGGCAGGAGAGCTTAATGCCAGATCCACTGTTGCTGGCGAAGGAATTAAAAAAAAAAAAAAAAAAGGCGATTTCCTCATTGCACATCTAAACGACAGTGTAATCTATTTCGATAATAATTCATCTACTTTCGTCAATTACGCTGGAACCTCCACAGTAGATCACATTATGTGCGCAAGGCGAATGGCTAGTCACTGCAATGACGTTGAGACGGTGATAGCGTTACCACATAACACCTCCTCATCATCAAAAAACGACTAAAATGACAACAACAACCGGAAAACTTTCATCGACTACAGAACCCATAAAACATAAATTTTTAAGCAAGAAATCCAACACGACAGCATTTAAGACCTAGTCAGCTAGAACCAGCTAATCGTCGAAACAGTACAATCTGATTTTATTAATAACGCACCAAAGAAAACCATCATAGAACGTCAGGACAGGCCGAGAAGTGGCATGCCACTTTCACACTTTAACAACACTGTCAGTCAGATTAACGTTCATGTTTCAGGTCATGATCTCGGTGTTCCCCTACATTTGCTAAGTGTGGTTTATGACTTTTTTACACGGGGAAATTGTGGGCACAATATTTTTATCATTGCATGTGTAACTTGTGGAGAACTGGTAACCAAGCGGCCACAGTGGAGGTGACGGAGAACAGGGGAGAGGTGAGTTGGGGACCAAAATGCTGAGTGCAGTGAGCTGCCTTTGTGAGTGACTCTGGGAAGTAGCGCCAGTGAGTCGTACCTGCAGAGAGATATCTGGCCCAAGCCCTCTCCTCCTCCTACTCAGGCTCAACAGAAGGGCGCCGGTTCATAAAACATTTTTCTTCGGCCACGTGACGGCGAACAGTTGGCAGAAAGTGGGTGGAGGAAGTCACATAAAAGAGACTGCTGGAAACTGAGCTATTGTGCCAACAGTGTGAAGGTCATAAAGGTCTGTGCATTCTCATGTTAGATCCTGGAACGATACGGACAGAACAGCTGGTGTACCTGTCTAGAGGAGGCAAGACTGTAGGCCCCTCTGACGCCAAGTGCTCGCCATGTTCGTTCAGCCAGCGCCAGAAACGTATTTGATGAGGACGACTATTTGGCAAGCTTAACAACATTCTTTCAGAAATTGGAAATGGTTGGTGTGGAAAGATTAGACCTCCTCGTAAATGAGGGATATGACCTCGTCTAGGCAGATGCTGCTACGCCACCATGAGTTACCCTGATAACGACATCTCCCTAGTCTAAAATCATCTTTTTTCGGACAAGAGAAATTTGGAGTCGCTGATTGGCTCCTCTCGGCATGTGCAAAATGTAGGCTTGCTCAGCAAGCGCGAGAACACCCTAGCTGTGTGTGGATTGATTACCACGCCAATAGAGCAGTCAAGAGGTGAGATTGAATGAATAGAGGATAGATCCATTGGTTTCTGCACTGTGGGGGCGGTTTGGTTTTTGCTAATTCGGCTCCCGTAGCGGGGCTTGGCGGAAATTGGTTGTGGTTCTTTGCCTTCGTCGTCCTCCGGTCTTTCCATAGTTGAGAACTTCCGGTCTTTCCCTAGTGGGTGAGACCTGTTGTCTTTATCTTGTGGTGGACTAAGAGCCAGTGGCAGCTTCCAGCTGTACTGACAGTGGAACTACATATCACATCCCACATATCGTGCGTCATGAGGGTCAACTTATTCGTCCTGATTCGGCCTTCTGACGTTTTATAATTCCAGCACACACCGTGGTGCCTGTGAGTCAGATCGATTTGGCCAGAACAGTGAACGGCTGCACCTCACACTGAAATCTGTCGGGATATCAGAGATCAGATGGGGAAGTTTTCGCGTTCTAATAATCAGAACGCCAGACCGCTCAGTTCGCAAATTTTCGTGGACACGTCAGAACACTACAGCTGCTTAGAACACCGCTCCTCGCCCACGGCACGCCGTTTCCAACTGCCGCCTGAATCAAAGTCAAAGGGCGAAACACTGCTGCGACGGTGTAAGTTTGTTAAATGGTGTTCACAGCTTCCTGTTATCAGGTGAACCACAGTCTGTGGTATGCTTGGTCGTAGTTTATTCCATTTGAATAAAGTTGGACCTCATAGTGGATTCATGTCAACAAAGTCATTTTGTGTTGTAAAAGGATTGATCCGAGGAAGACTTCGCATAGCTTCCATCCCAATCAATGCTTTGCAAAACAAACACTATTCCCTTTTCTGATTTGTGTTTATGATTTCTGTATAAGCTTTATCAGCTAGTTGTAATTACAAAAGCATTAATAAAACTTGTCACTATTTTGTAAACTTAAATACGCCACTGTTCTCATTCATACTTCCTCCACACTTCACTGTTTTTAGTTTATTGTGGTCGTACATGGGTACACAAGCAATTTAAGGCCAAGTCTTCTTAAATTAATTAATTTAATGATTAGTTGGAGTTGTGGAAGTGTCCTGGAGGCTTGGGCAAGAAAACTGCTGTGAGTAAATTCACTAATTTCATATACAAAATTATGGATGAGCTCACGATTTGGAGGTTATTGAGAAGATAATACATTTCTTTGCCTAAAGATAATAAGATTTAGCAACACTCATGAGTGTATTTACGATTAAAGCTAGCGACGACATGCACAGGCTTCCTATACGAATTCTTAACCTAATCAAAGAAAAAGAAAATTATGTAGCTAAATTAAATTGCACCCTAATGAAAGAGCTAAACAGAAATAGAACCCTCTTAACAATCAAGTTACATTAGAGATTTGTCGACTCAGGGCAAACGGATGAGAACCCGAGTTGACCCACCTAACCCCACTCTGTTTTGGAATACGTTCAAGAGAATCATTGGCAAAACCGTCACCGAAGAACAGGATTTACAAATTGATGACCACATCACGGCGGACGAAAGGGAGAAGGTTGAAATATTCCTCGATATACTCGAAAAAATACACTACCATCCACAGGCCACCAAATTTGACGACAACCACGAGGAAATTATTACTAGGGAACTTCATTTCTGTAGAAAAATATCACACCAGCCGATCATCCACTACTGATCGAAATAACTGAATATACCAAGTGGCAAAAATTCAGCTCCTGGAATTGTCGTGATTGGACGATTACATCTTAAACTATTTCTACCGCAGAGACTTCTTCAAGAGCTAAAACTTGTATTTAATTAAAAAAAACTGAACTATTCCAGTGGAAACATACACATGTTATCATGATACAAAACTAAAACTTATATTTAATTTAGCCTTAACTCAAAAAAACTGTTCCATTCCAGTGGAAACATACACACATTATTATGATTCCGAAATGTGGAAAACACAAAAACAACCATTACTCATAGAGACTTACCACGTTACTTCCAATAATTGGCAAGACCTTGAAAGAAATAATTAATAACAGACAAAAGCAGTTTGCAGAAGACAACAGCGTATATCACATGAAAGTAGATAGGAAATGTATGTTCTACCCCAATTACCAAAATCAGCTATTTAAACCCTATGTTATAGCTATTTTAGACCAATATACTTCGAAATCAGCTATTGTTCATATTTTTACTATGATACAACCACAAAATTAGGGAAATGCAAAATGTCTCTTTTAGATAATACTATATACAATTATAGATGGTGTTGAATAATAAAAATATATACAATTATAGATGGTGTTGGTTAATCTAAATATATACATATATACAATTACAAATAATTATGTTTCTATAGTAAATATAATATATACATATATACAATATTTACAATAAACTATAATGTCCAAGTGGTAATGTATTTATTCCGTCATTCAGGATGTGTCTTTTATCATCATTTGCACTTAATGCTATTTTATTTAATTTTACTGTATATATTTCATGTTTATAGCTTCTAATTAAATTCATCGATCTATATAATTCGCTATTATTGAATAAGCAGTCTTTATAGTCATCCATTGATATTTTATTCATTACTACTGATTTCTTAACACCTTTAGATTTTTTATTTTCTTTTTCACCAACACAATATGCATACATTTTAGCTCTCAAACCAACAAATTCAGTCATGATTTTACCATTACATTCATCTTTCATTTTACCTAATACCTTTTTGTTCATTTGTGGTATATTGTACACATTATTTGTCGCATAATCACTTGTATCAAAATGTTCAATCATATTTTTCATATCTTTATAAAAGTCATCTGTTTTTATATTGTATATATAACTATCAGTATCTTGTAACATAACTCAATATTTGTACCATATTTAGGTTTCATTACATCATAATGGAAACTATACATTAATTCTTTTGATAAATCTAATATACTCATTCCAACATAAATTGGTTTATTAAATTTAATTTCAGTTTTATTCATATGAATAGCTACCAGATTTTCATTAAATATTGTTCTATGTTTGAAATTTGGTTTAGCTATTAATTTATCACATTTTTTACCATCTGATATTAATTTTATATTATCTCTTTTTCTTATATTTTCCATTGTTTTTCCAAACACACTATTGTTCATCAGTTTAAAGAAATCTTTTTCAAAATCATTTTTAGCTTTTGTTCTCATTTCTGTATTTAAGTCAATGTACTTTTTCAACCAATCACTTTGTCTGAATTTTAGTGCACGATGTATTTTTGTTAATTTCAATCCTAATTTTATACATTGTTTTAGGTTTCTATAATGTACAACTATTTATGTTTATTGTTTAATGTTGTTAATAATTTATGTCCATTTTCTGGTGCTAATGGTAAATCTTTATGTTTGTCATGTAATTCAATTGGATATTCTAAATCAACTTCTAATATATATCCATATTCAGATTTATCTGGAATGTTCATTACATCAATATCTAAATTATTTTCCCATTCAAATCCACCATATGGTAAATATTGTGACATTGCATACCCATATAAATTATTAGCATCTAAATACATTAAATAATTTGATTCTTTATTTTTATTGTAATCTTTCATGTATTTATTATTTGCTTTAACATATCTTTTACAACATTGTGCTATACCACCTCTAATGCCTTTTTCAACAATTAATATCATATCATAATCATGTAATAATTCAAGTGGTTGTTTAGTAATTTTTAACATTGCATCCCAAGATAAACCAGGTGCTGTATAATACCATGCTGGATCTAAATCATATGATTTCATACATGTATCTCTAAAGTTCTCAAATACATCAGCTAATAATAACACATCTGTTTTCAAATATAAATCATGGTATTAACCCATATTTTTTATATTAAATTTATTCCATACTAATTGTGCATGCTCATAATCATCATCACTTATATTACATTCATTGATCTTACTATAGAATTCATTTTTAGGTGGTAATTGTGTTTCATTAAATCTATTCCAATTATCCATATAATCATATGGGTAAACACCTTTTCTAATAACTAGATCTACTTTATCTTTTTGAAAGAATAATTCAATATTTTTCATTTTATCTTTTGAAAAAAAATTAGATGATAGTTTATCTAAAGATGATGCCATGAATCTAAATGTATCAATAAATCTCATTTTTAAGTTATTTGTTTGTTTACCAAAACTTATATATTTTTCTTCATTATTTGGTATCAATTCTATTTCCTTATCATCATAACCAAGTTCTTTTATAAACAAATGTGAATCATAACCAGTTAGATTGTGTAAGAATATAGGCACAAATGTTGGTTGTTGAAGTTTAAGATTACATTCATTACATAATGGTGCTATATAATTACCAGTTAAATGATCATGATGATGTACTTTTTTATTATTTGGTGTATATGGTGATTCACATAATGTACATCTTTTAGATTGGTTATGTATTTTTATTTGTTCATGTGTTAACTGTTTCATTGGTTCTATTTGTGAATATATGTGTCCTATTTCTTCAACTTCATTTTTAATCATCTCAATAAATTTAGTTTTAGCATTTGGTCCTCTATAAACAACAGGATCTTTATAATGATTATGAATATATTTCACATAGTAACAAAATCCAGATGGTTCATGTTTTTGATATTTCATTGTGTACGATTCATTTGGATTTGGTTCACATGTGTCCATTTTCAATAATAAGCTTTCAAAATCAGCATATATAACAAATGGAACAGGCATTGTATGTTTATAATTCTTAAATGTTATGTATTCACCTTTATTTGGTATTCTAATTTTAACTGATTCATTGTTAGAACAATCATCTTTATGTGCATTTAGTTAACTTTCTGAATTGAAGTGTTGTAAGCACATTTTACATAAATGAATTTTACCATGATGTGATGTTTTCTGATTTCTTACTAAACGAGATAAATCTTTAATCGAACAATAATGTGATTTATTACTGTTTCTCATGTATAATAAATCAATATGTGTTGATTTTTCATCTTTAGTTATCTTTAATGGATATATTTCATATTTTTCGTCATAAGCATACACATTAATCGATATATGAAGTTTACATTCATATTTAGGTATATTATCAATTTTAACTGGATATTCTATTTGACCAATTTTAGTTTCTAATTGTTTGACACATTCTATATAGTTACTAGTTCTGTCTGGGTTTTTACATTTTGTAGGGTCAACTGAATTTAATGCTGATGCTATTGACCACAAGAAACATTTCTCATCATTATTCTTAACATTTATACATGCTTTTTTATCTTTGATTGTTTTTGGTAGTTCAATATATGATGAACCATTAAGTGGTGTATATTTGTTAATTCCTAATTGTAAACCAAATACACTATTTAACATCCAGCCTGATCCTCTATCTTGAAAATTTTGCATGTATGTTAATATCTTTTTCATTTGTGATTGTATAGTTGTATGTTGAGAATCTAAATGGTTTTATTTCATTAGTAGTATTTAATTTGAATTCACAGTACAATATTAGATTAACTTTTAATCCATTGTATATTTTAAGATTATCTTTTATTAACTGACATACAATAGGTTTTGCTGAAGTCATAATGTGTTGTGGATCTTTAATTTTTAAGTTGTTTTCAATATTGTATGTTTGTAATCTATTTTGATATGCTTTTTCAATTAAATGAAAAATATGAAGTTTCGTTCATTAGGATGTTCAAATATATCTGTAGCAAATGGAAATAATGTGTGTGTAGTATTTTGAATCAACTTTAACAAATTACTTTTACATAATTTAGAATATCCATTAAGGTTTAAGTGTTTAGCTAGTGTTTTAAGTTCATTAATATTCATTGTTGATGGATCTTTATCTTCTATTTTAGCAATTGTATGTGGATATAATAAATCCATTAATTCACTTTTACGCATTTTAGAGTAACCTTTAATCTTTATGCTTTTAGCTATTGCTCTAAGTTCATTCATCTTCATCTCCATTATGATAGCTCTATTTATTAAGGAAGAAAACTATTATTTTTGCTGTCTATTTACTTATGTAATTATTATTCAGAATATTTGGTAACTGTATTTTTACAAATAGATACAGATATATCTATTTATTAGGGATAAAAAGTAAACTAATTGTTGTCTGTATGTGTTGTCACTTTTGTGTTTTTTATATTACATAACTGATATTTTTTAGCCTTATTTTGATAACTAGCTATATCTATTTACTTATATAATTATTATTCAGAATATTATACTCTATGCAACATATGGTTATATAATTTTAATAAAGAATTAATAGATATTTATAGATTCTTTTTCTTTTATAAGATCAGAATGAATTAATGATTTTTCATGCTGTTTAAGTTTACATCTAGCTACAATTCTACCACATTCACATGCTACCTTTTCAAATAATTTATCTTTGTTTGTTTCATAATATCTTTTAGTATAATAACATGCACACTGGTTACATACTCTACGATGTCCATCTTTTACAAATTTATCAAAATGAAATTCATTAATATTTTTATCTTCTTTACATTTACAACATTTCTTAGTTGTATCCATTTATTACACTTAAAAACTCTATTGTTGTCTAAATTCTAATACATGTACCTTTTTATCTGATCTGTCAATCATTCCTTTATATACAATATTACAACCAATTATAGTTGTACAATCATCCCAACCAATCATTTTTGCATATCTATCTAGTAGTATTATATTAAATTCATTATTAAGTTCAATAAATGTTTTAAAACCTAATGTAGTATTTTTGATTTCTACGTTTGTAATATGATACACTTTATCCACTTCAATGTCAATTAATTTCACCAATGGTGTATTTTTATTAACACTATTAAGTCTAGTTAATAGTTCCATTTATATAGAAGAAAAATGTTTTAATTGTTGGATTGTATTGTTTAGTACAATTATTAGTTCTGATATTAACGAAGATGATTTAATACAATCTATACCAAATAGTGATAAATCAAATATACCATACTTTACTACTTTTTTGGTGAATTCATTATATTCATAAAAGGCATCATCTCTAAAAAAGTACAACATACCATTAATGTACCTAAATACTGAATTTATACCAGTTGGTAATCCAGAATATTCTCTACTTATTATACCATGTACTTTATATTTAAAATTACATTCATCTATTTCAGCATAGAAAAAGTCATTAAAGAAAATAAATGTTCTACCAGAATAAGTGTTCACTATATCATTTAATTTGAAATTATTGCGTAAACCTGTACTATATAGTGGTTTTGGATATCCTGATATCAATTGTAATGTATGTAAATGCATCATATATATCATATTATTGAAAAATATAACAAGTTCACCACTAGGTCTCTGATATATACCATCTATACGGTTTACATCATTTGGTAAAACTGTTAACCAACCAGTTATTAGTTGTGATTTTGGTATTGTATTTTGAATTATCCACACCCATCTCTGATAAAAAACATATAAAATCCGATTCATAAATAATATGTGATCAATATGTTTAGTTTGACATAATGATATAGGTTCTGATTGTATAGGTGGTGAAATTGGTTTAATTGGTAATTGTGTTGGTTGTGTTGATTGTTTACCATATAAACTTTGAATAGCATCAATATTATCTTGAGATAATTCTAAATGCGATCCATTATAGTATGCATACATTATTGAACCATAATCATCTGAATGTCGTAGACCTAATGAATGACCAATCTCATGTATTAATACTTCAAATAGATTTGTTTGTCCTTTTGGTGTATTAGTATTCATCTCTAAATACCATATTTCATCATCATCCATATGTATTTCTACAAGATTATTATTCATATCTGGAAAAAATGCATGACCTAAAACATTACCTTTACCATCTAAATCCTTTGAACAATGTATACTTTTATCAATTTCAAATTTATGTTTACGTCTTTTATTTGTAATTAAGATATCAGGATTAATGCTATCATGTTTAAACTGAATATCTATTTTATCTTGCCATATTTTAAATGCTGCTGTAATACTTTTTTAGTAGCACCTTTATAATACCATTTGATATGTTTCTTATTCCATTTATACAAACTAGTTCTATAGCTACCAAATTCATCTTTTACACCACATCTAGGCATGTTCATAAATTTGCATGACCTAAAACATTACCTTTACCATCTAAATCCTTTGAACAATGTATACTTTTATCAATTTCAAATTTATGTTTACGTCTTTTATTTGTAATTAAGATATCAGGATTAATGCTATCATGTCTAAGCTGAATATCTATTTTATCTTGCCATATTTTAAATGCTGCTGTAATACTTTTTTAGTAGCACCTTTATAATACCATTTGATATGTTTCTTATTCCATTTATACAAACTAGTTCTATAGCTACCAAATTCATCTTTTACACCACATCTAGGCATGTTCATAAAATTTAAAGTATCATCACTTAATTCACCACTTATTTCAAGATTATATGTTAACTGAAACAACATTAATGCCTCTCTAAATGCATCATCACTAACATGAGTATTATCATTAACATTTGTAATATCTAAATATCCATAATCACCTAAATACTTTATTGCTTTACTCTTATCATTGGCATATATAATTTTAAACAACAATAAGAATATTATTGTTTTCATTTATATAGACTTAAAAAATTCAATCTTAATATTCTCATTCGTATCACTAAAATATAAATCAATAATATGGTTATCTATAGTTGAAGAAAATTCCCAATCAGATAATGTAAATGATTCTTTAAAATTTAGAAATACCTTTTCATCGTAATTATAAATAATGATTCTATAAGTGGTATACAACATTTTTTCACATTTAATATAACCAATTCTAAGGTTATTATGTAAATAAAAATCAATGTTGATTTCTTCAAGTTTAGATATGACTTCTATCAGCCTCATTTATTAAATTCAAAAATAAACAGTTTGTTTCTTAAAATATTCATAAACAACACATATTTCCTCACCATTCAATCATATACATAATTCAAAGATTCGTCATTTAACTGATTAATGAATATAGTTACATCATCATCAGGATAACAGAAAGATAGAAAAAACAGAAGTTTGCACTACTTCATTTATATATATAAAAATTATTCACGTAATTACGTTGTCCTTACTGACCCAACTATTATGTGAATTATCAAATCCTAACCATTTAACATATTCATTATCATCTTTTTTCCTTAATACTTTTTCAATAAGATATACATCTGGATATTTTGTTTTCTGTATTTCATGTTCATAAAAATTACCTTTAATATCTTTTAATTTATATGTAATTGGATCTGAATAAATAACATCTTCAATTTGAAATAATTCTGTTGACCAATTAGCTGTATATCCTTTTTCAAATATTCCTTTTAATTTACTTATTCTAACTTGATCACCAATAGAATATTTAGCTTTATATGGATATATTACAGTAGCATTTGGTTTATAATTTTTATCATTAACATCCATTGGTTTCATTTTTATTGTACTATGTTTAGTATTATTATAGTCATTTACTAGTTTTTGTAATATATCAACCCTATTATAGTTACCTTGAATATCAAATTGTTTCCACATTTTCTCTTTTAGTGTTCTATTGAATCTTTCTACAACAGATGCTTTAATTTCAGTAAATGTAGAATAGTGATTAATATTATACATTTTCATTAGTTTATTAAAATATTTATTATAAAATTCTTTTCCATTATCTGTTTGTAAATGTTTTGGTGATCTAATTTTAAATATATTATCAAATGCATTTGCTACATTTTCACCTGATTTATCCTTAATTGGAATAGCCCATGCATATTTAGAATATACATCAATAACAGTTAACATATATTTATATCCTTTATTTATTTTTGATATACCTTTTAAATTACCTGAATCCATTTCAACTAAATCAGCCTGCCATAAATCATCTATTCCAAATGATTCTACTTTTCTTCTATTGTAATTTTTTCTCATTGGTTTATGTAATTCATTTATTATATTTTCTCTACTTACAATTAAATTTTTTTTTAAAATTTACTCTGTTTGTTTTACATACTGAACATATACCCTCAATTCTATTACGTCCATTTTTAGTTATTGATCTATGTAGATCATGTGTATCTGTAAATGTTTTACACTTTAAACAATATATGTGATCATTCATTTATATAGCTTAAATTGTTATTAATCATCAGGAAATGTAAATAAATCGCCAAATACATAAACCTTTGCTCTATATGGCTTGAATTGGTCCATCATAATGTATACATAAACTTTCATTACTTTTTATCAACTGTGGCAAATCAGTGAAAGGTGTAGTTGATTTAGGAAATATAGACATTTTAAAGCTTTTAGGATTAACAATTACATTTTCAACTGTATATGCATTTATTATAACTTTCTTGACCATAAGCCAATATGGAATTACACATTTCTGACACTCAGTAGAATCGTTAAAAGTAATATCAAAAACCAATTTATCATGTGTCTTATTTTCAAGATTATTTATTTTATTTATGTATGGCGATAAATCTGACTTTGAGAAATAATCTGAAAAAGCCTTTTCAATCTCCTTTTTTGTAAAGTAATTTGTTAGATCTGGTACTTTTTCATTAAATTCCGTTTTATTGACATAATTATTAAATTGTGTTAAAATAGACATGTATTCAGGTTTCGTAACATATTCTTTTTCTAAATACTGTTTTGTAACTGCATCATAACCACTAACTGGATCTTTTATATTTACTAATCGTCTACCTTTAAAAGTAATATATGTTTTTGTAACTCCAAAAATCTTAATCAAATCATTTTGAAATTCCTTAACTAAATGATTTATTTGTTCCTTAACTAAATTTGTCATTTTTGATTCAATTTTTTCTTCTATTTCATTCATCTTTATTTTTCCATTATTTTGCTCATTTTTAGGCCACAGTTTGTTTCCAAAAATGTCCATTTATTAGATTCAAAATATCACTGAATTTATAACCATCTGATAGTAGTTTTAGCATAAATATACATAAATGACCACATATTACTTCATCATAATTTTGTATTCTCATTGCATTATAGTATAATTCATTTTCACCTAAATACTTAACTAGTTGATATGGTATATTACCACTAAATGAATCAAACACAAATTTACCATCATTATTCTTATAATAACATATCCAATGTGTACCAACATGATCAGATGTGTCTAAATTTACTATTCCACATTCATTATTTTTAGGTTTTTTATTAGCTAACTCATCTATCATAAAAATACCTTTAAAATGTTTAATTTTTAGTTTTTTAGCTATATTTTCTAAATCAAAATTACTCAATGCTTTTGGATACATTTGTATTATTTTTTGCATCTTTTTTTAACCCTGTACCTTTTCTTTCCATTTCCATATTATGCCTCTTTAATTCAGCTAATTCAGCATCATTTTTCTTTTTATTCATAACTGAACTAGCAACAGCTGCAGCACCACCGGCTATTGTACCAATTGATGCTAAATATGGTAATGCAGCTAATAATAATGGTAAAAATCCACCTTCATGTTGTGTTAATCCACTACCTTCTTTCTTTTTTGTTAGATATTCAATAATCTTTTTCACAACAGGAATACCTAGTGTAATAAGTAAATTACCACCAATTTTTTTATCTCTTTTTCTTTTTTGAGCATTAGTTAAAAAAATATCAATACTATTTAGTTGATCATTATTGGCTTTAATTTTAAGTGATTTTGGTTTAATTTTTCCACTAGGTACTAAAGTATAGACAATACTAAATGTATTCATTTATATAGACTAAAAATCCCATCAATCTCATCAAGATAAAGTCCCATTCCTAATTTCCGTTTTCCATACATTATTCCTCTAACAGCAGTAGAAGCTAATTTTTCACCTAATGATGCATCTGAACTATACATTCTCTCTTTTACTACATTTTGTAATATTTTATTAGCTATATGTCTTTTTTCTATATCTTTATTATCCCTATATGAAATATCATGCTGTTTACATGCTTCATCTAATGGATTTATACCTTTATCACCTCTAGATAACCTTTCATCTAATTTTGTACCTGGTCCACAATAATTATAACCAGGTAGATGCATTTCAAATGGTAATTTATTAATTAATGTATTTATCAATCCTTTACCATATTTTTCATTCTTCCAAAATGTGTGTGGTATATTATTCAAGAACCTAATTAAATATGGAATACCTTTTGGATCATTAATTATAAAGTCATTAAATTTATTTGTTAACATTTTAGTTATTCCTACTTTTTCATTGTAATAATTATTATTACCAGCCATTTCCTCACCATGAATTACCATTAATCTATCAATTAGTTGTCTAACATCATTCATCCATATATATTCAACTGGTTTATTACTATATTTTTTAATAAATCCTGTACCTGATTTGGTTGGGGACACATCTGAATAATCTGATGAATCTATAGTTTGTTTTCTTTTTTGGGGTAAATAAATATCAACAATTTCTTTTATCAAATTATTGTATTTAAAACCTTTACTTTATTTAATTTTATTTGGTTTTTATCAGAATATAATGCATCTGAATTGTATAATATATTTGCATAATTTGATAAATCAACAGGATAAAATTTATCATTCAAATCATCCATAGAAATATGTTTTTTAGTTAAAAGGTTCATTAATCCATCTGTACCATCATATTCATTTCCACCAATTATTAGTTTACCCCTTTGAATTCTACAGGTAATTTACCAATGTACTTAAACATTCCAACAGGTCTTAATCCAAAAACTGGATGCTCACTATTATTGATATATTTTAACATTCTTTCACTTATATTTATAATTTTACCTTTGCTATCATCATTTTTATTAAGCATTTTTTTATTTTTTATTTCTTCATCATATTGAGTTAAAACATCTCGTATTTCAGATTCACTTAATATAGAATCATTAATTGGTGCTATGTCATGATGGTGATGATATGGAATTATTTGTTTTTCTACCTCTCTATTTTCTTCAATAGCTTTCAGAACATTATCACCTATTCCTTCAAATCCTTGTTTTACTTGTTCTATAGCATCAATAACTGGTTGATCCTCTTTTTTATATTTTTCATATTCTGTTCTTGGTTGTTTTTCCATGTTTTAAATTGTTCTTTTAATTTTTCTACTTTTTTCTATTACGTTTAGCTTGTTTAACTATAGCTGGATCATATTTCGTAAACATTTATTTAGAATGAAAATGTGTTTATGTTGATGTTTGTGTTGACGTTTAACGTTTATGTTAACGTTTAACATTTATGTTTATGTTAACATTTATGTTTATGTTTATGTTCTTATGAAATGTTGTATTTTATTTCTATATTTTCCATTATTATATTTTCTAGTTATATCTATTGTTATAAAACCAAATTCATCATTCCAACATTTACTACATATTTCTTTAAATTCATTAAATTTTAAATCTCCACCAACAAATTCATTGTAAACATGATGTAGATTTGTATCATCCTCTCTAAATATATTTAAGAAATTCAGATTATCTCTGACTAACTGTTTAGGTATTTTTGAGTAAGTTTGAGCTAAATAAAAACAATCAATTCCTTTATGTCTACCTCTAGTAAAGTATTCTCTCACTATATCTTGATTTTCTAGTATGAAATCATCAAATATTATAATTGAATTATCATCACAATCATCTAATGGTACAATGTCATCATTGCTGCTAATAAATGATGCTAATCAATCACCTGTTATATCTTCAATTTTATTACATTTTTTAATTAGTTGTTGATATTTTGATTGATCTAAGCTTTTAGAATAAATATATACATGGTTTATTTTATCCCAATTTAACCAGCCTGGTGCTAATAAATAGTTATCAATCATTAATGTTGTTTTACCACATCCACTTGGTCCTATAATTGCACATCTAATTGAATTAGGTAACAGTTTACCATGCTTATTTTTTACCTTTTTCTCTGGTATTCTAATTTTTGGTTCCCAATCAATTTTGTTCATTTAATTAATAATAAATGAGTAGATTATTTCAATTGAGTGGTAATTCATCAGTACTTAAAAAAAGATTAAATGTGCCTATTAGAGATACCTTAAATAGTGTAGCATTAGTTGGATTTTATACAACATTTTTAACACCTAATATAACATCTACAAATAATAAATTATATTGTGATGGTGAAACAATTGTATTTCCTATTGGTCAATATAATTTAAAAAATATAGAAAAATTTATTCATGCAAAAAACCCTAATATAAATATTAAAGCAGATGAAATTTTAAATAGGGTTGTTATTGAGAGTGATAAAAAATATATATGGATATACAAAAAGAAGATAATATAGCACCTCTGTTAGGTTTTAGTAATCAAACAATTAATCCAAAACAAAGAACTGTTGCTAATGATGTACCTAAAATTATACCATTTGAATTAATTAATATTAATTTTAATTTAGCTGATGGTATGTATATAAAGCATAATGATCATTTTCATAGAGAAACTAATATTATTGCTTCTTTTAAACCAAATGTTGAATTTGGTGCACCAATAATATATGAACCATCTCATCCATTATTTGTTCCTATTCATGATAAAATGTATGATTTAGAAGTAACTATAATTGATGACAATGATAATTTAATTGATTTCAATGGGGCACAAATAACAGTTATATTGGAGATGAAATGACACATTTTTCTTCTTAATAAATGAAGAAGATTGAAAGCTATCAATTTCAATCATTTCCAGTGAATGAGAAAACAAAAAATAACCTAAATATTCCCAATAAGGATATAGAAATTAATATACATGTTGGTGATGGATGTTGCATCCTAATATGGCTCAATTGTACATGAATTTTAGTATTATTAAAAATGATGGAACTGATTATCCAACATATGATGGAAAATCCAATAAGATGCTAATTGATAACTATGTAGCAAATCTATTTGAATTTATAACCATAAGAAAGGGCAATCATGTTTTATCTAGAATTGAACATCCATTTATTTCATCATCAGTTCTATTGAATTTAACATCATGTGTTACTGATAAAATAAGTATGGAAGGACATATAGTTAACAATGGAAAATTAAGAAAGAATAAAAATGAAGTATTGTATCCATTGGAAATGTTAGGTGGATTTTTTAATGATTACGAAGAAATGATGTTTGAAGGTGATCTTACTGTATGTTTCACATGGTCATCAAGTGCAAATGATTGTATTTTGAGATGGGCTGATTATAATAATGCTGGAGTTGAAATTAAAGATACACTTCCAAGTGAAGGTAAAATCATAGTTGAGAATATGGAAATTCGTGTACCCGTTGTTAAATTTGAACCTAATTATGAACTTGAACTACGAGAAAATATACTGAAAAATCCAAAAATTCCGATATCATTCTATGAATTGCAAACTGTAGAAGTAGCTGGATTAAATGGTAAGGAAAAATTCGAATTAGACATCACAAATTATTATAACTCAATGGAATTTGTTATGCCTTACTTTATATTTGTTGTATTTCAAACTAATCGTAAAAATAATCAATTGCTTGATTCACCATTATACGATCATGTTATGTTACAAAACCTATATCTGAAAAATGGGAGAAATGAATTATTTCCTCAAGAAATGTGGAATTTAGATCCACCATACGATTATTTGAAAGCTTATGATTCATTTCGTGATTTTAAAAGGCTAAAACAAAATGGAGATGGAAATGTTGATATTAATCCATATAATTATATAACAAATTAACCTGTTTATGTAATTAATATGGCACATAGAAAAAATACAGTAGTTACACAAAAAACAACTATGAAGTTATGTGCTACTTTTAAGGATAAAGTACCTGATAATACACTAGCCTACATAGTCATGTATGGAAAGAAAAATCTCACTTATGATGCACAACACAGAATACTGACAGAGAACTTTTAATCCCATATATCAATATCTTCATCTTCATCTTCATGTTTCTTTTTCTCATTTAAAAATTGTTCCCATATACTAATATTACGTTTTGTGTTTTGTATTTTTATTTGGTGTTCAATATTTAATAGTTTGGCTATTTTTGCAATTATATATTTGTATGGTAATGATTTACCTTTGTAAAAGTGATTAAACATCTCAAATAATTCTATAATACGATCCTTTTCATTACCAGTAAACATGTCCACTATTGCACCATTTTCTATAGTTACACGTAAGTTCATTAAATGTTTATTAAAATATTTAAATCTATATATTTTGTTGTTATGAACACTTACTTTATCAGGATTACAATTATAGCATCTTGTACCATCAATACTCCATTGTGAACAATTTTGACAATATTCAGGTGCATAATATTCAGATGGATAATGTATATTATCAGGTATATCAATTTGAACTGCTTTTTCGAATTGTTGAACTAGTCTACTATCAGCATTGTTTACATTATTCTGAATGTTACTGGTTTTCTTTGGATGATATCTATTTTTTCTATCTTGATTTATACATTTCTTACATATTGACCTTGGTTTACCTAATTTCATTCCATATTCTGATATATCTTTTATCATCTCACATTTAGTACATTTTTGTACTGTTTCATTTTGAATGTTACTGGTTTTCTTTGGATGATATCTATTTTTTCTATCTTGATTAATACATTTCTTACATATAGATCTTGGTTTACCTAATTTAAGTCCATATTCAGATATATCTTTTACCATATCACATTTGGTACACTTCGTTGATATGTTGTCCATTTATTATAGAAAAAAATGTAAGTATTTGTTGTCCACTATTTGTTGTCTATGTTTTATATGTGTATGCATATTGTGTTGGTGAAAAAGAAAATAAAAAATCTAAAGATGTTAAGAAATCAGTAGTAATGAATGAAATATCAATGGATGACTATAAAGACTGCTTATTCAATAATAGCGAATTATATAGATCGATGAATTTAATTAGAAGCTATAAACATGAAATATATACAGTAAAATTAAATAAAATAGCATTAAGTGCAAATGATGATAAAAGACACATTCTGAATAATGGAATAAATACATTACCACTTGGACATTATAGTTTATTGTAAATATTGTATATAATCACTAGTTGTATATATGTATATATGTTGTATATATTATATTTATTAATGTATGTATTGTATATATTTAGATTATTGTATCATCATCATTCATTGTATATATGTATACATTATATTTACTATAGAAACATAATTATTAGTAATTGTATATATGTATATATTTAGATTAACCAACACCATCTATAATTGTATATATTTTTATTACTAAACACCATCTATAATTGTATATAGTATTATCTAAAAGAGACATTTTGCATTTCGCTAATTTTGTGGTTGTATCATAGTAAAAATATGAACAATAGCTGATTTCGATGTAAAATTGTCTAAAAATAGCATAAAATAGGGTTTAAATAGCTGATTTTGGTAATTGGGGTAGAACATACATTTCCTATCTACTCATGAACAAGCTCGTTTCAGAAAGTGACAGTACCGTTGACCGATAATTAAGACTAACTAACAATATAGCAGAAATCTGCAATTTAACAGATGCAACTGATACCCTCTTTTTGGACACAGAACGTACCTTTGAAAAGGTATAGAATGCGCGTCTTCACAAAATGCTAAACTAAAACTGCCCATCTGAAATAGTCCAATTTTTATCTAACCTCATCATAAACAGAATAGTGCGAGTTGGGGTCAAAAATCGACCTACTCCACAGCTAAAGCGGGAGTCCCTCATGGTGCCCTCATGTCCACATTATGTACGATATATACAGCGGACATCCCAACACCTAGTTGAGTGAAAAACATAGTCCTGTACCCTGATGACACCACTTATTGGTGTCATGTACCCACCAGGAATGCAATTAATAACAATCCAAGAGCTTCATCAGCAAACTTAAAACCTGGGTAAATAAATGAAGAATCCGAACTAATCCAACCAAAAGTTAGCTTTTCCTATTGAGACATAGCTGTATCATTAATCGCCAAAAACAGGATACCCACAAACTCCGTTTTGGACACTGGGGACCAGAAATTAATCCACAACTAAACGTCAGATATCTGGAATCTATCTAGATGACCTCTGAAATCAGCAGAAAAACTCGACTAGAAATATTAAATAAGTTGAAGGGCGACTTCATCTAGTGCGTTTCGTGAAATACCGAACGCGTGGAGTGGCGCAACCAATTCCCCTCTTACATATAAAATACTTTTTCGACGCATTCTGTTATATGGATCTCAACCATGGATTATGTAGTCCAATCAAACGATAAAAAGCTGTATCTGCTGACCAGAATAGATCTACAACATGAATTCCCAAAAACTCCCTTCACTAAGAATTTGAAACCAAGATCGTACTAACGGAATAAAAGAACATATTCGCGTTCAACATCACTACATAACAACAAACTTACAAAATCACTCCTCCAGCACGATCCTACAACGATTAATTTTCCGAAATTCAAGTATGCATTTCATCCCTACATTATTCGCGAAGCAGTATCGAATTCACTCCAACATAATCCTCTGGAAAACGAAGAAATCAATGAAATTGTCCACAAACGAAGAACACGTACAAGGATTTGGAATGATGTAGCGGCCTGATATAGAAAGAACAAACTACTCAGCAAAGTTACTTCAATGAACACCCACAGAAGAAGAGAATAGTCTCCACTCGACTAGATTTTAAAGTTTCTCATATTCTACAGAATTAGACATAAATTTTCTGCATCAACAAAATTCCAAGATCACGCTATAACGTTATGAAGACCACTGAGATAATATGAAAATATCTAAGACGAACAACAGGCAACTAATCCTTACAGCGATTTCATCGACCGAGACCTTTTTAGCTCAGCCGTAAGGCAAATGCCGCGATTTGGAATGAAGGAAACTTAATGAACAACATCTTCCTCTCAGCTATCTATCTACATGCAGTTAAAAATCCTACAAAATTAAATAAGCAACCAGTTGTCCTAAATAAAGTTTGTCACAGGAGCACAAACTACAACTATTGGCTGAAAATGGCTATGCTTCCCTGCAGCCACCGTCTCCTTCAGAGGTGAAATGAAAGATTTAAAAATAAATAAATAAGTTCGTCAGCGCACCTGACGATGGGACATATCTGGAAGCCGTTGTATTGTGACCGTTGGACCGGAAGTACACCCGTGGATTGTTTGATCAACTAATACGCCTGGAGAAATTAAGGAATCACAAAATTAGCTTTGTTTTCTAAACGCACTATTTGTGTGACGCTGACGTGTAAATAAAATGTGTATTTGCAGACAGGAATGTGTGAATTTGGTTTTTTCCCCCTACTCTGTTGTATGAAGTACTGGTACGTCGATTGGTGTTGGAAATACGTAACGCACTGATTAACACTTTTTCTCATATAATGAAAAATTGTAGCATGGGAATCAGTATTTTTATTTTTAATTTACTGATGATGATGTTTGGTTTGTGGGGCGCTCAACTGCGCGTTCTTCAGCGTCCGTACAAAGTCTCAGTTATTACACAGTCCATTTTCTTTTCACACTCCAATCTAGTCTTTCTCACAAATCATGATGATGATGAAATGGAGGACAACAAAAACACCCAGTCCCCAGGCAGAGAAAATCTTCAACTCGGCCGGGAATCGAACCTGGGACACTGTGATCCACAGGCAATAACCCTTGCCTCTTTTTTTTAGTTATTTTTCACGCGAAAACACCCTCAGAAAGGAATACGATTACCACATATTGGCACAGGAAACACACCGAAAGATACTCTCAAATAGCAGTGTATTCTTTCAAAAAAGTAAAATCTTCAGTTTTTTTGTTTTTTTTTTTCAAGGCACTTGTTGAAGGCAATCAATTAAAATAAAACAAAAGAAATCATTTCGACAAAAACAAAAGGGTTAAATCAGAAAAACGTATCTGAAGGAATGGGGCGTTAATTTCAACATTCCCACACCTTCTTTCCTCCGTCGCTTCTACATCGTGGAACATTTAAATCCAAACAAGAGTGTCCACGCAAAAAAGGAGGGGGGGATGGCAACTCATCCAACGCCTTGTCGATGAAAATCAAGATACAGCATATTAGAAAAAAGTTCACGATAACGGGGCACCCTGAGCCACCTCCAATGGGCTGTGGCCATATACTGGGGAAAGGCACACGGATCTGCGTCATATCCACTCACCATCACGTAGTGGACGTAATGTCCAACAAGCCACATGATGGCATTGTCCTTCGATTGGGGAAAGAAGGTTGAATCGGGACGCACGAGAATCTCACCCAAGATAGCAGCCTCCGACGTCCAGAGTGGAAAAGCCAGTTGTCGGCGAAGCCATCTCCAGTGGCCATGGCCACAGGAGATCAACCGATAATATAATGTATCAGTTTCATTGCAACGATGGCAACGATCCGTCACATTAATACCAATACGAAAAAGTCGCACTTTGGTAGGTACAATATAATGAACAACTTGGTACCACGGGGACGCCACTTCCATCGGGAAAATCGGGAGGCTAATGTTAGACCGAACAATCTTCCAGTTCTTTTCTGGCGACAGGGCTTCCACAGAGGGAACACTATGAGGAACTGGCCAGCTGCTTAACAACATTTTTAGGGGAAGATTCTCTTGGGAAAGGATATTTACTCCTAAATAACTGACATCAAGAAAAAATTCCTTAATGTGCCGTAGTTTATAACTAATCCTACCAATATCTGCTGGAGCTGTTAAACTCGCCGGTCGGATACAGTCATAAAGGCGAGCTGTAAGTGATTGGGAGGGGGGGGGGGGCGCGTTGACGTGTTAAAACGGTGCGACGGATGAATAAGGCAGAAGCCTTAGCCAGAATGTCAGGGAGACCCAAACCTCCCAGCAGACGGGGGCGCGCCATGACGCGATGAAGGACGCGAAATATAGAGTTACGCCAGTTAAACTTCGCAACTTGCGGTACATCATCGCAGGAAGGCGGAAGATTTGTGGAATAAAATAAGCCTTACTTAACACATACGTTTCCATGGCCCAAACCTTATGAAGAAGTGAGAGAGAGCGACGCTCGTGTTCAATGATTGCTCCCTGAATCTTATCCTTGTCAAACTTCCAGTTTATCGTAGCCATCTTTAGCGTACATCTGTCAATTATAACACCCAACGAACGATATCGGATGACCTTCAAAGCCCATGGAAATTCAACAGCGTCAAATACTCGCAACTGAGTCATTAGCCCACACTCCCGCAAGAGGACAAAAGGCATCCAAAACTTCCTTCGGCAGTGGCATATCATCATGGGTACGGAGTACCACCATAATGTCATCAGCATATGCACGAATGGTAAACATTTCCCCCTACAGCGACCAGCCACCCAAACGAGCAGCTACAGTCCGCAATAAGTGTTCCAGAAACAGCACATAGACCGACATAGGTAATGGACTCCCTTGAAGGACGCCCTGACACACCGCGATGGGGGAAGTAAGACGGCCATTTACGTCAATGGACGCCCAAACACCACTGATTAGAGAGCTAAACAGCCGTAGCGCAGCATCGTTCAAACCAACAGTCGTCAATACTCGCATAAGGAATCCATGATTAACGCGGTCTAACGCTTGGTGAAAATCAATTAAAAGCAAAGCGCTTGGCACGGGAATAGTGGAAGCAATCGAAATTATATCACGACATTCAGCAACGGGAGTCAGGAGAGTACGACCCGGAAGACAACTTTGATGACTGGCTATAATGGTAGCCAACAATACTGATAGTCGGTTATTCACCGCTGGCGCCGCTATTTTATAATCGTAGTTCAAGAGGGTTATCAGGCGAATTTGAACCACATGCAAACTTCCCGGCTTTTTGGGGATCAGGACAATTTTAACAACCTTAAAGGTGGGCAGGAGGACGCCTCTGTGACATACTTCATTCACTATGGAAGTTATCGTATCTCTTATTTGGGGCCAAAATCGAATATAAAACCCTTTGGGAAGTCCATCGGGGCCAGGGGATTTGTGGGAGGGAGAACGAGCCACAATATCAGGGATATCATCGTGATGGAATACAGAGAAATACTCTTCCTGGAGAGATGGCGTAACAACACTATCAAGAAGGGAGGTGAAATGAACGGACAGTGGACCGTCTGAATCCACTGCAGTATAAAGTGCGGAATAGTACTGGTAAAGTTCACGCATGATACAGAATGGGAGGACGACTCACGCCCATCTAGAGAAGGGATGGTAAAAAGATATGTCCTTTGAGATCGCTTGTGAAGCCGGAGAAGATGATAGAGAGAGGTCAACTCATCCTGTACGATTGAACAAGGCTCGGAACGCTATCGGAAACCATCCATTTGCCTGCGTCTGAGTTGTAGATGGATGGTTGGTTGGTTGGTTTGTGAGATTGAAGGCACCAGACTGCGATGGTCATCGGTCCCTTTTTCCAGGACTGCAAACACCCACACAGGATAAAAACGAAGAATGGAGACGACAACAGACGACACAGGACAAGAAAGACTCAGACAGAGATCAGACAAAACGAATTAAAAACACACAGAGTGTGACAGTGGTTGGCCGACCATAGAGAAAAACAAAAAGGAAAAGCCGACCATCGAGAAACACATTAAAAACCCAGTCTAAAACCGTAGGCCAAAAGCCAGACTCAACACAAAATAAAGATAAACAGAGCGAATGATAAAAGCCCCTTACCGAATAAAACGCAAAACTAAGCCTGCCATGGCAGTGTCATTTGTTAAAAGGGCAGGGAGCGTGTCAGGTAGCGCGAACGTCCGCCTGAGCACAGCTAAAAGGGGACACTCCAACAAAATGTGGACCACCGTCAAAACGAATCCGCAGCGACATAGAGGTGGGTCCTCTCGGCGCAATAAGTGGCCGTGCGTCATCCGTCTGTGCCCAATGCACAGCTGGCAGAGGGCAGCAGACTCTTTGCGAGAGACCTACATGGATTACTGCCACACAGTCTTCGTCTCCTTGATAGCACAGAGTTTATTGGGCGTGGTCAGATCGCGCCATTCAGCGTCCCATAGCGCGAAAACTATGGGGCGTAAGACTGCTCACGAATCAGTCCCTAGGATCCCAATGTCCAGAGATGGTTTACTGGTGGCCTGTTTGGCCCGGCTGTCAACATGTTCATTGCCGGGTATCCCAACATGGCCTGGTGTCCACACAAAGACCACAGAGCGGCTGCAAAGGGCAGGAGTATGGAGGGACTCCTGGACAGCCATCACCAGACAAGAGCGAGGGAAGCACTGGTAGATAGCCCTTAAACTGCTCAGGGAGTCGCTACAGATAATGAAGGACTCAGGAGCGGATCTACTCTAGGGCACGAAAGATGGCGACCAGCTCAGCAGTGAAAACGCTGCAGCCAGCTAGCAATGAATGTTGTTCGTAGTGGTCCCCTAGATTCAGAGCATAACCGAAACGACCAGCAACCATCGAACAGTTGGTGTACACAACGCAAGAGCCCTGATACGAGGCAAGGATGGAAAGAAAGGGGCAGCAGAAGGCCTCAGGAGGGACGAGTCTTTCGGGCCATGTGCCAATTTTAGCCGAAGGCAAGGGCAAGGCACACACCACGGGGGTGTACGCAGAGGGGCCCGGAAAGGAGGTGGAAATGGGAAAACCCCAAGCCCGGAGAGAAGCTCTCTGACGCGGACCAGGGCCGACGTTCTGGGAGATGGACAACCGACTGTGGGAACAGAAGACGATAATTAGGATGCCCGGGCAAGCTACAAATATAAGTAGCATAAGTGGCCAGTAAGCATTGGCTCAGTAACCGCTGTGGAGGGACACCTGCCTCCACAAGTATGCTGTCCACAGGGCTGGTCTGGAAAGCACCAGTGGCAAGTCGTATCCCACTGTGATTGATTGGGTCCAGCACCCGCAACGCAGATGGGGGGATGCTCAACCATAATCCAGGCTCCCATAATCCAGATGGGACTAGATTAACGACTGGTAGAGCCGGAAGAGGATAGAGCGGTCGCCGCCCCAGCTGGTGTGGCTAAAGCATCACAGAGCATGAAGATGCCGCCAACACATCTGTTTAAGCTGCCGAATATGTGGGAGCCAAGTAAACCGGGCATCAAAAACCACACCCAAAAACCGATGTGTCTCCACCATGGCAAGAAGTTCGCTGGCAAGATAAAGCTGCGTCTCAGGGTGAACTGTTCATCGCCAGCAGAAATACATAACGCAGGACTTGGGAGCCGAAAACTGGAAGCCATGTGCTACAGCCCAAGACTGCGCCTTGCGGATAGCGCCCTGCAGATGACGTTCAGCAGCTGCAATGCCAATGGAGCTATATTAGAGGCAGAAGTCGTCAGCATACAAGGAAGTTAAGACAGGCATTCCAGAGCCCGTTAATTGCAATTAAAAACAGGTGGTATCCCGCTCTCCTGAACTCGGGGGGAACTATAGTAGGCCGCGACTTGCACGCGGAAGGTACGATGCGACAGAAAATTTCGTATGAAAATCGGCAGTGGACTTCGAAGACCCCAACCATGAAGCGTAGAGAGGATGTGATGGCGCCATGTCGTATCGTACGCCTACCGCATGTCTAAAAAGACAGCGACAAGGTGCTGATGGTGGGCAAAGGCCGTAAGAATGGCTGACTCCAGGCTCACCAGACTGTCGGCCTGAGACGGAGCCAGAAGGCCCCGAGACTCGAGTACCCAGCTAAACCTCTGACTCACCATGCATTCGAGCAACTTGCCAAGGACGTTGGTGAGGCTAATAGGGCGGTAGCTGTCCATCTCCAAGGGGTTCTTGCCAGGCTTCAAAACGGGGATAACAATGCTTTCCCACCATTGCGACAGAAACTCACCCTCGACCCAAATTCGGTCGTAAAGGTCGAGGAGGCGTCGCTGGCAGTCCACTGAGAGGTGTTTCAGCACCTGACAGTGGATGCGATCTGGCCCGGGAGCTGTATCAGGGCAAGTGGCAAGGGCACTGTGTAATTCCCACTCAGTGAATGGAACATTGTACAATTCAGGATGGCACGTGTGAAATGAAATGCTCTGATGTTCCAACCGCTTTTTAATGGAGCGGAAAGCCAGTGGGTAATTCACAGATGTGGAACTGAGAGCAAAATTGTCTGCTAAGCGGTTGGAAATTATGTCGGAGTCAGTATAAATTGCCCCATTCAGTGACAGCGCTGAGATGCTTACAGAGGTCCGATAGCCATACAGGCGTCTAATCTTGGCCCAGACCTGCGATGGAGAGACATGGAGGCCAATGGTGGAGACATACCATTCCCAGCACTACTGCTTGTGTTGGCGAATGATGCAGAGGGCCCGCACACAGAGCCGCTTATGGGCGACGAGGTTTTCTAATGATGGATGCCGCTTGTGACGCTGGAGCGCCCGTCGGCGATCTTTAATCGCCTCAGCGACCTCAGGCGACCACCAAGGCACAGTCCTCCGCCAATGGGACCCAGGAGAACGGGGAATGGCAGATTCTGCGGCAGTAACGATGCCAGTGGTGACCGAGTGAAACACCGCATCAATGGCTTCATTAGAAAGAGGTGCAATAGCGAGCCCATGTTTGTAGAGGGACAGACTCGCAGTGAAGAGAGTGAAGGACATAGATGAAGACGCCACCAGAGACCCTTTTTTTAAGCTGCCTGGTTCTTATAATATCCCTGATAGCCACGGAGGGCGGGGGTTCTCATCGCTGGAAACCAAGTTTTCTGAAGAGCAATGCAGAGGAAAGGGTGAAGGCTGATAAGTTGTTAGAGCCTAGCTAGATGGTGGAAGAAACCGCTGCAGTTCTACTGGAGGATGATATCTTCCATGGCTGAGAAAGGCCTGAAGGCAGATTACGCCGCTGGGTCCCTTGCTGCCACCGATTCAGTACCCACGCGAATGACATCCATTGCATCCGAGGGTCCGGTGAGATCCAGGCCGTCAGCAGACGCCATAATCTCGACCTCATTTTCAGACGCGGAGTTTGTAGGAAGCAGTGGGATGGGTGCCACAGCACTGTCGTGATTCTTGGGAACGTTCTTCTTTTCCTGCTTCTCACACTGTGCCTTCGGTAGTTCAGGCTGGGAGGGCTTCACTGTGTCAGTCTCAGGGACAGACGACGACCGTGAGGCCCTACAACCAGCGACTGGTGGTTGTTTCAGCCACTTGCGGGTGCCCACACTTCCGCTGGTCGGAACTTGCGAAGGGAGGTCCGTTGGGGACCCCTTCCTGGCGAGAGTAGCCGAAGAAGTCTTACTCTTCTCTGGCTGGGAACTGATGTCCCTTATGGTTTGGGTAGTGTTGCTCCTGAAGTAGATGGAGCAGGAGCAACAGGGAGTGAAGTGCCCCCCACAATCAAGGGGCCGATGGAATCTGATCGATCATAGAGCCAACCGTACGTGATGACACAGGAGATGGGAGAACCGTTGTTGCAGCAGCAGCGTAGGTCGACGTCATTGGCACGGGATGGAGTCTCTCATATTTCTGCCTAGCCTCGGTGTAGGTCAGGCGGTCCAGGGTCTTATATTCCATTATCCTCCGTTCTTTCTGGAAAATCCTACAGTCCGGCAAGCAGGGGGAATGGCGTTCTCCGCAGTTAACAGAGATAGGAGGCAGGGCACATGGAGTATTGGGATGCGAAGGACGTCCACAATCTCGACACGTGATACTGGAAGTACATCAGGATGACATATGCCCAAACTTCCAGCATTTAAAACACCACTTCGGAGGAGGGATGTATGGCTTCACATCACAGCGGTAAACCATCACCTTGACCTTTTCGGGTAACACATCACCCTCGAAAGACAAGATGAAGGCACCAGTGGCTACCTGATTATCCCTCGGACCCTGATGGACGCGCCGGACGAAGTGAGCACCTCGTCATTCTAGGTTGGTGCGTAGCTCATCGTCTGACAACAGAAGAAGATCCCTGTGGAATATAATACCCTGGACCATGTTGAGACTCCTATGGGGCGTGATGCTAACTGAAATATCCCCCAACTTGTCACATCAAGCAACCTCCGTGACTGGGCAGAGGATGCTGTTTTGATTAGAACTGTCTCAGAGCGCATTTTGGACAAGCCCTCCACCTCCCCAAACTTGTCCTTTAAATGCTCTACAAAAAACTGAGACTTGGTCGGCATAAATGATTCACCATCGACTTGCGTACAGAAAAGGTACCAGGGTGAATATTCGGCACAGCTGTCTTTAGCCATACGTTCCTCCCATGGAGTGGCCAGGGAGGGAAATGATCTCGGATCATATTTCTCCCCGTTGAGGTTAGATCTCGATCGCTTAGAGACTACTGGTGGAGGCCCACCAGCGAGAGATGATGTACCACGCTTCATTGCGGGTCATCCTCCCTGATGTCACCCACTCCGACCAGGGGCTCTCCCCACGGGTGCCACCCAGCCACAGCAAAGACCACCTGGCAGGATGGCCTTTGCCGGGAGTTCCGATGCCCCAGAGGGAGAGGCATCTACTCCTCGGCATACGTGGGGAGGTAGCAGCTCAGGCATGAGCAGTGCGATCCCTGTGTAGTCAGGGGGCTACCACCAAGAGGGTACATGACGACCCCACTACAATGGACTGGCTATCGTGCTGGATGTTGGGTGTCGAATATCCATGTATATCATGAGGGCGAAGATGGAAGTGCACAATGGAGGGCATGTATGGTACCCGGAACACACTGCAACTGATGTGGCCGGCAGCTCGGTGTAAGATCAACTCCATGACAATATCGGGTGTGCCAGATCTTAGGGCAAGATGGATATAGAATGCACCACGTAAAGCGTCCTTCCCCAAATGGTACGCACCAACAGAAAATTTTGAAATGTAGTGGTCAAACCCCTTAGGGGACCATCACTTTAAGGCCGAAACTATTGAGACTCCTTTGAGTCGCCTCAGAGGGGTCCGTGAGATGTAGAGTGTTGAGCTTCCATAAACGACGCGAAAAATGGACCCACTGCGGGACGTGGTTAAAAAGTCACTGAAACAGCACAGTGATCAATGAAACTGGCAGAAATTGCATCAATCAATAGAAGCTGACTACATACGGCGGCAGATAAATAAAAGTTGTCCGATCGGGTACTTGAAGAAGCTGTAAAAAACGTAAACCGCACCAATGTAGGATATCTGAAAACCGAAGCATCCTGGAGATGCAAGGACGTCTCCATATCATTACGTTCACGGCAAAATGTACAATTGGGGGTCTGATTCACACGACGTAAGACACAGTTAAAATGCCCCCCCCCCCCAACCCCAACAAAACCTAGCACGTGTTCGGTCGGAATAAATAAACATCTTCCTTATAAAACTGCGCTCTATCGGATGAACCACCGGATCCAGACGGAGCATAAGGAAAAATTGAGGTCATAAAACTACAGCGTCGTAAAAACATCTAGCGTTTCGAAGTCCGTCAGCGGGATTCCATCTCGATAAAGCAAAGCTATACCGGTAGAATTTTCAGGCGTTACTTTGGAAAACAGAGTATCCAGGAAAACAAAACACATCAAATAATACCTCTTGTAAACACAATATATCAGCTTGGAAATCGTAAATAAACTGGCGTAACGCAGCAAGCCTTAATATGGAACGTATCCTATTAACATTGAGGGGTAGAAATGTGTATGCCTGCATCCGTTAACACATGTAAGGTCAATGTAAGGTCAATAAAACAACACTAAGGAGAAAGCACTCATCACGCCCGTCTCTGCTCAACGTCCGGAGGCAGGTGAAAGAAGGTATAATACCAATCCTCCCTTCCGGGTGCAGAGGAATCCTCGTTTTTCTTTTCACGACGCGCCGCTACAAGTGCAAGTTGAAAACGCTGTTTCACACCACTCCGTGAAAACATACACTCTTATGTGGAGGGGTTGGGGGCACGTCAAGCTCCAATTTGATAGAGGAGCCATTGCTGCTGCACTCGTCGGAAATCGGGTAGCACAATTCAGAAAGACCAACATCAATATCAGGTACAGAAGAGACAGGCAATGCAGTGCGGGTGTCGGATGACATCTCCTGATCATCAGGAAGAGAAACCATAGAATTCTGTTGCTCCACCGTCTCAGCGTGGAGGAGCGGTGCTATTGCACTGGATCATTGTAAAGACTGGCCGGCAGGCAACGTTTCTGCGGGAACATCTGAACTGAAGTGAACCGTCTCGTCTACGGGTGAAGTGGCGGATGCAGAAACAACACACATTTCGACAACAGAAGCAGCTACATCAACTCTGGTAATACTGGGATCACAATTAACGTCAGTAGACAACCCATTAC
Source organism: Schistocerca nitens (assembly GCF_023898315.1). Taxonomy (NCBI): domain Eukaryota; kingdom Metazoa; phylum Arthropoda; class Insecta; order Orthoptera; family Acrididae; genus Schistocerca; species Schistocerca nitens. The sequence continues at coordinate 1,291,602,183 of NC_064614.1, read as the reverse complement.
CGCCAGAAGGTGCAGACTCTGTCAACGCCTTATCAGAAGAACGAGACTGGAGTGGGGAGTCCTCGAAATCTTTGCCGTCCTCAGTCCGCCGGCGTTAGACGTGCGCTGCAGGAGCCGTCGTCACCTCGTGGACAGAGGCCGTAGTGGTACGCATCGGTAACGGTGGAAATTCGCGAGGAGTAACGGGGGATGTTGTCCCTACATCGCTTAAAGCTGGAGATTGACTGGCGGTTGACTGCGAAGATACTATGTCTGCTAACGTTAAAGGAAGACGTTTCTGATAAGACTTCGTCAGAACAGTAGTACCGCGCCGACAATCAGATCTGAGCTGACCGCTTTCGTTACAGAGAAAACGTGTTCCTTGTTGTCCTGCATACGTAACATGGATTCGGTAACCACAAACAGTTAAGTGGGAGGGAATATTCTTTTTAACACACATGTCCACAGTCTGGATACCATTATAACATTGGAAGCGATGTTGTGCTGACCAGCGTTCCCATCGGATATGCCGTATTACTCCAAACGGAAGCAACGCTATTTTAAGAAATGAACCGTCCACTTCAGGAGGAAGGTTATAAATTCTAACCGGAGTATACTCGAGTGCCGCATTTTCAAGGAGGACTTGACTAACGGAGCCATCGCGATGTGTAAACAACACTTTAGGACCAACCCGGCAGAGAAGCCGTTTTACTGGAACGGGATCGTAAAACTTCACAAAGAATGCATACAAATCAGAATCAAAATAAGCAGTGTCTACGTAATAAGGTGTAGCACGGATAACATCAGCCAACCAATCTTGAATTTCTAAGGAGCCAGGTTGAACACGACGCGTACTCTTGTCAAAACTGAAACGAACGAACAAATGGCTCGGGCAGAAAACACCGTCGCCAAGAGGAAAACGACAAAAAAACTCCGATACGCAACTACGATGTGACTCCGGCGGATACACAAACAAGACTGAGTGGCTGCGACACAAGCGGCGCTGCGGCACAGGCGGAAGTTAACTACGACCTGCTCGCTCGACGCGCAATGCGACACTATCTTCTCCCCCTAGACCACGAGCTGCGGACATTTTTAATCACTGTTTGCTGCGTCATGAGCGGATTGTCAGTGATTCTCTTCATTTAAATGTGTTGCATAACTATTTCCTCGCATAATTTTATTTTCTCTTGTTGATGGGTGGCTGTACTGGTTCTTAGCACGTGGTCTGATTTAATGCAGCTCTCAACGGCAGTCTATCTTGTGCAAGCTGTGCTGTGTCTTAAAGGTGGCTGCCACCAGTTTGAACTATAGTTCCCTACACACAGTTGATAAGGCACTAAATGAAATTGTCGGTTAACGTGCGACACCAATCTGCAAAGATTCCGTTACACAACTGGTAACGGCACTATTGATATATTTTGTTTAATATGGCACATTAGTGTGACATTAACAATGTAATTATTTTCCTTCTCGCGACCTGCAGAGATACAGGCGAAATATGACGATAATTGCGTTTTATACTTCATATCCAGTTACGAGTTGTTCAGTTACACATAGTGCATAGACACCACGAAGAATAACTTCTCAGAAGAAAGATATTTTCTTAACCTTGGTACAGAAGTTCTACAGTTTTCACACTCAAATAAAATGTATTTGGCGAGTATCAGTGACCTTCAGCAGTGATCTATGAACTTCCTATTACAGCATCAGCTCAGGAATTTCGCTGACTTTTCGTGTACTTGTGAAAATGGTCTATATGTGTGTGAAAAGCATTCCAGCAGATGACTAGTTTCCTGATTCTAGTAGGCCTCTTCGAGAACGTTTAAGTACCATTTCATTTGCGTCTGAGACTCAAATATTCTCTGAGTGGTTTTCCACTAGGTGACCACGTGGATGAGAGTATCCATTCGATTTTTCTCGTCACAATTTTTATCTAGTCAAACGTAACTCATATTGAAAAGAGAGCAACCTCTCACTTGCAGACGATATCTTTTGTCATGATGTTCTATGTACCCCGCAGTCCACCTTGGGGTGCGTGGTGGAGGCTATTTTGTGTGCCGCTGTCACTTCCCACCTTTCCTGGTCCAGTCACGAATGGTTCGCGGTTAGATCGATTGCTGGTAAGTCTCCGATTGGACGCGAGTCGCTCTAATTTTATATTCACGGTTCTTTCGCAGGGTACACGTAGGACAAATTAATACATTTGTTGACTGTTCCAGGAACGTACGCTCTCTTTAACAGCAAGCCACAGCGCGGTGGAGGATGGCTTTCTTGCATTGTTTGGCACTGGAGTTCGTTGATCAGCTCCTGACGCTTTTGTTTGGTACAGTTGGAACTCACATATATTTTCAATCTGTTGCCCTTTTGACATTATCCCATGTGATTGTGCAGAACAACTAACATAAATAAATCGTGGGAGTAGATTTTCTTATCGTTTTCCATTGCTGATTTATGTGAGACGCTGAACAATTTACTCATTTTCTTGGTCACATCACTTACGTCCAACTATGCGTTCTCCTCGCTTTCCGTCGAGTGCTTCCAGTTCTCACATCTTTATGAGCTGGTTAAATAATTTCGCTAACATGGGTGATTTTTCTGGATTTATGGCAACAGCTCCTCACTATCCATCAACCTTTAAAAGACTGATTCAATGTTTTTGTGCGCTCCTCGTTATATTACATCCTTCATGAATAGTAAAGCGATGTGTATATTTCTTGTGATTTTTAGCTTCCTTATGGTAATTTCGGCGATTTACAACCAGGTGAAGCGTAATTTACTTGTATGATTAGCCTGTGAATTCAGTCGATGCTGTGGAAACAGTGAATAATGCATCAATGTTTCCACTTTTCTTTGAGCTGGTACACAAAGTAATAGAGAAGTTATTGATATTATTATTATTATTATTAATACAGTCAGATGGCGAACATGCATTTTATCATCACTTGTGGGTCTGAAGACATATTGGTATGGATATTCCTATCGTAGTCAGACATATGTAAACTTTTTTGAGGTGTTTTCAGATATATTTGTTTTGTGAACAACCCCGCCTTTTCTTGCTGCACTGTAAGGCGGTTATACGAGAGTAAGTCGATTGTTGTCTCCAAAGTAGTTATAAAAGTTTATTGTAATCATATAGGAAACTTACAAGAACATCATTTTTGGACATAGTCTCCTTGCGTTTCAACGCACTTGGTCTATCGTTGTACAAGCTTCCTGATGCCCTCATAACGGAATATTCTCGGTTGGGCTGCGAGCCAGGAATGCACCGCTTCTTTCACTGCTTCGTCCGAGGCAAATCGACGGCCCCTTAATGAATGTTTGAGTGGACCAAACAAGTGATAGTCAGAAGGGGCTGGATCGGAACTATGTGGAGGGTGATCCAGTACTTCAAATTTGAGTTTCTGGAGCGTTTCAGGAGCCTGGGTGGCAGTATGCGAACGGGCATTGTCGTGCAACAACACAACACCTTTTGACAGCAATTATCGGCGGTTGCTTCGAATTGCGGGATTTAGCCTGGCAGTAAACACCTCACTGTAACGTACACTGTTTATTGTTGTGCCCCTTTCCCCATAATGTTCCAGTACTGAGCCTTGGGCGTGCCGAAAAACCGTAAGCATCAGCGTTCCTGCGGACGGTTGCGTCTTGCACGGGGAATTTGGATGTTTCCATCCCACACACTGCCGTTTACTCTCCGGCTCGTAATGATGGATCCATGTTTCGCCACCAGTAATGACCAGACTAAGAAGTTGTCCCATTCTTTACCATAGCACCCCAAATGTTTTTTGCAGATGTCCAAGCGCGTTTGTTTATGCAACTGTGTCAATTGTTTTGCGACCCATCTTGCACAAACTTTATTAAACCCATGTCCGTTGTCTTTGATTTAGTAGGCAGAATCGGGGCTTATTTGCAGACGATGTGCCGCTTCGTCTATAGTTAATCGTCTGTCCAAGAGAATCATTTCACTTGAACGCTCAATGGTTTCTGAATTTGTGGCGGTAAACCATCATCCGGCTCCTTCATCGTACGTAGCACTCGTGCGACCATTTCGGAATTTTTCAGTCCATTCGTAGACACTCCGTCGTGGCAAAACACTGTTCCTGAACTGTACCGAAGGTCTTCGATAAATTTCGGCTCCTGATATGCCTTCCGACCACAAAAAACGATTTACTGAACGTTGCTCTTCTTTGGTACAAATAGATAGCGGAGCAGCCATGATTAACAGCACGGCATCGATAACGAAACTAACCTAGCAGCTTGAAAATTGAAAAGATATAACAACAAATAAACAAAGCACGCCTCATCAACGTAAAACGACAGTACTATCCAAATAAACAAAATATAACTAAATTGTGGGTAATAATTGACTTACCCTCGTATTTACAAAACAAATGTCTGTGTCCCTTTTGTGGAGAGGACCGCGATCGGTTCTGAGAACGATACTACAAATAGTTAGCTCTCAGATTCCACCCCGCGAGCGAGGCTTTCCGCCTTCACCATCTCCGCCAACCGCCTGTACGAACTGAGGATGACCTCTGAACCCAGACGGCAGGAGTCATTGGTGCCGACATGAGCAACAATTTGCAGTCGGGTGCACCCAGTGCTCTCTATCGCCGCCGGCAGGGCCTCCTCCACATCTCGGATGAGACCCCCCGGCAAGCAGACAGAGTTATTTCGCTAAGGGGTTCCATCACCAGCCTAACGTTGGAACTCCCAATAACTAATAAACCCCTCCCCCCGTGTGCCTACTCGGACCTTGCTGAAGGAGCGGCCACATGTCCACTCACAGGCAGAGCGGGTGATGCCACACGGCCAGCCTCCACATTTACCCTCCGCCTCGTGCGCCATGAACGCCGCTGAACCCGCCACTCCCCTTGAGGAGAGGGTGGCCCAACCGCGACCGGGACCCGCGAAGATGTCTCGACAGCAGGGACAGTGGGTGAAGCATGTAACACCTGGGGTGTACCATGCGACGCACCAGACTCCCCACTGCCTCTACACTCCGATGCAGCAGCCTGAAGACGGCTGACCGCGGCCATCAACACGCTCAGCTGTTCGCGAACAGTGGCCAGCTCCTCCTGCGTCCGTACACATCAGTCACACATCCTGTCCATCCTAAGAAATCAATTTACTGTAGAGAGTTAATCAACTTTTAACTGGACTGGTAATTCACGAAAGGCGGCTGATAGTTGGCTAAACTGTGGTTACTAGACATTTCTTGTAGAAAACAATGAAAATAGCACTACCTGTCTCAGGACTGTATTGAAAACATACACTAGCACTACTGGCACTATGGTTGACCATTACTAGCATTCGACAGTTAAAGCTTCCTAAAAGCAAAAACACACGGAAGAAGAAGTGATAGTAAGAAAAATAAGTACAAGCGCCATCCTCATATCACTCTGAAACTTATTTGTCTTCAGTGAACAAATTTAATCAAGTGTTTCTCTGCCATACTGTATACATACTACTGCACTATAAACAGAAGTAAATTATTTGCTATGCTTTGTGTTACCCGGTTTTTAATGTTCTGCAGTATATTTTTCATACTTAAAATATAGCCACGATAGAATGAGTTTCTAACATTTAATAGGACTCGACCTTACTTCCTTCACCAGCTCACTACATTATTGCGGCCTGTATGTTTCTCTTATACTACCTTTGAGGAGTATTTATTATAAATCTCTTAGCAGGCTTTAAAATGGAAACAATAATTATCAGTGGACATTCAACTGGGTTCAAATCTTGCAACCAGGTAAGCAACTCTCACAACCACTACAACTGGTAGTGGGATGCCTGATTTAAGCGCCATCCTCGTGCACAACTGAAAGTGGCGTGAAATGTGCTGGAGCCGCCGTCACAACTGGTGACAGAAGTATTTTCTGGCAACAACAGAAAGAAGGAACAAATTGTATTTATTCTGTGTTGACAGCCGCGACATACATCGTCATCACTACAGTAGCGTCAGTCCAGAGACTGTTCTTTCCCATTGTCGTATTGCAGTGGAACGTTAAATGATAACGCCTCAACTGTCACTGGAATTTAAGCGTAGCATATAGTATGCCAGAGTCGCGCATAGAAGTGGCTCAGTTTTTGGAGAACACTGGGGAGGACCATTGAGCCATGTGTCCAGTGTGGTGTGCACAGTATGAACTGTTAGGTCACCGGGATTCCTGTACATAATCAGCACCGGTGATGTGCCACAGCTATGGTCACAATGTCAGGCTGAATCTGGGTCCGAGTGGCTTATTATCAGACTCAAGGCCTACAGGTAGTGTTAGACTGTTACGACTGACTATGTATTTTCTCTTGTAGTGTGTATTTATTGTTTTCATCTATCGTTATGTGTTTTCCTTATTGTATAAAAACCACATATCGGTTGAGTCAGGAACCCAGACAGTTAGGAAGTAGATCAGTTCTTGTAGCAGTAGGTAGCTCATATGAGAGAAGATAATATGGAAATGAATAAAGCGTTAAATATATAATCTTCTCCTAGTAACTGCTCCCGTGTAGATTCAGTTATCAAGGGATTAAATAATTCTTTCTCCGGCGAGCAGGAGAGGAAGTGCTGCTATTTTTAGATAATTTGTCAGCGGCTGCAAGGCCAGGATTGTGGACATATGAGCAGTTGTTATAGATCATCAAATTCCGTTGCCATGAGGTCTTACGAAACTAAGTTTGACACTCAACAAGGTTCTGGTATAACGTTCTAAGAAACAGGATAGCGTTAGATTTTATCGTGAACAATTGTGTCGTATCACAAGGCGAATTACCCTGTCCAAAATTTTGTAGTTATAATGTGGAAGATCCATTTTAGTATCCGCAAGTGCAGAGATAATATTGAGGCCAATGGAATCATTCTACAGGGAGCAGATCATAGACCAAAAGAGGTATTCTCATGAGGACTGCACTTACGGTACCAAGGAAGTTGGGTGCTGAATTTCCAAAGGACCTGCGTGATTCTATTCTTTTACCCCATGTGTTGGAGGAAATAGGTATAGAAATGAAGGTCCTCTACAGAAGGAATGTGTCCTCTACTAATGTCAGCTTCTGTCGCTGTGTACCTTCAGGTCACATTCAAAAGGAGTATGACCAGCCATTGTTTAAGAAATGTGTGAAAGTGGAACACCTGGAGTGTGACTATAGAAGTAAGGGTTATAATGGTAAGAGATTAAGTTTAAATAATCAATTGATGACAATGGCAACTTTAAAACCACCAGACGGTATTCCTAGTAATATTTGATCAAGATTCAATGTAGAAGTTATGTGTTCTGATTGGCATGTTAGACAGGAAGCCCATACGTTTGTGTCGAGTCTAGGGACAGTTAGAACTTCCACATTATACACTCCTGGAAATTGAAATAAGAACACCGTGAATTCATTGTCCCAGGAAGGGGAAATTTTATTGACACATTCCTGGGGTCAGATACATCACATGATCACACTGACAGAACCACAGGCACATAGTCACAGGCAACAGAGCATGCACAATGTCGGCACTAGTATAGTGTATATCCACCTTTCGCAGCAATGCAGGCTGCTATTCTCCCATGGAGAATGCTGGATGTAGTCCTGTGGAACGGCTTGCCATGCCATTTCCACCTGGCGCCTCAGTTGGACCAGCGTTCGTGCTGGACGTGCAGACCGCGTGAGACGACGCTTCATCCAGTCCCAAACATGCTCAATGGGGGACAGATCCGGAGATCTTGCTGGCCAGGGTAGTTGACTTACACCTTCTAGAGCACGTTGGGTGGCACGGGATACATGCGGACGTGCATTGTCCTGTTGGAACAGCAAGTTCCCTTGCCGGTCTAGGAATGGTAGAACGATGGGTTCGATGACGGTTTGGATGTACCGTGCACTATTTAGTGTCCCCTCGACGATCACCAGTGGTGTACGGCCAGTATAGGAGATCGCTCCCCACACCATGATGCCAGGTGTTGGCCCTGCGTGCCTCGGTCGCATGCAGTCCTGATTGTGGCGCTCACCTGCACGGCGCCAAACACGCATACGACCATCATTGGCACCAAGGCAGAAGCGACTCTCATCGCTGAAGACGACACGTCTCCATTCGTCCCTCCATTCACGCCTGTCGCGACACCACTGGAGGCGGGCTGCACGATGTTGGGGCGTGAGCGGAAGACGGCCTAACGGTGTGCGGGACCGTAGCCCAGCTTCATGGAGACGGTTGCGAATGGTCCTCGCCGATACCCCAGGAGCAACAGTGTCCCTAATTTGCTGGGAAGTGGCGGTGCGGTCCCCTACGGCACTGCGTAGGATCCTACGGTCTTGGCGTGCATCCGTGCGTCGCGGCGGTCCGGTCCCAGGTCGACGGGCACGTGCACCTTCCGCCGACCACTGGCGACAACATCGATGTACTGTGGAGACCTCACGCCCCACGTGTTGAGCAATTCGGCGGTACGTCCACCCGGCCTCCCGCATGCCCACTATACGCCCTCGCTCAAAGTCCGTCAACTGCACATACGGTTCACGTCCACGCTGTCGCGGCATGCTACCAGTGCTAAAGACTGCGATGGAGCTCCGTATGCCACGGCAAACTGGCTGACACTGACGGCGGCGATGCACAAATGCTGCGCAGCTAGCGCCATTCGACGGCCAACACCGCGGTTCCTGGTGTGTCCGCTGTGCCGTGCGTGTGATCATTGCTTGTACAGCCCTCTCGCAGTGTCCGGAGCAAGTATGGTGGGTCTGACACACCGGTGTCAATGTGTTCTTTTCTCCATTTCCAGGAGTGTAGATTCAAAAATGGTTCAAACGGCTCTAAGCACTATGGGACTCAACTGCTGAGGTCATTAGTCCCCTAGAACTTAGAAGTAGTTAAACCTAACTAACCTAAGGACATCACAAACATCCATGCCCGAGGCAGGATTCGAACCTGCGACCGTAGCGGTCTTGCGGTTCCAGACTGCAGCGCCTTTAACCGCACGGCCACTTCGGCCGGCCACATTATAGATTACGTAGTGTGGCGATAATAGTTACAGTCACAAGGATCAGGAATATTAAGTTTCTAGGTAGGAGTGGAAATGGAAAGATTCGGAGGTTGGGGGGGGGGGGGGGAGGGGGGACAGGTGAAGGGTACTGTGCAATCTTACAGTTGTTTTTCATTAATAAGCATCATGTTAAAGTTGATGTATGGAAATACATGATGGAAATTGGGGACCATAGATCCTAATAGAGGAAGCTGTTGTCAGTGATGTATTGTTTCAAGGTTCATCTGTGATGAGCGACAAACGAATTAAATTCCACGCAATGTCATTAACGGTCAGTTTATGTGGTCAAATATTGGAAGGTACCAGGAAACTACTTTGGGTCAATGTAAAAACAGAACTACCTGCAAAGTTATTGTGTGTGGTAGAAACACTGTAGAAGAACTATGAGTTGGGTACATAACAAGAATTATATCTGTACGAGTGTGTATGTGAAATAGACGGTGAACGAGTAGTGTTGATAACTGTAGATAATTTTGATATCGAGGACTTAAGGCTCTTTAAGGATTATTGATTGCCATTTTGGATGTTCTAGACAAGGATGACCTAGACAGGATAAGATGAGACTCCATTCAGGGGAAAGCCACTGATATAACTGAAGGGCTTATTTCAATAGTGGTACAAGTCCACTTTTCAAGAAAATGGAGTTATCCTCACGTACGTACTCACACAAGTCGTTTTTAATTTACTTGTGTTGTGGGACAGCTCCAGCTTCGTCCTGCTGCCAACAGAGAGCACCTCAATGCTGACGCATTAGAGAAAGCAAGCAGGAAATTATTTCAGTAGTGGTACAAGTCTGTGTGCTTTTGTATATTGCAGCGTGTTGCTATTCTTGCGAAGATGGTGGATTCAGGAGCATTATCAAGTGATACAACTGATGATCCAGATTTTCAAACGATTACAGGTAAAAAGAATTTACTTACTTTCATTTCAGCATTATAGACATTTTGTTCCAAAAAAGGAATATGCGAGAATGAAGGTCATATTGACAATAACAATGGAAAATGAGGGTGTCCATCTTAATTTATTTCACACATACACATGTTTTCAGTCATCTGGTGCTGTATAAATCATAACTTGTGTTACTTTCTATCTAGATACCAGTGCCGATGACGATGAAACTTCCAAAGAAAGTGCAAAAAATGACGAAACAGGAGACACTGTTAGTGATGCCTGTGCGAACGGCGCAGCCGCAGATATGCAGACAAAAAGGAAGCGTACTCGAAGCAAGAAGGGTGCAAGGAAAACGGATACATATGAAAAGCATATTCGAAAGAAAAAAGGGAACACTGGGGAATTATACGTCACAGCAACTGGTAAAATAATTCCTCCAAAACCATTTCACAATGTGGACTACAGGTTCGCTCATAAATGAATCAGTAAAATTTCAGATGATGAGGAAGACGTTATTTGACAATTTCTGGGCTATGGGTGATATTAATCGGCAAAATAGTTATCTGAATGGATTATGAACGTATCATTCAGTTAACCGCCGACAGCCAAGAGATGGCTCTGGTTCTGAGAAAAGCTTTATTTATGAATATCGATTACATGTAAACGGAAACTGTGCAATAGTATGCAAGAAGTTTTTCTTCAATGCTTTTGACATTTCTAATGGACGAATCTCTAGGCTTTCAACAAAAAGCAAGGAAGAAAGTACACCTCACCTTGATGGAAGGGGTAAACATCAGAACAAATTCTCTGTACCGGAGGGTCTGATCAATGATGTAAAAGAACACGTCAAAATCTTTCCAGTTTCCGAGAGCCATTATGCAAGGAAGGATAATCCCCACAAAACGCTTTTAAATCCTGAGCTGTGTGTGGCCAAAATGTATAATTTGTACAAAGGTAAATGCCTAGCTCAGAATAAAGAAATTGTGGGGGAACACATCTATAGAAAAATCTTTAACAAAGACTTCAACCTGTTATTCCGATCACCAAGTAAGGGCACTTGCTGTTTTTGTGACAAATTGACCTTTGAAATTGAAGCTGCTACCAATGCAGAAGCTTCAAAATGAAAAGTAGTTTCACCTTAGGAGGGCTGAAGCTGCAAGAACAGCAATGGCTATAGACACAGCATGCAGTGAAGAGACAGATTCCCAGGTTTACCTTTGACCTGCAAAAAGCACTTGCATTTCCTAAATTGACAACATTGATATCGTACTACAATTGAAACATGTACGTGTATAATTTTGGTTGCCGCAATTTAACTGACGGCAAATCCATATGTGTTTTTGAGATGAAACATCTGGATCAAGGGATTCACAGGAAATTGGTACCAGTTTATTGAAACATATTGAAAAGTGTGTCACTTCTCAAAAACAAGTAATTGCGTACAGTGACACGTGTGGTGGGCAAAACAGGAACATAAACATTGCCCTAACACTAATGAAAGTGACTCATTAACAGGTTTATATACAATGTTCAGTTTATTTTATTTCAATAGTGGTACAGCTACATTACCTCCACTTTTCTGCCGATAATGCTGCTGAAATTAATGATCCAAACAAATAGAAAGAAAGGTTCATATCTTGCCACAAGCCATATACTTGAATATTTGTAGTATCTCAACTGCAAATTTTTCAGCGGTCATTTACCTTTGGGACTCTGTGTCTCAGAATGAACAAAACTGGACATGTATCACTATTGAAATAAGCCCTTCAACTGCATTACACTCACATGTCACTGATTTTGAATGATCGGAAGAAGTAGTCATCGAGTAATTATTGGCAGAATTCGAAGAGCTTTTTAACCCTGGGGGTCCATTGCCAGCAATTCTGGTGAAGCATATGATTCCAGTCAGAAACCAATCACCTTTGTATCATGAGCCGTACAGGTCCCCCCCCCCCTCCACATATAGTCAGAAATGGAAGTGTTATTAATCAGCAATCACTGAGAATTGCACAAGTCTATAGGGTTACATCAGTCGTAAATGTGGCTAAGATGTCTTCAGATAAAAAATGAAATATCGCTTTTCCTGTGATAACAGGTACCTTCAATGCGCGTATGGTTACTGACGAATATCCACTACCCAATAATACTGAAACCCTGAAGAACTCGCCATAATATATATATATTGCTCCACATGGATTTAATAAGTTAGTACAAAAAATGGTTCAATGGCTCTGAGCACTATGGGACTTAACTGCTAAGGTCATCAGTCCCCTAGAACTTAGAACTACTTAAACCTAACTAACCTAAGGACATCACACACATCCATCCCCGAGGCAGGAATCGAACCTGCGACCGTAGCGGTCGCGCGGTTCCAGACTGTAGCGCCTAGAACCGCTCGGTATAAGTTAGTACAGAATGACCGACCAAAAACTGTTTTTACAGTTCCTTGGGATCATTTCCAGTATTGGAGAAAAGTGGCCAATCATGTTTCGAAGATTTTTGCATGTCGTTTTGAGGAGATTAAAACCATTGCAGTGTGTAGTGTACCTTGATGATATTGTATTTGCTGTTAGAGGTTACAGCTGTCTCTTCTACATGTCACAATTTGCATATCCCTGAATCACCTAGAGCTATATTCACATATTCTTCTAGTACACTGCATACGCAGAGTACGTTCGCTGAATGTACTTGCTATTCTTCAGTCATTGTATTTTTAATGTCCATTGATGTTCTTTTCGCACGTGGAACACAGTCGTGACACAACGAGTTCGTAACATCTAACGGGATTCAAATTTCCTTTCTTGGCCACCACATTATGTTGCTTGGCTTGTATGTTTTTTCTAGACATTTACTGAGAAAGAGTTATTATTAAAACTCTCATCGATTATTAACGTAAGGAACAACCATTCGCTGACATGATATTCTATCTTCTATCTTTCTCTACTCTGCGGCTTGTTTGTTGACATAACTTTATCTGAGTACCAGTTTCCTCACTTGTTACTGTACCAATGTATTTGATACTACAAATTATTCTGAAGTACTGTTGACTTGACTTAATATGAGTAGTGGAGGTTTTCATCGAGCTTTCCCATGGAAAATGTATGACATGAATAACTTTCACGTTTTAATTTTGTGGTCGTGGTTGTCATGGCCTGAATATAAGCAACTTACTGTCAGCAGGCACAGCGACACAGATATACTGATGTACACTGACAGGGTTAAACACCATAAGCCCGAAATGCCTCGTAACAGAAGCTATGGGGGGAGTATGTTTGAACGAATGTAACTGACTTTCATAGCACGCAGCAGGGAATCATACTAACTGCAAGCGGACCTTTCTTCAGAATTTATATGGGTACACATAGGGATGAACATAATGTTAAACGATCTTCACCTGACTATAAAAGATTTTTAGATCAAAAAATTACTTGCCTTCGGCGAACCTGTATAGTCAGTTAACGAATAAATTATATTCTTGCAAGGGAATACATGAAATTCTACCAAATACCCGTCTCTGACCTTCGCAGTCTGTTTCCTAGTCACAAAATCTCTTGGGTAATGAAACTGATGGAATTGAGAAGTGATAAGGCTGTCGAACAGGATGTAATAAGTCTGTCGAACAGGATGGGTTTCGGAATCAAGGTTCTTATGTATTCACGTAGCCCGGACATACTTTTATCTTTCACTTACTCCTGAAAGCTTGCTTGCTCAATAATGTTCACGTCTGGGGAGTTTGTGGCCAGCGGCAGTGTTTGAACTCAGAAGAGTGTTCCTCCAGACACTATACAGCAATTCTGGACGTGTGGGGTGTCTCATTGTTCTGCTGGAATTGCCCGTCCGTCGGAATGCAGAATGGATATGAACGGTGGCAGATGATCAGACAGGATGCTAACGTACGTGTCACCTGTTAAGAGTCGTATCTAGGCGTAACAGGGGTCCCATGTCACTCCAACTGCACATGTCCCCACCAGACTGAACAGTCCTCTGATAACATGCAGGATCCATGGATTCCTGATGTTCCCCCATTCCCGTACACGACCATTCGCTCGATACAATCTGAAACGAAACTCGTCTGACCAGGCAACATGTTTTCAGTCATCAACAATCCAGTATCGGTGTTGACGGGCCCAGGATAGGAGTGAAACTTTGTGTCGTGCAGTCATCAAGGATATACGAGTGGGCCTAGGGCTCCGAAAGCCCATATCGATGTTGTTTCATTGAATGGTTCGAACGCTGACACTTGCTGATGGTTCAGCATTGAAATTTTCAGCAATTTGCGGAATGGTTGCTCTTCTGTCACTTTGAATGATTCTCTTCAGTTGTTGTTGGCCCCGTTCTTGCAGGATCTTTTTATGGGCTCAGCGATGTTGGAAATTTGATGTTTTACCGGATTCCTGATATTCACGGCACACGCGTGAAATGAAATCCCCACTTCATCACTGCCTCAGAGATGCTGTGTCCCATCGCTCGCTCGCCGACTATAACACCACGTACAAACTCACTTAAATCTTGATAACCTGCCATCGTAGCAGCAGTAACCGATCTAACAACTGCGCCAGACACTAGTTGTCCTCTACAGGCGTTGCCGACGGCAGCATCGTATTTTTCCAGTTTACATATCTCTGCATTTGAATACTCATTTCTACACCAGTTTCTCTGGCAATTCATTGCATATGGATGCATGTGTGTTCGCGAAAAAAAACGGAGTAAGCAGACGGATCTTGCTGCTCCAATACAAAATCTGTTTCTGGATGTCGCGAATTCTCAAATGCTTGCTTGGAAGAGTTGACTGCAACCGAGTTGATGACCCCAGTATACCAATGTAGATAATTGTTTGAGGTGCATACGGGGCCTGAAAATGGCATGATGAATTGCCGAAATTTGTAGCGAAAACAAAATAAAATAGTTTCACAATTTGCACAGCTGTTCGGCGAAATTCTTTGTTAAACATTTGACCAGCCGCTGTCCCACGCCCACAATGGATCAACACATACCTTTGCGATTGTCGTCTGCCTAGCAAGTCATATGTGCTACGACTTAACAAGGAAACTGAAGAACCAGCATCTAACTGCTATCGTACAACATGCCCAACGGTGTTCGCACGCACAAACAGTTTCCTGTCCGGGCGCTGTACAGAAGCCAAGTGCCCTGTCTGCGAGTCACACGCACTGCTGGTCTGTGTGCAAGGTGCCCCAGTGTGTGGCTCCGACGACACACTGTGTGCAGGCGGGCAAGTTCGGGATCTCAACTGCATCTATCGCTATGCAGTGTAGACATAAAACTGGCCCAATTACTTGATAAACTTTGTTAAGTCATCTGAAAAAGCGTGTACATTCTGTCGCCCATAATCTAAAGCATACGTTGGATCCAGACAAATAAAAACATGGGACTGTTTATGAGTGAACTTCTTTGGGGGACGTCTCTCAAATGGAATGTCCTCGTACGCAACGTAGAGACTTTTAGACAAAAATCGATGCTCTTCTGTTCGTTACAAATTATTGCCTGTCGCTCTAGACTGAAGCATATTAGAGCAAATTGTCCTACCATAACGAAAATGTAACATACAACAATTAGTACCACATGTGTCTATACTTTGCCTTTATGATGGCTTTTATTCTGCAGGGAACACTTTTAATGAAACGTCTTGTCTGTGGGGAAATGGCAGCCCATTTTTCTGTAACAACCAAAACCAGTAATGTTGGCTGCTTAGCTTTGGAGCGAATTCGGCGTTCTAACTCATTCCACATTTGTTGCATTGGGTTCATGTCGGTCTCGAGGCAGTCCAGTCCATTTCAAGCATATTATTGTGCAGAAATCGCTATTTCACAGTAGCTCCTCTTTAAAAAGGTGCGTTATTGTGTTGATAAAACAATCATTTCCTCCGAACTACTCCTCGACTGCATGTAACAGATAATTGTGTCAAATATCTTGATATCCTTACGTATTTAGTGTCTCCTTAAGTGCAATAACTAGGTAGAACAGCCCCACACCGTAAACCACAATCACCTCGGTACTTCACTGATGACAGCTAGAGTAAACCAATCCAGATCACTCGTTTCCAGTCGTCCACTGCCCAGCAATGTCGCTTTTTGCAACACTTCAAGTGCTGCTTAGCACCGATAACAGAAATTTGTCGACCAGCCCACTCCAATAGTTTTAGTGTCGTCTGCAGCTTGCTACGATCTGAAACGTAAAGTAAGTGGGCAACGAATCATTTCATTAATCATCAACAACTACGTGGTACAGAAAAAGTAAGGCTCACCTAGTTGCTAACAGGCAACTGTCACTCGTTCAACGTCCAAAGAACACATAACAAAGGTAGCTTACCCTATGTCTCTCAAATGCATAATACAGTGTCACTGGTCCCTATCGTGAATTAGAGGCAGGGCAATATAGCATACAAAATGGATACTATTAGGGCAGTAATGAGGAAAATTCCATTGCCCAAAATGATATATTTCATGCAACAACTATGTGTTGCAAAAATAAGGATTGATGCTGTGCATAATCAATAGTATGGGACAATTTACCTGTTTCACTCTCTCACTCGCTCAGAATCGTAACTCAGATATCTCACACTGCGCCTCATATGTATTGTTGTGCTGACCATCATAGACAAAAGTACTTTTTTTTAAAATGCTCTTTGTCATGATGGAGTCATTGTCTCACCGGGATTTCCTGTGGTTTGCAATTAAAAACTGAAGCTTCACAACAATCATTCGTTTTCAAAAATGCTTATTAACAGACCATGATTCACAACAAATTGAGAAGAATCCTCTCCATCCTTTTTTCTTGGAATCTTCCATCTGGTGCACAAGAAATTTCTTGGAGGGAATCCACTCTACATTTTTTTTCATGTGTAGACCGTCACCCACCTCTCGTGACAACATAAATGAATATTAATTAAAAAACTCGTTTTAACCACATACACTTTTATTTAACGCAGAACATCTTTTTTGCTTCTAGAGAGGAAGCCTGGACGTTTTTCTAGTCGGAGGTAAGTCCTAACAGAAACTTATCTGAACAGATCCCAGCTTGCCTGTTCCTGCAGTTATCAACATGTCTCTCAATTAGATTGAACGAAAGATAAGACTTAAAACTCAGATGTTGAAACTAGCATTGCTTCTAAAATGACAAACTAAAGCTGCTGACACTGTACTGGAAAAAATGTTTAGACTAATTGCTCAGCCGCTAAATGGATTGGGTGAACTATTCGTATAGGAGAATAAGACAGACATTTTTAGTTCTAATGAAAAATGAGATTATGGTGATGAAGGTGAAGTAGAGTCATCATCAAACATTATATTGGATGCATGGGGTGGACTGGAAATTTTTTTTTAACAAACTAGCAGACAGAACGCACTATGTTGCAAACATCAGATCTAACCTACAGCAAGAGTGTGGATAATTGGGGGAGTCACCAGTAGATGCCTATGGGGATGGTTTAATCATTCACAATACAGGCTACTCTAAAGAGAGAGGATTGTATAATTTATTGTTTAAAATTAGATCTACCAAAACGAGCTAGACAGTATTAGAGGTTTAACATCTTCAAGTCTAGCAATGCCCATAAGCAAAGCTGTCCATTTCGCAAAGCACTGCATTCAAATTGTAGCTATAAATACACTCAGATCGTGAAGCCTGCATGAAATAAAGTAGGTGTATCAACAGTGAGATATACATATGGGTAAGAGAGGGGACGAAAATGCGCTTGAAGTTAGCGGTTGAAAGAGTCTCCAACAAATGGCTAGAACATATCAGTTTTGTTCACTGGAATAATTTGAATGACTTGCTATTAGTACCCTCACTAGCTTCTAAAACAGTAGGCATTAATTGACGCGATAGTCAAATAATACCTACCGAAGAATAACTTAACAAAACATTGATTATTGCTTAAGGGGCTCCGGAAAGGCTCAAAATCATGAAAAGTTCAATTTTTACTTTTTTGCGTTTTCTGAATCTGCAGACTATTACCTTTTAATAGATATATAATTTATTCAATTCCGAAGACTACAACTATTTTAAAAAAATTTTTGAAATGTGTTCTACATGGGCGTGACCCACCGTGGCGCTGTTAAACTGCTGTCAAATGGTGTTATTATTAACGTCCGTGTTCATCAGGTACATTTTAGTGATGTGAGATAAAGTATGTGTTGTGGCTAACCTGTGATGGTTCAATATATGTCGCTGGTGTGATTGTCGATTGTTTCATGTTTATTTACTCTGTCGTTATCTCGAAAATATTCGTAATTAATTCTGTTTCTTGAGTCTCTGTTTTGTTGAAGTATAATAATGAGTAAAAGTAAAGTTATTAGAAATCCTCTGAAGGCTTTTAAGAAAAGGAGAAATGTTGGAAAGCCAAAGGTATGTGTTATTACTGTAAACAATAAAGACGATAACCAAGTGAGTGAACCTAACCTCTCAAGTACACCTGCCCATAGCAGTCAAAGTGGGAAAGAAAATACTTCACAGAAGAAGCTTGGTTCAATGAGTGAAAACTATGAATGTTTTATGGGCGAATCGGATGTGAATGAAATATTTGATATGTCGGTTCTCAAAGGAATTTTTTCAAACTGTGTAAGATGTATTCATTGTAGTGAAGTTGGTCTGGAACTCTCCATAATAAAGCACGTAGGACTTGCTAGAGAAATACAACTGAAATGTGATAAGTGTTCATACATGACCACCTTTTGGAACAGTGTTGCAGTAACTGCAACTGAAGAAAATGGTAGCAAAATCTACCAACTCAACATTAGATTTGTTTATTCCTTGCGTTCAGTTGGTAAGGGTGCTACTGCAGGTGCAATTTTCTGTGGCATCATGAATCTTCCAAATCCCCCAACCAAGTTTACGACCTATAATAAATTAATAGGGTCTAAAGTAGAAGATGTCTGTATAGAATCTATGAAGAACGCTGTGGTAACAGAGATTTGACTGCAGCGTTCGATGGTACCTGGCATAAACGGGGACACACATCTCTTCATGGTGTAGTATCTGCCACCAGTATGTATACAGGGAAAGTTTTAGATGTAGCAGTAATATCAAAGTATTGTAGATGTCCACAAAAATATAAAGGTACACATGAAAATAATTGCAAAGCTAACTATAGTGGCAGTAGTGGAGGAATGGAAGTGGCTGGTGTTGCCAGTATATTCCAGCGTTCTGAGGCGTGTGATCAAGTGCGATATGTTAATTACCTTGGTGACGGTGATTCTAAAAGTTTCAAACATGTTCAAGGACTGAAGCCCTATGGTGATGATGTTGTAGTGCAGAAATTTGAGTGTATTGGACACGTACAGAAGCGAATGGGAACAAGACTTCGGCGACTGAAAGCTTCGTACAAAAAACAAAAACTCAGTGATGGTAAATGGTTGGATGGGAAGGGAAGGTTAACTGACAGTGTAATTGACAAAATACAGAACTATTATGGAATGGCTATTAGGCAAAATACACAAAGTGTCGACGAAATGAAGAAGGCTGTTTGGGCTCTTTTTTTTCATACTTCTTCAACCGATGAAAATCGCCAACATAGCTTGTGTCCCAAAGAAGAAGACAGTTGGTGTAAATATAACAAATGATTGCTAACTGGTGAAGTGTACACTCATAAGCATAGTCTGCCTCATGCAATAATGGAGGTGATAAAACCTATTTTCAGAGACTTAGCAGCACCTGAACTGTTGAAAAAGTGTATTCACGGAAAAACTCAAAACCCCAATGAAAGTGTAAATAGTGTTATAGGGTCGAGAATCCCCAAGACTGTATTTGTTGGAATAGAAACACTTCACTTTGGTGTGTATGATGCTGTTGCGACTTACAATGATGGCAACATTGGAACGTGCAAGGTATTTAGAAATATGGGAATGAAGATAGGTTCTAACATGGTACGAGCGATGCTTGCTTTAGACAAGGAACGCCTTCGGGCTGCAGACAGGGCTGTAAAGAGTCTAGAAATACAAGCAAGAGTAAACAGGAGGAGGAACAAGAGGAAGCTGGAGGAGGAGTTTGCAGAGGATGAAGATAATCCATCCTATGGACCTGGAATGCACTAAAAAGTTAATCCAATCTTTGTCGCTCGATTCCCAAAACTTTTATTTTCTCATACTAATTACATGTTTTCTAAGGATCTTCCAAACATATTTGTTTCAAACTTTCAGTAAATGTTACACAGTACCTTCTGCATAATTTAACACAGCCTTTTTCCAAAAAAACTGTATATTTTTGAATATATAAATAAAAAATTGCAAAAAAAGTTGTGAATTTTCATTACAATTGAAAAAAAACATCTTTAATAACTGAACTAAAATTTTGTAAAATCCCTGTGTTAAGTTGTAGCCCATATTCCAATAAATAATCTGTAAAAAGTTCAACTTCCTACCTCAAATACTTTGTGAGGAAAGATGTAATTTATAAGCATTATTTTAACATTGCAAGTATAGGGCGTTCCGGAGCCCCTTAAAGGTCTTAATGTCTGAGTGTCTGAGAAGATAAGTTTCGGAAACAGTCCGCCCAATTACTGCAGAAGAATTAAAAAAAAATGTTGGAGTCAGTACTACTGAGTGTGTGGAGCGAGGCAAATGAGCGAGTTCACTTCAGATGACAACCTGCAACATAACAGGTACGTGTAATCTTACGTATTGCAAAAAAAAAAAAAAAAAAAAAAAAAAAAAAAAGAGAGAGAGAGAGAGAGAGAGAGAGAGAGAGAGAGAAAGGCTTGCGGTTGTGAGAAGCAGCTGAGTGCAATAAGCCTTTCCAATTTTCAGCACTCGCTTTTTTTGTCTCTCCGAAAAAAAAATCTGCCTCAGCTTCCTTAGGTTAATCTCTTTCCTCATACTTGGTGTTTATGGGAGACAGGTATTTCCAGGAATGTTACTGTGTGATCCTGATCCAGTAGAGAAGATAAAGAATATCTAATGATTCAGGGAGGGATGCTATAAAAGTTGGGAAAAGCTCAATAGGAAGCTCGCTGTGGGAGCTGAGCCATCATTGACATCACCACCACAACCACCACCACCACCACAACCACCACCGCTACAACCGTCATCGCAGCTGTCATCATAGTTTTATACCCTCACCATACCTGACATAGCTCTTGCTGATGTGGAACCAAAAAATATAATCGTGAAACACGCACACACATACACCTTCTAATAACTCACGCAGGTTTAATTTTTATTTAGTATATATTTTACTATTAACAATATTACTGATCACTGATGTTTGTTTCCTCACTTAATATTACAGAATATACGGTCTTCCTGATCTAGCATCATCATCATCATCGTCGTCCTCAGCTTGTGATCAAGTAAAATAGAACTTTATGCAACTATAAATAATGATGGAGGCATGGAAACCAGTGATGGTACTCTAGAATGTGTTTGTGAGCATTCAGCTTCCAAAAATCGAGCACTTACTGCCGTAATACTCAGTCATGATGGGTTCAAAGATCCGAAACAATTTCTTGTCGTATGTCCGCAGATTTTCACTTTCAGAGATCAAGAGCTGAATCGATAATTTAAGATGAACGTTACATTACTCTGTAAACTCCAGCTTCCCAAGATAGATGACAGTTGGGAAATGTAATCTGAACACGAAGAGCGCACCTCTATTGGCTTTTGATGACATTAGTGAATGGTACTCAGCCAACGTCTCAGTGCGACTTTTGAAAAAAAGGAGACTTTCAACGTTCGTGATTCAGCCTGGGCACGGAAAGAAGTTACTCTACTGGACGTTAACACCGATGAAAATAAGGGTTTTACACAGGAGTACACACTAAACTGCCGAAGGTAATAGCAAATAAACATACATCCAGTCAAATGATAATTCATGATTTAAGATGCCCTTTCTAGCAGGATTATAACCTATAAGACAAGATGCACATCGTGTCTTTAAATATATTCTATACGCAAATAAATCAAATTTGGCCAGCTACCTGTTCCTTATGGAGTCGAAACATGTTCGAACAATAGACTAAAGACGTTCTTATAACTGTATATCGCATCCAGCATTCAAATTATGATAGGATAATTGTAGTAGATAAACGAAAAAATACAGAGATCGGGCTACATATTACAAAACACCGTCGCGCGAAACTTGTTGTCTGTTAATGTTGCTGCGTACTGATAACATAGATACATGTCATTTGAGTTACATAAACAACCTGTAGACCTGTGTAAAGACTAGCACTACTTCCTGTCATCATTATGTAGTAATATTCGAACGCTGCCTGTGTTGTATTTATTCCGTGGAAATGTCATATCCATAAGTAGCTGAGAAAAAATGTATGTGTGACGAATGTACAATTCCTTTCAAAGAATTAATTGTATTGCTCAGTGATTGATTTAAAAAAAGTGTCATTTGGCAGAATGGTTTCCAACCGTTTGCTTCCGAACCAAACGCCTGAGTTCCACTGAAGTGACATGGCGGAGTTGTTATTTTTATGCAAGTGAATCATGTGAGAAGGGTTCTGATATGATTATGGCCGCCCGACTAGAATTAAGAGATTTTGAATACGGAATGGTAGTTGGAGTTTGACGCATGGGAAGTCGTTAGGAAATTCATTATTCCGAGACCCACAGTGTCAAAAGTGCGCCGAGAATACCAGATTTGAGGCATTGACACTCAGCACGGGCAGTGCAGTTGCTGACGGCGTTCACTTAACGACCGAGGCAGCTGCGTTTGCGTAGTGTTGTCGGTGGTAACAGACAAGCGACAGTGCGTCAAATAACCGTGGAAACCAATGTGGGCTGCACGGCGAAGCTATCTGTTAGAACAGAGCAGTGAAATTTGGTGTTAATGGGCTGTGGCAGCAGACATCCGACGCGAGTGCCTTTTCTAACATGACGACGTCATCCACAGCGCCCCTCCTGGGCTCGTGAAAATATCAGTTGGACCCTAGACGACGGTAAAAATGTGGTCTGGTCAGATGAGTCCCGATTTCAGCGGTAAGAGATGTTGATATTGTTCGAGTGTGTGCAGACATCACGAAGCAATGTACAGCAAGTTGTCAACAAGACACTGTGCAAGCTGGTGTCGGCTCCATAATGGCGTCGTAGTCGATACTTACATGAAGTGGACTGTCTATGTCTTCTGGTCCAATTGAACCGATCATTGCCTGCAAATGGTTAAGTTAGGCTACTCAGAGACCATTTGCTGTTATTCGTGGCCTTCATGTTCCCAAACAACAATGGTACTTTTATGGATGACAATGCGACATGTAGCGGGGAAACAAGTCTTCGTGACTTGTTTCAAGAACAATCTGGACAATTCGAGCGAATGATTGGGCCTCCCACATCGCCTCATGTGAATCCCACGGCACATTTTGCGATATAATCTAGAGATCAATTCGTGGAGAAACTTCTGCATCGACAACACTTCGGCAATAATGGACGACTACAGGGGCTGCATGCCTATATACTTCTGCAGGGGACTACCAATGACTAGCTGGATAGATGCCACACCGTGCTGCTGCTCTACGCTGAGGAAAAGGAGGTCCTACGCCATATTAGGAGGTTTCCCATGACTTTCGTCACCTCATTGTGTACTGTAAGTGGCGAGACTGCAATTGCTCCAGAACCAGAGGGGCAGACCAGAGGACCAAGCACTGAGACTGTGTGCTCGGAAACAGTCGTATTTAGGCCGGATATAACGTCATCGCAGCCAACGATGCATTCCTTTGTCCTCTTTATCCAAAGGTGTCAGTGGACTTCTCACAGTCGTGCTGACTCAGTTATTGTCAGTTCCCCATGCCTTCGGAATTTCCATCAGCGCCACCACGCCGTGGAGCAGCTCAACTCAGAGGTTATGCCTCTGTAGTGCGAGGCTCGCAGAATGAGCCATTAGGTGGCGTCTGCACTTCTGGATTACATCTCGGCTCGGTGTGGAAAAGTTGCCCTCTGCAACTTTGCACTCCTTCCTTGCCCCAGATTTTCTTGTAACTCACAGTACGAGCCAGATCTGGTTCCTTGGTACCTGCGCCAAGTAATAACATCAAAACGTTACAGACGCTCCGAGGAGTTGAATTTGATGTGCACCAATATTCACTCTATGGTATTTTCCCATACAACATTAGCGAATGTGTCTGTCTCTGAGCTGGGCTGTTTCTCATCAATACAGGTAAGAGGGGCAGCGGTAACTCAGTCAGGGCTGGGTTGCTCCCTCTGTCTGGCAGTGACAGGTGAAAAGCTGAACTGACACAAAGTAACCGATGAAAAAAAAGTTTAAGAGCTCTAGTATTTATATTTCTTTGCAATAAAAGAAATTGTGATGTGACATATAGTGACGAGACAGATGTGCGCAAACCATGAGAGAGATCAGATTTAACGAGGACATTAAATGACAAGAGCATACAGAGTATAATTTCACGGAAAATTTATTGCAGTGTCTGGGATAACTGACCGGAGCTGATTATTGATAGCATATGTGCTGAAGGAGCATCATTGGGCTTAATGTATGAAATACTGAGGTATGTGTGAGCAAGAAGGTGAGAGAGGGAGGGAAACAAATTATTACTATAAATAGCAGAATTTGACACTTTAAATACAGTGATTTATGTATGTCTTTAATGCATACCTTTGACCTTGGAGTCAATTTAATATTCAGCCAGATTTGTGTATGAGTAGGTAAATAATGCTCAACTTTGAGTTGTTAGCGCTTTAATATCATTTAACATTCATATCTTTGTATGTAAATAATGCAATGTGACACCATTTTTATGATGGAGATAATGAATATCTCTGACTCTCAAGTTTGTTACGAAAATCTTTAACTATCAAGTGGATGTCACGAAATTTTTATTATATAAAAAGGTAGTGTGCTTTTCAAATTATATAATTTGACAACATTTAAAAAATCATTTAAATACTACTCTCTGATTGATTATTCCTCAGTAATTTATTAAAATAAGAATCTATTGTGATGCGGTTGTGTGTGAGAGAAGATATTATTACTTTGCAAAAGGGACAATGGACATGTGTACGATACTTGTAGTATTAAAAAACATAGAGATATGTGTATATACACTCCTGGAAATGGAAAAAAGAACACATTGACACCGGTGTGTCAGACCCACCATACTTGCTCCGGACACTGCGAGAGGGCTGTACAAGCAATGATCACACGCACGGCACAGCGGACACACCAGGAACCGCGGTGTTGGCCGTCGAATGGCGCTAGCTGCGCAGCATTTGTGCACCGCCGCCGTCAGTGTCAGCCAGTTTTCCGTGGCATACGGAGCTCCATCGCAGTCTTTAACACTGGTAGCATGCCGCGACAGCGTGGACGTGAACCGTATGTGCAGTTGACGGACTTTGAGCGAGGGCGTATAGTGGGCATGCGGGAGGCCGGGTGGACGTACCGCCGAATTGCTCAACACGTGGGGCGTGAGGTCTCCACAGTACATCGATGTTGTCGCCAGTGGTCGGCGGAAGGTCCACGTGCCCGTCGACCTGGGACCGGACCGCAGCGACGCACGGATGCACGCCAAGACCGTAGGATCCTACGCAGTGCCGTAGGGGACCGCACCGCCACTTCCCAGCAAATTAGGAACACTGTTGCTCCTGGGGTATCGGCGAGGACCATTCGCAACCGTCTCCATAAAGCTGGGCTACGGTCCCGCACACCGTTAGGCCGTCTTCCGCTCACGCCCCAACATCGTGCAGCCCGCCTCCAGTGGTGTCGCGACAGGCGTGAATGGAGGGACGAATGGAGACGTGTCGTCTTCAGCGATGAGAGTCGCTTCTGCCTTGGTGCCAATGATGGTCGTATGCGTGTTTGGCGCCGTGCAGGTGAGCGCCACAATCAAGACTGCATACGACCGAGACACGCAGGGCCAACACCCGGCATCATGGTGTGGGGAGCGATCTCCTACACTGGCCGTACACCACTGGTGATCGTCGAGGGGACACTGAATAGTGCACGGTACATCCAAACCGTCATCGAACCCATCGTTCTACCATTCCTAGACCGGCAAGGGAACTTGCTGTTCCAACCGGACAATGCGCGTCCGCATGTATCCCGTGCCACCCAACGTGCTCTAGAAGGTGTAAGTCAACTACCCTGGCCAGCAAGATCTCCGGATCTGTCCCCCATTGAGCATGTTTGGGACTGGATGAAGCTTCGTCTCACGCGGTCTGCACGTCCAGCACGAACGCTGGTCCAACTGAGGCGCCAGGTGAAAATGGCATGGCAAGCCGTTCCACAGGACTACATCCAGCATCTCTACGATCGTCTCCATGGGAGAATAGCAGCCTGCATTGCTGCGAAAGGTGGATATACACTGTACTAGTGCCGACATTGTGCATGCTCTGTTGCCTGTGTCTATGTGCCTGTGGTTCTGTCAGTGTGATCATGTGATGTATCTGACCCCAGGAATGTGTCAATAAAGTTTCCCCCGCGCGACCGCTACGGTCGCAGGTTCGAATCCTGCCTCGGGCATGGATGTGTGTGATGTCATTAGGTTAGTTAGGTTTAAGTAGTTGTAAGTTCTAGGGGACTTATGACCTCAGCAGTTGAGTCCCATAGTGCTCAGAGCCATTTGAAAGTTTCCCCTTCCTGGGACAATGAATTCACGGTGTTCTTTTTTCAATTTCCAGGAGTGTATAAATGATACGTTACTTTGTCCTTGGAATAATTTTTTAATATTATGCTTGAATTATGTTTACATACACAGTCATCTTTAACTTTTCATAGAAATGATTGAACTAGACAACATTTTTATGCATCATAACTATTCGTAGACAACTGTAATTATACCTGCCTATTTCCATACCGTTTAGCGTTTACCCTTAATCATTTATTGTTTATCGTTTAGCATTTCCCATTTAGCATTTACTGTTAGGCACCCAGCGTTCACCATTTAGCATCTAACGTTTACCGTTAACCGTTTAATATTTACTGTTTACCATTAGGCCTGCAGTACACATTCACCTAAAATGGAATGCCAGTTCCTGCAAATGGTTTGCTCTTTACAACAGTTTCCTGTGTGGTGGTAAATACAATACCATCCGTGATCAATTAAAGAAACGTTACTGCTGGAATCGAGGTAAGCACAAGCTAGTTCTGAAGCAAGGAGACGCTCTCTGTCAACGGCGTGTACCTTACGTCAGCCACTCGGAGGCGAGTTGCCACTGCAGTACCTCAAAACGTCTCAGCTGCGCCACTTCCTCGGCGCGACTGCTCACAATGCTCAGAAACATCACCGAACTTACCACAGTCAAAACACGTACTCCAGGACTAGTCCTGCATCCAGTTGTGGCAGTAGAAACGGCTGTAGTACGTAGCCTTCCCCATCCCCCCCCCCCCTCCCACCGTCGTCCCCCGACAAGCAATCCACTTTTCGTCATTAAATGGCATATTCCCAATCTCCGTAACCATTGTATGTAAACTATCAAACGCGTGTGGCTTATCAGTAAACCAAACCTGACCCGGTTTCGGTAGCATTCCTTCCGAAACATTAAGTACTGCCTTTTCTTCAAAATTTCTAAGCAGAGCGACATCATTACCATATGGGCACTCTCAATAGAAAAAAAAGGTTCAAATGGCTCTGAGCACTATGGGACTCAACTGCTGAGGTCATAAGTCCCCTAGAACTTAGAACTACTTAAACCTAACTAACCTAAGGACATCACACACATCCATGCCCGAGGCAGGATTCGAACCTGCGACCGTAGCAGTCGCGCGGTTCCAGACTGTAGCGCCAGAACCGCTCGGCCACCAGCACTCTCAATAGAATCCCCTAAAGATCCATTCATCGCTTGTACCCCGAAAAAATGCTGGTCATTGAATTTCTTTAGTCTATGGGTTCCAAATTGTCAAAAAAGAACTTTCCTCCAGACTCCCCGAGTGAGCCAACATGCTGCACAACTTCAGCAATTAGCCCACTTAATTAGCAGACTGATAGTGGCTAAACAACGAGGAACGCAGCACTATACATAACTGATATCACATTGTCCTTGCAGTTAACCACAATATCCTAGCATTTGGTTAGTACATTCAATAAGCAACCTCTGAAAATTCTGAATAAGCTTAAGTCTATTTTAAGATATGATAATGCAGCATGAAAAAATATTTAAACCTTAATGAACTAATAAACAATGCAGTAAAAATATTTTATTTTAATGAACCCAACAATTATAAAAAACCTCTTTACCATTCCATGTATTTAAACCCAGTACAAACAAGTTTCCAATGCTGCATGTTAAATTACAACCCAGATGTTATGCTAGTGAGCTCCAAGGCCTCGTTAAGAAAACTTTGCCATGAAACTGATATTTGCCTTTGACACTGGTCGCAAAGGGCCATCCCATTCGTTTTACACAGGTAAAATAAAAACAGTTAAGTTCTAGAGCTCGGTAACTTATTAAATTCTTTTCATCGGTTATGTTCTTACCTGGTCTAGCAGTTATATTTAAATTTTACTTGTAATCACTTTTAAATGCTTTATTCTCTGCCTCAACAGTATAGGAGACGGCAAAAAAAGCGATTACTACGTATATCTATTGCTACCCACCCAAAGAGGAAACCCCGCCTGCTTTCAGAGTCAACAGTCTCTACTGTCCTTGGCAACCTTCACGACGTATTCCTCACTCCCAGCAGACTCCCACTAACGTAATGAGTCACGGCCTTACTTGACGGCAAGCAGCACAGAATGCTCACAGTGACCGCATGCTGTACAGCAGCTGCAACTCAGCATGTTGATGGTGTGTTGTGCAAGGTAACTAGGTTATGGTGACAGGTAGCGGTGACAGCTAAGCTACACGAGGAAGTCCTGAGAGGGACACATTATCACGTGCTCTCTCGTCTTGGAGGCTGCAGAGTGACAGACTGACGGGTGGCCGAGAGGTCTCGTTAAAGTAAAGGAAGGGAAATGTATATCAGTATGTGAAAAACTTGTGTGCAGAGTTCACAGAACGCGGACTTGACTCTTATGCGAAACGGGAAACATCGCACTCGTTTTAGATGATTAGGATGGATGTATAAGGATGATTTACCCGGGCTTCACATGGAACCTGTTTTCTTTCAATACTAACAGGTCACCTTTCTCGGTATGTGGATATGATTGCTACATCAAACCAGCAAGAGAGAAAACTTATTCAATTTATTAGTTGTTGTGTTCAGTGTCTGTACTTTATGTTATTTTAAGAAACAGAGCAACCAGACGCACATTTATGTTAAAATTTATTCCCGAAACTTAACTTAATTGTAATAGGTATAGGTGTGCTACCTAAATCGTTTGCAGTGTGCTACGATCTGAAAGGTAAAGAAAATGGTGAATGGCTGATTTCATTAATCATCAACAACTATGTGGCGAAAAAAAAGTGGGGTTTACCGTGATGTTGTGTATAATCTATACTACGAGACAACTGTTACCCGCTGTACGCCCAAACAAAAACTATCATAGGCAGCTTACACTGTGCCTCTTGAACACAGAAGACTGTAGCACTCATCAGTACGAGGTGCATTCAAGTTCTAGGGCCTCCAATTTTTTTTCTAATTAACTACTCACCCGAAATCCATGAAACTGGCGTTACTTCTCGACGTAATCGCCCTTTAGACGTACATATTTTTCACAACGCTGACGCCATGATTCCATGGCAGCGGCGAAGGCTTCTTTAGGAGTCTGTTTTGACCACTGGAAAATCGCAGACGCAATATCAGCATGGCTGGTGAATGTGCGGCCACAGAGAGTGTCTTTCATTGTTGGAAAAAGCCAAAAGTCACTAGGAGCCAGGTCAGGTGAGTAGGGAGCATGAGGAATCACTTCAAAGTTGTTATCACTGTTGCGTAACGTTAGCTCGGTGTGCGGGTGCGTCGTCTTGGTGAAACAGCACACGCGCAGCCTTTCCCGGACGTTTTTGTTGCAGTGCAGGAAGGAATTTGTTCTTCAAAACATTTTCGTAGGATGCACCTGTTACCGTAGAGCCCTTTGGAACGCAATGGGTAAGGATTACGCCTTCGCTGTCCCAGAACATGGACACCATCATTTTTTCAGCACTGGCGGTTACCCGAAATGTTTTTGGTGGCGGTGAATCTGTGTGCTTCCATTGAGCTGACTGGCGCTTTGTTTCTGGATTGAAAAATGGCATCCACGTCTCATCCCTTGTCACAACCGACGAAAAGAAAGTCCCATTCATGCTGTCGTTGCGCGTCAACATTGCTTGGCAACATGCCACACGGGTAGCCATGTGGTCATCCGTCAGCGTTCGTGGCACCCACCTGGATGACAGTTTTCTCATTTTCAGGTCGTCATGCAGGATTGTGTGCACAGAACCCACAGAAATGCCAACTCTGGCGGCGATCTGTTCGTCATTCGGCGATCCCCCAAAACAATTCTCTCCACTTTCTCGATCATGTCGTCAGACCGGCTTGTGCGAGCCAGAGGTTGTTTCGGTTTGTTGTGACACAATGTTCTGCCTTCATTAAACTGTCACACCCACGAACGCACTTTCGACACATCCATAACTTCATCACCACATGTCTCCTTCAACTGTCGATGAATTTCAATTGGTTTCACACCACGCAAATTCAGAAAACGAATGATTGCACGCTGTTCAAGTAAGGATAACGTCGCCATTTTAACTATTTAAAACCTCATTCTCGCCGCTGGCGGTAAAATTCCATCTGCCGTACGGTGCTGCCATCTCTGGGACGTATTGACAATGAACGCGGCCTCATTTTAAAACAATGCGCGTGTTTCTATCTCTTTCCAGTCCGGAGAAAAAAAATCGGAGGCCTTAGAACTTGAATGCACCTCGTATTGTGAATGACAGGCTGGGCAGCATTATTCTTAAAAACACGCTAATAACATAGAAAATGGATACTACACTGAAGAACCAAAGAAACTGGTTCACCAGCCTAATATCGTGTAGGGCTCCGTTGAGCACGCAGCAGTGCCTCAACACGACATGGCGTGGACTCGACTAATGTCTGAAGTAGTGCTGGAAGGAATTAACACCATGAATCTTGCAGGGCTCTCCATAAATCCACAAGAGTAGGAGGGGTTGGAGATCTCTTCCGAACAGCACGTAGCAAGGCATCCCAGATATGCTCAATAATGTTCATGTCTGGAGGGTTTGGTAGCTGACGGAATTGTTTAAACTCATTAAAGTGTTGCTGGAGCCACTCAGTAGCAATTGTGGACGTTCGGGGTGTCGCATTGTCCTGCTGGACTTGCCCAAGTCCGTCGGAATGCACCATGGACATGACTGGATGCAGGTTGGTTCGAATGGCTCTGAGCACTATGGGACTTAACAGCTTAGGTCATCAGTCCCCTAGAACGTAGAACTACTTAAACCTAACTAACCTAAGGACATCTCACACAACGATGCCCGAGGCAGGATTCGAACCTGTGACCGTATCAGTCTCGCGGTTCCAGACTGCAGCGTCTAGAACCGCACGGCCACCGAGGCCGGCTGGATGCAGGTGATCAGATAGGATGCTTACGTACGTGTCACCAGTCAGAGTCGTATCTAGACGTATCAGGGGTCCCATACAACTCCAAACGCACGTGCCCCACGCCATTACAGAGCCTCCACCAGCTTGACAAGTCCCCTGTTGACATGCAGGTTTCATGAATTCATGAGGTTGTCTACATACCCATACAAGTCCATCCTCTCGATACAATTTTAAAACGAGACTCCTCCGACCAGGCAACATGTATTCAGTCATCAACAGCCCAATGTCGGTATTGACGTGCCCAGACGAGGCCTAAGGCTATGTCGCGCAGTTATCAAGAGTACATGGTTCTATCTTCAGCTCCGAAAGCCCTTATCGGCGATGTTTCATCGCAGTCTGACACATGTTGATGGCTCAGCATTGAAATCTGCAGCAATTTGCGAACGGGTAGCACTTTTGTCACGTTTGGGAAAAGGCAGATGCAGAGGTGTGGACGTGAGAACGTGGATGGATACATGCGGAACGTACCGCTGCATTGAATTCAGCTACTTTTTTGCGTTTATTAAAATTGCTTAGAGTCTTGTGTGTGGAGTGACTGATTGTAATGAATTGTAAGTGAGGAGTGAGTTGTGTGCGTAGTAATGTTTAATTTAAGGATTGATTTTAATTTACTTTGCTTGAGAAAGCTGACCAATGACAGCGGTCCTTCTGAGGTGCGTGGGCAGGGTGACAGTAGTCCCTGTGTTCAAGTTGCTGTACACCAACAGGGAGGGTGGAGGAGGTGTCGGTCGCGGCCGCACTGCATCTCTTCGCCTGGAGCGAAATGGAGGCGCCACAGGGTCAGCACCTGGAGGGAGGAGTTCTGTCTGCAGGCGAGAGCATGAGGTGGTGACCAGCCGTCAATGCACGCTAAGATTTGTTATCAAGGCTTGGGAACTGAGAAATGAAGTGAGGAAGCTGGAGGTCGTGTTTCATGTCTTCAACGAGGAGCCAAGACCAGGGGTGTGCTCGGAAAAGTTTCAGGGAAATGCGAAAAGCTACAGAAACCTTATGAACGATTACGGGAACAGCCAGTCAAAGTTGTACAGCATTCGCGATGTCGATGAAATAAAGGTTGGCTATTTGCTTGTTGAAGAATTTTGAAGAGTGTTTTCGATATGGAAAACACCACTCACCTCTAAGAGCTCAACGGGAGTGTAGAGGAAGTGAAGAAATTGGCAGCGGGTAGCACGTCATTGGTCGAGTGGCACACCACGCAGATAACACGCTAGGAACGTGACTTCTTCAACAATACGCGTATGTAACGGAAAGTGCACAGCGAAGTGATGGAATATCCAAAGACATCAGAGGAGGCCATAAATAGCGAGAGTGAATCATACAAGCGCTGGTGGATGTATTAGCTGTGAGAGTGAAATGGCTGTTGTAACCACTAGTGGACTGCATTTGGGACACGTGGGTGGTGATGACGAACTTGTAGGAAGCTCTTCAGCAGATCTTACATGGGCAGCTGAGTCCATTTGTGTTATCATCAGAGCAATAGTTTTGGAGCCACGAAAGGTGCGAGGGTAACTGCCGCCAGACTTGGGACTGATTACAGAGATCAGCGACAAGGCAACTAGAACTGAAAGGTGCGTTGTTGATTAATGGGGACGCATATGGCATAACAGGGAAAATAATACGTCTACCACCTATGCTCATTGGGACAACCAAGCTCACTGTAAGAAAGGCGCAGTTGTAGCGGCTAGAGTAACCACTAGAGGTTCTTCCGATGCGGAGTTCAGCCTCCTTCAGTAACACACTGAATTCAGAATGTATCCATTCCCTGAAACGACTCACAGCTGTGCAAGAAGGACGTATTTTAGAAGAGCTGTTGATGTAGCATGTGCAGGAGAATGGGCCAGAGGAAAGACGTGTGACTGCGACCATGCGTTTAACATTCCTGGTACTGTTGTGATTCTGACGCTACTGTTTGCAGACTTCATCTGTCTATATGTAAACCCACCCATAAGTGTGATCCACTGGTAGTACATATTCCCGTAGAATGGATCTCTGAGTCTGCATCTACATTTATACTCCGCAAGCCACCCAACGGTGTGTGGCGGAGGGTACTTTACGTGCCACTGTCATTACCTCCCTTTTCTGTTCCAGTCGGGTATGGTTAGCTGGAAGAACGATTGCCGGAAAGCCTCCGTGGCGCTCGAATCTCTCTAATTTTACATTCGTGACCTCCTCGGGAGGTATAAGTAGGGGGAAGCAATATATTCGATACCTCATCCAGAAACGCACCCTCTCGAAACCTGGACAGCAAGCTACACCGCGATCCAGAGCGCATGTCTTGCAGAATCTGCCACTTGAGTTTGCTAAACATATCCGTAACGCTATCACGCTTACCAAATAAACCTGTGACGAAACGCACCGCTCTTGTTTGGATCTTTTCTACCTCCTCCGCCAACCCAATCTGGTACGCATCTCACACTGATGAGCAATACTCAAGTATAGGTCGAACGAGTGTTTTGTAAGCCACCTCCTTTGTTGGTGGATTACATTTTCTAAGGACTCTCCCAATGAATCTCAACGTGGTACCCGCCTTACCAACAATTCCACTTCAAATTGTTCCGCACGCATACTCCCAGATATTTTACAGAAGTAACTGATATCAGTGTTTGTTCCGCTATCATATAATCATACAATAAAGGATTCTTCTTTCTATGTATTCGCAATACATTACATTTCTCTATGTTAAAGGTCAGTAGCCACTCCCTGCACAAAGTGCCTATCCGCTGCAGATCTTCCTGCATTTCGCTTCAATTTTCTAATGCTGTAACTTCCCTGTATACTACAGCGTCATCCGCGAAAAGCCGCATGGAACTTCCGACACTATCTACTAGGTCATTTATATATATTGTGAAAAGTAATGGTCCCATAACACTCCCCTGTGGCACGCCAGAGGTTACTTTAACGCCTGTAGACGTCTCTCCACTGAGAACAACATGCTGTGTTCTGTTTCCTAAAAACTCTTCAATCCAGCCACACAGCTGGTCTGATATTCCGTAGGCTCTTACTTTGTTTATCAGGCGACAGTGTGGAACTGTATCGAACATCTTCCGGAAGTCAAGGAAAATAACATCTACCTGGGAGCCTGTATCTAATATTTTCTGGGTCTCATGAACAAATAAAGCGAGTTGGGTCTCACACGATCGCTGTTTCCGAAATCCATGTTGATTCCTACATAGTAGATTCTGGGTTTCCAAAAACGACATGATACGCGAGCAAAAAACATGTTCTAAAATTCTACAACAGATCGAGGTCAGAGATATAGGTCTATAGTTTTGTGCTTCTGCTCGACGACCCTTCTTGAAGACTGGGACTACCTGTGCTCTTTTCCAATCATTTGGAACCTTCCGTTCCTCTAGAGACTTGCGGTACACGGCTGTTAGAAGGGGGGCAAGTTCTTTCGCGTACTCTGTGTGAAATCGAATTGGTATCCCATCAGGTCCACTGGACTTTCCTCTGTTGAGTGATTCCAGTTGCTTTTCTATTCCTTGGACACTTATTACGATGTCAGCCATTTTTTCGTTTGTGCGAGGATTTAGAGAAGAACTGCAGTGCGCTCTTCCTCTGTGAAACAGCTTTGGAAAAAGGTGTTTAGTATTTCAGGTTTACGCGTGTCATCCTCTGTTTCAATGCCATCATTATCCCGGAGTGTCTTGATATGCTGTTTAAAGCAACTTACTAATTTAACGCAAGACCAGAACTTCCTAGGATTTTCTGTCAAGTCGGTACATAGAATTTTACTTTCGAATTCACTAAACGTTTCATTCATAGCCCTCCTTACGCTAACTTTGACATCGTTTAGCTTCTGTTTGTCTGAGAGGTTTTGGCTGCGTTTGCTTTCGCAGTAGTTTCCTAACTTTATTGTTGAACCACGGTGGGTTTTTCCCGTCCCTCATAGTTTTACTCGGCACGTACCTGTCTAAAACGCATTTTACGATTACCTTGAATTTTTTCCATAAACACTCAACATTGTCAGTGTCGGAACAGAAATTTTCGTTTTGATCTGTTAGGTAGTCTGAAATCTGCCTTCTATTACTCTTGCTAAACAGATAAAACTTCGTCCGTTTTTTTATATTCCTATTTACTTCCATATTAAGGTATGCTGCAACGGCCTTATGATCACTGATTCCCTGTTCTGCGCTTACAGAGTCGAAAAGTTCGGGTCTGTTTGTTATCAGTAGGTCCAAGATGTTATCTCCACGAGTCGGTTCTCTGTTTAATTGCTCGAGGTAATTTTCGGATAGTGCACTCAGTATAATGTCACTTGATGCTCTGTCCCTACCACCTGTACTAAACATCTCAGTGTCCCAGTCCATATCTGGTAAATTGAAATCTCCACCTAAGACTATAACATGCTGAGAAAACTTATGTGAAATGTATTCCAGATTTTCTCTCAGTTGTTCTGCCACTAATGCTGCTGATTCGGGAGGTCGGTAAAAGGAACCAATTATTAACCTAGCTCGGTTGTTGAGTGTAACCTTCACCCATAATAATTCACAGGAACTATCCACTTCTACTTCACTACAGAATAAACTACTACTAACAGCGACAAACACTCCACCACTGGTTGCATGCAATCTTTCCTTTCTAAACACCGTCTGTGCCTTTGTAAAAATTTCGGCGGAATTTATCTCTGGCTTCAGCCAGCTTTCCGTACCTATAACGATTTCAGCTTCGGTGCTTTCTATCAGCGTTTGAAGTTCCGGTACTTTACCA
Organism: Schistocerca nitens; assembly: GCF_023898315.1. NCBI lineage: Eukaryota > Metazoa > Arthropoda > Insecta > Orthoptera > Acrididae > Schistocerca > Schistocerca nitens. The sequence continues at coordinate 1,291,566,142 of NC_064614.1, read as the reverse complement.
ATGCAGCTTCGATAGTTTACAATTACAATACCGATTGCTGCTTGGTCCCCGCATGTCATGACTTTGCTCCGCACCCTTTGAGGCTGTTTCCCTTTCTGTACTTGCCCGAGGCCATCTAATCTAAAAAAAAAAACGCCCAGTCTACGCCACACAACCCCTGCTACCCGCGTAGCCGCCTGCTGCGTGTAGTGGACTCCTGAATTATCAAGCGGAACCCGAAACCCCACCACCCTATGGCGCAAGTCGAGGAATCTGCAGCCCACACGGTCACACAACCGTCTCAGCCTCTGATTCAGACCCTCCACTCGGCTCTGTACCAAAGGTCCACAGTCAGTCCTGTCGACGATGCTGCAGATGGTGAGCTCTGCTTTCATCCCGCTAGCGACACTGGCAGTCTTCACCAAATCAGAAAGCCGCCGGAAGCCATAGAGGATTTCCTCCGATTCATAGCGACACACACCATTGGTGCCGACATGAGCGACCACTTGCAGATGGGTGCACCCTGTACCCTTCATGGCATCCGGAAGGACCCTTTCCACATCTGGAATGACTCCCCCCGGTATGCACACGGAGTGCACATTGGTGTTTTTCCCCTCTCTTGCTACCATATCCCTAAGGGGCCCCATTACGCGCCTGACGTTGGAGCTCCCAACTACCAGTAAGCCCACCCTCTGCGACCGCCCGGATCTTGCAGACTGTGGGGCAACCTCTGGAACAGGACAAGCACCCATGTCCGGCCGAAGATCAGTATCAGCCGGAGACAGAGCCTGAAACCGGTTCGTCAGACAAACTGGAGAGGCCTTCCGTTCAGCCCTCCGGAATGTCTTTCGCCCCCTACCACACCTTGAGACGACCTCCCACTCTACCACAGGTGAGGGGTCAGCCTCAATGTGGGCAGTATCCTGGGCAGACACAGCTGTAGTCCGATCGGGGGATGTGTGGGACGAGCTGGCCGTCACCTACAAACCCCCATCCGGACCCCTACAATGGTGTTCATTGGCAACAGCCTCAAGCTGTGTGACCGATGCCAACACTGCCTGAAGCTGGGAGCGAAGGGCTGCCAACTCAGCCCGCATCCGAATATAGCAGTTGCAGTCCCTATCCATGCTAAAAACTGTTGTGCAACGAATGTCTGAACTAATCTACAGAGAGCACAAACAATTCGACACAAAATTTAAACGGTTATTAATATACAAGATTGCCTAGTAAATGCAGTCATGCTGCTACTTGCGCACTGCTGACACACTGCTCGGCGGCGGAAGGAGACTACGCGATTTTACACTATTCAGGTACTAAAACGCGATGCTGCAACTCTCAAATACTATAATACGCCCGAAATTTATGTATTAAACAATGCAAGTACCCAAAAACACGCAAAGAATTTAAGAATTAAACTATGTAACAAATAAGTGAGCTAAGAATATACGATTTGCTGCTGGCTGCTGCTTATACAACGGCGGAGGTCTCAAGGCTGAGTGCATGAGCAATATTGTTGTGAGAAATGTGTTCCCTTCAGCTTAGAAGGATAGAAGGCTCAGAGCATGCTTTGTGGTAAGGTGAGAAAATTGCCAAGGGCACAAGAAAAGCAGGATAATAAAGGTAGAATGTGATAAGCGTTCCAAGAGATCTAATGGTCTGTTAAGTCAAGAAGTAAATAAGTAGTCTAAGAAGAAATATGATGAGTTACCATACCATGTTAAATGCAGTCTCTCAACTGTATCGTATAAACCACCAGACACTCTTGTGATGGAATTTTTTTCTGTAAAATGTGGTATGGTATTCACTCGATGTCGTAATCTTAGATGTAGATCTCTTCTAAATGCGGGCCCAGAAGTTATGTCTGACCATTGGAGTGGCAAGTGTAGTGTCATTACTATTTTGTGGGCAAATCTGTGGGAGTCTGGTGGCAAAGCTTTGCTGGAAATGATTGCTGCTGGCATGTACGTGGTTTCGGCGTTTCATTTACAGTGCCAGGGCTGTTTACATGTTTATCCAACTTGAGGCAGACCAGGCTTGGCGCTGAAAAATCTGCTAGCACAACTATAACATAAGGTTCCTGCATATTGGCAAGAAATTTCCTCCACTGACAGGCTTCAGTGGCGTCGTCCAGAAAGCGAATGAAGGCGGTGTATTGGCATGACAGGCGCACTTCTAGCTGTCGTTTTGAAGCCAGCAGTACCAGTAGAACATGCAGGCTTCACCTGGTGAGGGGACGAGAAGGAGCCGTCAGCAGCAGTCACAAGTTGGGGCCTCTGTCACTATACCCCGCTGGCATGGCGGGATAGGGCCATGCCAGGCTCATTCCGTCTTTGGGATTGGTGCCCGCCGAGGGCTCAACAAAGCCGCTTTCGGCACTGTCTTAAGGGGAGTGGCCGCGGTGCCCACCATCATCCACGAGGAAATAGCCGTCTGCTGAGGAAATGGCTATCGCTGCAAGTATGCCAGGGAGCGCAACGGATGCAGTGTGACTGCGTCATAACTCACATAACGGTGTAGTAGGCACAGGCGTCATCAATCCTGGGTACACGTCTCACAGCCAGCCAGCTGTCTCCACGCCGGCCACGCAACGCCCACCAGGTTCTGAGTGAAATAAATCGTTTATTTTTCCATAGCTGTGTTTGCTGTTCGATTCCCGGCTGGGGCGGGTATTTTCTCCGCTCAGGGACTGGGTGTTGTGCCTCCTCCATCATCATCTCAGCCCTATCCAGTCGGTAGGTCGCCCAATGTGTTGTCGAATGTAGTAAGACCTGCACCAAGGCGGCCGGACCTGCCCCGTAAGGGGCCTCCCGGCCAATGACGCCAAAGGCTCATTTGCATTTTTTCTGAGTTGCCACCCACCTGCAACTTCGCCACAACCCTGCACCACACACCTTCTCGCACTGAAGCCACCACATTCCTCCCGGGGTTGACTTGAGTATCTATTTTTTTTTATAACCATTACGAATGGGTTAGTGAAATTCGTTATTTCACGGATATGTGGATGACATACTAATTTTACTTGGTCGATATATTGTTTTCTCTTTACATTTTACATTCTGCACAAATTTCCCTTGTTCGTGTGCTGTGTTTCTGCTTCTTTTCTTCGGGTCAGTTTAGGTTCAAATGGTTCAAATGGCTCTGAGCACTATGGGACTTAACTTCTAAGGTCATCAGTCCCTTAGAACTTAGAACTACTTAAACCTAACTAACCTAAGGACATCACACACATCCATGCCCGAGGCAGGATTCGAACCTGCGACCGTAGCGGTCACGCGGTTCCAGACTGTAGCGCCTTTAACCGCTTGGCCACCCCGGCCGGCGTCAGTTTAGGTCTTGTGTTCTCTTCGGCTTCTCTTTTCTCCTGTTCGCCCAGTGTTCCTTCATCCCCTGGCTGTGTTCTTGTCGTCTCTGTTCAGTCCATTGTGTTCGTTTGTTGTGTGGTGTCTCTTGTAGTTTGTTTCTTCCGATCACTTTCCTAAGGAGTGTTTTGTTTTGTATTGTTCCCTGTCTGATGTTGAGTTGCTCCATGCAATTTCCTACTGCATTCGTCCATTTGTTGTTTTTCCTTGTGCGCACCCAGTCAAAGATCCGTCTCGTTATCCTATGTGGTGCCATTCTGCTGAGGTGGGCGTAAAACTGTAGTCTTCGTTTCCTCATTGGTCTGTTATTTTCACTGTGTTCGTATAGTTCTTCAGTTGGCCTCTTTATCCATAGCCCGTCTTTTTGCGTCTCCCCGAGTATCTTCCTGAGTATTTTTCGTTCCGTCTCGTCTCCCTGTTTGATTCGTGTCTGTCCTTGTACAACTGTGGTCTCGGCTGCGTTTAGTGCTTCTGGCAGCACCACCTTCTCGCAGTGTCGTAGCTTGGCCTTTCGTGAGATAGCCTCCTTATTGTAGTGATTCCAAGTCAGTTTGTAGGCCTTCTCTAGTTTCGCTCTTCTCTCTTCATTAGATACCTTATTTCTTCCAGAACTATGCTGAACAGCAATGGCGAGAGACCTGACTCCTTTTCTGATTTCGAATTCTTCTGAGAGCTCTCAACAGAACTTCACTTTAGATGTCACGTTTGTTAGTGTTTGCTGAATTGTGGTTAGTGTCTTCTTATCTACTCTGTATTGTTTCAGTATTTTAAAAAGGGTTTCTCTGTCTATTGAGTCGCACGCCTTCTTGAAGTCGACGGAGGTGATGGTTATGTTCTGTTTGTGTTGCAGTATCATCTCAAGGCTCCATATCTGTTCAGCGCACGACATGTGTTTACGAAACCCAGTCTGGTATTCGCCAATCAGGTGGTCTGTTTGCTTCTCCAATATATTTGGCAGTGGTTTCGAAAGTATCTCATATGTGACAGCTGACCGTGAGATGCCCCTATAGTTGTTTGGGTCCGACTCATCCCCTTTCTTGTGTAGAGGGTGTATCAGGGCTTAGCGCCATGCTTTCGGTATCTTTTCCGTTTTCCATATCTGTTTTTTGATTTGTGTATGTATTCCAACACACACACGCACACACACACACACACACACACACACACACACACACACACACACACACACACACACAGCCACATATATATATATATATATATATATATATATATATATATATATTCGATTGATAATGGAATAACTTACACTTACACCTATGATTAACATAATAAAATAAACCTCCTCAGTCGAAACAAAACAATAGAAAAAAGACGATAGATACAACGGCAAAAATCCACTGTAGTCAACCAACTTCATATTAAATAGCTGTACACGAATTAAAGTCAAACAAAAGACAGCATTACGCTAAGAAAAACACGTGGAAACGAAACAGTTCTGTAAATGTCACAAAATATTTGGGAAAATTTTTAGATAAAATAATAAATGCACTTCATACAATCAACTTGCCAACAAGTGTCAAATCATAAACAGAATGCTACCACGTATTTCTCACAAACTAGAACAATCCCACAAATTTACCCATTCCATTGTTTCTAAGTTAAAATGGGGTAGCCTAGAGAAAATATACACCGGAGAGAGAGGAAGAAATTTCGAAGCAGTATTCACACAAGACCTGAGTCACACAGACATCAAACTGTCTTCATTTTGCTCACACCTAAACCTCAGCCGATGTCAGAATATGATGTCCGTCGGTCCCCACAACCGCCGAAAAGGTAGTCTGCTAAATATTTTAGAAGAAATAGAGAGTTTCACATATATGAGGAATCATCCTGACATCATTTAGAACGAAAACACCGACCTAAAACGTAAAAAAATTTATCGAAAATTTCATCACAGTTGCTGTAAATGTTGAATGTGGATGTAAATACCTTGTGTTTAGAAATTCAATTAACACAGACAATACAATTTAGGAACGAAGTTACATAAGTTCTGTCACGAACAATTCAATTCTTATCGTTAGATATACGGCAGATCGTCACTGACAACTACACTGTACGCAAACCTATAGTTGATTACCACTGGCATACAACAAGACAACAATATGTCTGTGGCTAAGAAAGAAGTACATATATAAGTCGAAATTAATTACATGCAGAAATGGCAGTCAAATTAAACAGTATGGAACACTATACACTAGAAGTTAATGTGCTCTGGACGGTGCTTTGTCATCTGTAGTGCAGCTGTTGCAATCGGAAGAGCACTCCATCTACAAGAAACAATGTGGTGTTTTGGAATACAGAGAGGAAAATTCCTTGCTTTCTTCTTCTCTTTTATTGACGAATGAAAGTGTGGTCATCAGTAATATTTTTACTTTACAGCGTAACATAATATATCAAAACAGAACTACAATATTTAAATGAATAAATAATAATTAAAAACAATAAAAATTTATATTGGTGCTATGACAACGAAAACCACTCAATGGGAAGATAAACCTGCGGCTGTAATGTGCATGACGAGTTAGCCACCACATTGTTAGACTTTGTGAGAGGCCCATAGGTGTTTTTGTGTTACTTTGCCGATGTTCTCATCTAACTATAAAGCAACGCATGTTATCGTGCGAAATTCAACAAATTTATCGGCACGCAGCTCAGCAGTATTGCAATACAGCGTATCAGTTGTCACGCAAAATACAGATCGATAGAATAGTAAGTGAGACGTGTGACATCATGAAAGGGTATTAGGCCACGTAATAACTGAACAAAAGACAATTACATTTATCCTGATTTGGGTGCTTCGTTCATATGCGCAAATGAGAATATAGAATGTTCTAGATTCTACATAAGAACACCTACGACAGTGACCAAAGATTGCCTCTCTCTCTCTCTCTCATCTATCCATCTCCCCCCCCCCCTCCTTCATCATGTTTGCAGTGTCGTTATTAATTTTAGTTTAACTATATAAGCTGTATTGTTAATGCTATTACATTTTATGAACACAGACCAATTGTGCTAGAATTCGTAGAAGCGTGTGTGAAAATAAAGTGATGGAAAGGGTTTAATACAAATAACTGAATCAGGTGCGTTATTCAACTTGGGGTTAACATACATAGTTCAACTGAAAATTCTGTGACGTTCATGACGACAGAGTTACGTGGAGAGATAATGATTCTCAAACCTACCCAAATTCTGTAAATGAGTGTTTTCACTGGTTTGATGTCGATATAATACGTCGTTTTAATTTACGTAAACCTCGTCCGTAATTTCAAACAAGCACACACTAGAAAATACAGTGTCATTGTAATAGACAAGTGGCAAACTTGATGGTAAACTGCTAGATGGAGTACTTATTCTCTGAACACGTGTGTTGGAGAAACTGGGCAAGAATTTCCGTTTCTCCCGATGATTTAGGTTTGTTTAGTTTATCTACCGGGCGATCAAAAAGTCAGTATAAATTTGAAAACTTAATAAACCACTGAATAATGTAGATAGAGAGCTAAAAATTGACACACATACTTGGAATGACATGGGACTTTATTAGAACCAAAAAAAAAAAAAAAAAACAAAGTTCACAAAATGTCCGACAGATGCGCGTCGTTTGGTGATGATCGTGTGCTCAGCCGCCACTTTCGTCATGCTTGGCCTCCCAGGTCCCCAGCCCTCAGACATCTCTAGGGATGCTGAAAGACAACATCCGACGCCAATGCCTCACCATAACTCCAGACATGCTTTACAGTGCTGTTCACAACATTATTCCTCGACTACAGCGATTGTTGAGGGATGATGGTGGACATATTGAGCAATTCCTGTAAAGAACATCATCTTTGCTTTGTCTTACTTTGTTATGTTAATTATTGCTATTCTGATCAGATGAAGCGCCATGTGTTGGACATTTTTTGAACTTTTGTATTTTTTTGGTTCTAATAAAACCTCATGTCATTCCAAGCATGTGTGTCAATTTGTACCTCTCTATCTACATTATTCCGTGACTCATTCAGTTTTCAAATTTATACTGACTTTTTGATCACCCGGTAGATGACTGTCTAAATTACTCCTGCAACAGGCAAGCGTCATTCCGTTCTCCAAGAGATTTAGCGTGCCGCCTGTGTTGCTCCCGACTGTGAGTGTGTATGACTTCTCATGTCTTCTTATTTGCTGTGTTCCTTATTTTCCTTTACTCTACTCATGATGTTTAGAGCTCTCATTATCTCTCTTTCATCTATGAAGGCTTCTACTGTGATACTCATTGTACTGAACGTTGGGAAGTGCTAAGTCGATGACTTTTACGAAAGAATTGTAATAATTATCGCAGTTGATCACTGTATTACGGTAACGTCAGTGCTATTAATTGCGTGGAACGAGTATAGCTACTTACACTCAAGATTACATACTCTCATACGCAATAATTTGTGTCTCATTTAACTTACCTCAGTTTTCTTTATCTTTATTTGCGTTGTGAAGAGATCCAGCGGCACATACGGATAGTCGAGTTTCTGATTTGATTTAAAGGGTCATATTTTCATACCGATGTTCGTTGTTCTATAGTTATGATTACAGGTGCGTTATTAATCATGAGACATTATTCTCATAGTGGTTTGTGGCAACATGTTTTAGGAAAAACACATGCGTCGCGCAAATTCTACCTCATGGCTGTGTTAACACTGTTTATCAGTTATATATCGAGAATTCTGTATGTAACGGAACTTTCCCCCTTACTATAATTAAAGATCTGTTTTCTTCCATCACAGGTACTGGAGATTCCTGCAGTGCTAGCCGATGCTGAAATGGAGAGAAGGAGAGACCTCTTAAGGTCTGTGGCACGATACCACGCCGTCTGCAAGGTTTTCGGGCTGACGCCGTTCACAGTGGACACTGAGAGGTGTGAGCTACGGAGGACACGTCTTGGTACACTGTACGCAGCGGTTGTTCTCTTCATGACCCTGGTATCATCAACACTTGTGTGGTACTCGGTGCAAACTTTGCACGTCAGAAGAAAGGATTCCTTAAACTTTGTGTGGCTGGTTGCCAATGCGGCGGTGCTGAACGTCACCATGATTACGGCGGTCGCTACAGACCTGTTTCGAAACACGCGCAGGTACCAGAAGATCTTCACACTGTTGTCATATCGGGATAGCGGCGTCTTGGATTCTCATCGTTTCTCCAGTGGGGCAGTAAAGACCTCCTATGTGGCGGTTTACGCCATGTCTCTAGCTCTGATTGTCGCTCTTTTTACATTGGATTGTCAGAGGAACGGCATGAGCTGGGAAATTATCCCCATACTCTTCACAAATAATATTGTACCAACTGCTGTTTCCAAGTACGTGGCACTTGTTCTTCTGGTGAGGGGTGACATACGACAACTCAACCAGTGCCTGGGAGCTTCGAGGCAAATGATCAGCCAGCGCCGACCACTTGTAGATCGCTACCGGAAACTGAGGAGAGTCTACTCGGCACTGTGCCACATGTCGCAGGAGGTTCTGTCGGCGCACGAGCCGTTCTTAGTTTGTTGGTTGGTGACAGCACTGTGCGGCATTTCCTGGAACGTTGTTGCGATAATCTTATTAGAGCGGGACAGATGGCTACACGTGATGCGTATTTTGGTTCTCTCGTTGCAATCGTCACAGGTGTTAATGGTAACGTCGGCCTCGCACATGCTGTCCAGGGAAACTGCGCAGACAGCTCCTGTCCTGTGCCGGCTACTGCTGGGTTCGAATCTCAGCAGCACAGAAGCGGTGGAGCTGCGTCGCTTCTGGCGCCTGGCACGCAGCCAGAGCCCCGCTCATCAGCTGTACGGCGTCACTCCGTTGGATTTGCGGACGTTGGTGACGTCCTTGTCCTTCATCACAACCTGTATTGTCATACTGTCGACTTTCTGGACAGTATTCTGAAGGATCACTAGTTCTAAGAATTAATAAGAGCAGTATTGCTTACAGTGGGGAGTTCTGCAGCGAACCCTAAGACAGTGATGCTACGACTACGGTTTTATAGAATATATCATATGTTATATTAACTTGTACTTGAAGTGTAGGACACTATTTAAATTATTTATGTTACACGTCTAGTTCCGTTGGATAAATCTGAAGAGCAGATCTCTGTGGTCATGTAATACCTCAGTTCATGAAATTACAATAGAAAAGGAGTATCAGACAAACTAAAATTTTATGAATACCAAAAATACGACAGATTATGAGTTTATATAAACGTAATCAATAATGTAACACAGGAATAAAGGGAGTGACGCATGAGGAAACTCTTCAGCTTGGATTTGAAAACGCGTGTATTACTTCTAACATTTTTGGATTTTTGTCGTGCTGCACAATACTGCACTCCGTTCTGTAGAAGAGTGAAGGCGGTACAATACAAATGCAGATTGCCTTTCTACCTGGTATTAACTGAGTGAAAACTGCCTACTCTTGGGACGAGGCTGGCATTTTTAACCAGAAACGAGATTAAAAGTCATGCGGGGTGGACCATTTTAATCTATAAATGAGAATAATGCGGGATAGAGATGAGATACAGCAAATTGTTTTAGGTGTAAGTTGTAAATAGCAAAGACGGTCACGCAATGCTAGTAATGGCCCTGACCTAGAACGTGATTTTCAACGTAACTAGGAGGTTAAAGTCATTTTCTTTAAACGGGAACCCAAATATTTGATTTAACATTTAAAAGGACGGAAAATTACACGCATAAAATGATCATTATTCAAGGTCATGGCTAGCTGAATGAAGGTACGTAAGCAAATATGTTTTTTTGTTCTAGTAGAGATTATTCACATAAAATAGAGAAGGTCACAGCAAAATAGAAGTTCGATACCAATTGGAAGGAGCATCCCGAGGAAAGAGAGAGGACATAAATCAATGGTCTACGTTTTATTTATGTTTGTTCTGTGTTGAAAATGCCACAATAAAACCTAGACCCTGTGATACATTTATTTTTACCAATAAATTCATTAATTAAATCTTAAAGACCAAATCTGTGTTGGCTCTTTCCAATTGCAACAACACAAACAGGGGTTTCCGTGAAACTAAACTCAGTCTTCGATAACTGCCTTTACAATTATGGTTACGGTAATGGTACGTGACCCTTTACACCCCTTCCAGTCTGTAACAACGTAATTTGCTGTATCCCTCCTCTATTTAAAAACATATTTGCTTATATCATCTTAACTGGTCTTACCTTGACCATGAATAACGTATCATTTTATACGTGAAATTTTTCGCTCTTTTCAAATCCTGAATCAAATATTAGGGTTACAGTTCTGAAAAAGTCACGTTGACTTTCAAACCACCAAGAAAATCGCTTTCAGGTCACGGTAATTAGTAGCAATACATGAGCCTCATTGCCACTTACAACTGCTATCTAAAACATTTTGCTGTATCTCATCTCTGTCCCGATTTATTCCTTGAGAGGCCAATACCAGAATATCCGGACTAATGAACAGAGATAGACAATAGGTTCTCGAACGTATGCCACTTATTGCCCGAACCGCCCGTTTCTGAGTCAAAAATGCCCTTTGAGAATGGGAAGAGCTACTCCAAAACATAAGATTATACATCTTAAGCAAATGAAAATAAGCAAAGTAGACTATTTTTCGTGTCGAACTGTCACTTACTTCAGATACTGTTCTAATAATAAAATGGCAGCATTAATTCTTTTAACAAGATCTTGAACATCGGCGTTCCACGATAGTTTAGTACCTACCTGAACGTCTAGTAACCCGAACTGTTCAGTCTCACTAATCATATGGCCATTCTGTGTAATTAGAACGTTAGGTTTTGTTGAACTCTATGTTAGAAACTGTAAAAACTGAGTTTTACTGTAGTGTGTTTAATACTATAACGGTTCTGCTGTGATGAGGTCATTATTTTTCAAAGTAATATCCTTACTTAATATTGCACCAAGTAGCTACAGGGTAGGAATGAGACGTATTGAAGTCTTTTGTGTAAAATATCCAGAAATGGTGGAATGAGTTTCATTGAAAACCAATACCTAACATTCATCTTCGCTAACTGAAGAACTAGAGGAGCTCATGAATCTCAGAGACGCTGGGCCTCTGGTGTACGAAATGCTCCCCACGTCTAAAAGCCATAGTGCTTACAAGCGGAATAGAGCCAGTCATGGTGCGAGAAATGCAAAATTCACGCATCCACGTACAGTAACCGACAGCAGAAGTAGGTGACCTCTCCCATCGAAAAGCGCGCGCGTTTTTCGTATAGAAAAAGACCGATTCTTCACATTACCCGCAAACACAACTGATCCACAAACAAAATGGAGTCCCATTCTTAATTTCATGTCGGTAAGCTACTGTAGCCACGAAAAATTCTTTCTAAAGCATGTTACTTTAAATACCGCCAAATAGGCCGTCATGTATATGAGATCAGCTACTACTGGACACGATGGTATCACGACACAAACGATGAAGCACGTAAGTGACCCACTAGTGGCCACTACAACAGAGGTCTTCAACCACTCCTCAACAACAGTTGTTCTCCCAGATATCAGATCAGCATCTAGTGGACACAATGGCATCACGGCACAAATGATGAAGCTAATAACTGACACAACACAAGTCTTCAGCCACTCCTGAGCAACAAGTGTTCTCCCAGATGCCTCGAAACAAGGACTAGTTAAGCCACTAACAGTGCGACTCTTATGTTCTTCTTATAGTCCAGCAAACTTTTGACACTGTCGACTTTGACGTTTTGCTTGTCAAACTTAGCATCCTCTCTCGCCAAGCACAGTGCAACGGTTTCCCTCACACCTGACATCTCGACAGCAATGCGTCATATCTGGCACCATACAGTCACAATGGAGGCAGGTTGTATCACGTGTGACCCAGAGTTCGGTATTAGGTATTATATTATTTTTACTGTGATGTGTCATTGATTTTGTCTTGCTTCAAACACCACGTGTACGCTGATGACCCCCAGCTGCATCTAAGTGCAAAACGAATAGGCCTGAAAAACAGCGATCGGCAATCTCAATATCCATCTCTGCGCTCTATCAAAATGGTCGCAGGATATAGGATTAAACTCAACTCAAACAAAACACAAGCCGTACTGGTAGGTCATTCTAGGCTCATTAGCCCGAAATATCGGGAATCGCTACCATCTTTAACCCTGTATGGGAACGTATCAGCTTCTCTCCTTCGGCAAAGAGTCTGATAGTAATAGATGAAAATCTAAAGTGGACTAAGCCCGTAACTTCAATGTGCCGTGCACAAATACATCCATTTACTGATTACATTGATATTATACTGCAAGGGAATTCTCAGGAAATCTTATGCACTTGGAAGTGGTTATGAACGCCTCTGTTCGTTATGTGTCGATGTTTGAGTCCCTGATCAGATTTCACCATCGTATGTGTAACTACACAGCTGGATGCAAACAAGCGCAGAGATTTCGACACCCTTCGTTTCTCTGCTGTTATATGAACGAACACTGTGCCTCATAAGTCTACTAAGCTTTAACACACTTTTTTGAAAAAAGTAACAGTAACACGCGTTCCCATCAGAGTAAAATCCTTTTGGTCTCACTCCACCGTTCGGCCATTTTCTTGTGTCATTCTTAGTAGCAGTGACGCAACTGTGGAATAACGTCTCACGTCATATTAGAGAACTGAACAATATCTCCAGTTTAAGAAGACAGTTAATGACATGTCTAAAAGCAATACTGATTATTACTATTGTCCCTGTACACAGACGTTACACTTGCACATCCTTCATTCGAACCAGATCACTCTCATTTCCAAGTATTCTTCGGTGGTCCAGTCTCCTTAAATTTCCTTTCCTAAGAACTCGCTATCTCAGAGCACGTATATTTTGCACACCTATAGTTTTTTTAAATATCTTCGACTGTTATTATTCTGATGTTATACTGTGCAGACTGAAGCGACGAGTGAAAATTCGTACTAAGGCCAGGATTCGTACAGAGACCTCTTAATACTAGTCAGATTCGCTAACTGCTACGACACCCTAGAATACTGGCATGGAGTATCCTAGCAGGCCTCCAAAATTCCATATAGGCCTCAGCCCACTTCAGATTCAGCCTACATATATACGCCGTAGATGTTTGAGACTTGAAATGGTATCTGGAACCATATACTTTCATTTGATTAAAGAACCTGTGCCTTGGTTTAGTTCGATGCTGAGGTGATATTCCGGTAGTCGGACAGTCTCTGCAGTGCTGTTGTTAGTGTCTAGGGGCAATAGCGTGAGGTCTGAGGGTGGATTGGCTGGAGTTTGGACAGAGGAGGGAAGTGCGCCAGGGTAGCCCGCGCAGATGTGCGAAGCCACTGTGCCAGGGTGGCGCAGTGGTTGGCGCGTCTGCCTGGCGAGCAGGAGGCTTGGGCTGGAACTTTCGTTTGTCGCTTTAGTCTGCATGAATACATCAAACGTGCCTGAGGCTTGGGAAGGTCTCTGAAGTCATATAGCTCTATCTGACCATCATTACTATCATTATTATTATTATTATTATTATTATTATTATTATTACTACGAATATTAGTAGCAGTAGCAGTAGTAAAGTGCTGCCAGTATTCACTTTACTAGTTCATTATCAGTACCAATTCCTCACAATGCCACAACAGACATTCATATTATCTTAATACTATTTGTCTTATTAAAACTGTTCTTTACTAGGTGACTGTGATGTAGAGAAGTCACTGCGTGTCTGAAACCCTGGTGTGGTGTAACAGAGGGCTTCACGGTCGTTATCATATCAACTTAAAAAATTAATAAATAGAAAATAACAGTAAAATAAATGAATAAATATCACTCGAAATATAACAGAGGGCTTGACAGTCGTCATCAGAGCAAGCTAAACAAATGAATAAATAGAAAATAAAACAAAAAAGGAAAATAAATAAATATCACTCTAAAACATAGGAGGCAAAATAATACTGCTGCTTGGTTAACAGTAACAAAAATCGGAAAGTATTTTGCTGGTAGCAGAGTGGCGGAAGAGAGGCTGAAGAAGGCTGTTGTCAGAATGAGGCTGAAGTTTGCCAGTGAAGATGGACTGTTCAACGGACCTACGGGAGTGGCCACGGGGACGCCGGTCCACCGGAGCAAAGAAAGAAGGCTGCACGAAACACCTGACGTGGCTACGTGCGGCTGCACGAAACACCTGACGTGGCTACGTGCAGGTACTTTTCCACCAGACTATCTTCTATTGGACGTTAACTCAAGTAACCAGTTTCTGCATCGCGAAACGCCTAGGGCTACAATAATTTGATGGACGTTTGTCTTGCTAGAGTCCACAGTCCTCTAAATAGTTAACAAACATATATTTCACAGAATCTGTGCTTCTGCACTTTAGAAACAAGACAGTGCAGGAATTTTAAAACACAGTACCAAGAATACATCAGGAGTTGGAAAAATCAAACTAAATATTCCACTTGAGGAACACTTAAAACACGATACCCTTTATCCAACCAACTTAGAACGCGATATGAAAATAAGTATAGCAAATGTCCACAAGAAACACAAGAACAGCATAATATTCAGAAAGCCTTAGGAGAGAAGAAACACGTTTAAAGGACTAGACACACATCGACACAAACAGCCCGCTATACTTACTAGAAGAAACGAAATAGTAAATATAAAAATCCTGAAATGGTACCGACCGAGCTGGCGGAGTGGTTAGGTTTAACGTAATTTCTCTAAATCGCTTCAAGCAAATGCCGGGATGGTTCCTCTGAAAGGGCACGGCCAGCTTTCTTCCCCATCCTTCCTTCATCCAATGGGACCTATCACTTCGCTGTTTGGTCCCATCCCCCCTAACCAACCAACCAACCCGAAATGTATACAACCATGTTAAAACAGTACATACTACCATGTTAAAGAACGCATGCATTGCGACACGGGGATGGTTCGCTGATAACACAAAGAGGAATTCAACAGTTCGTAATAACATTCAACAGGAGGAAACAGCACTCGAAACATCAAGTAAACAGATGTTCGTTTCCTAGCTTGCGAAAACGAAATATCGTATGGCACAAAACAGAAGAACAGCTGTAAAAGAGGAAAAAGAATGAACGTTGACTAGCATCTACGGAATTTGTAACCAGAAATTTATACTTCACTATACCATAGATAAGAAGAAAGCGCTGGAACTGTTTATAACCTCAATGCACAATGTCCAGAATGTAAATCAAAACAGCTTAAACGTAAATCCACATACATTCCAGCGTAATAAAACTTGGTGTGTGTAGAGGAGGCAAAATAATGCAGTATGTATTGCTTTTGTTTCTGTGTAGCGTCACTTTCGAGCGCTAAAACACATCCCGAAAAGTGATGTGGAATGTTTATATTGAAATATTTCTCATGTAAAAGTTCACATACAATTAGTGTTCATGAAACTGATTTTTGTAATAACTGTACATTTCGCAAAATATACCAACACCATTAATGTATTTTGAGAAATGAAAACTTTTGTTAGAGGATTAAATTAAAGAAGCTTTCAAGCGACATATGTCCCTCTATAATAAAGCTTGGATCCGAAATACCATTTGTGCAAAATAACCTATACACAACATGCTGACATAGTAATTTCTGTGTTCTTCATTAAAATAGCGATACATTCTCTATTAGTACTTTTATTTATTTTAATTGTATTTGTTTCATGTATCGAACTGTTATTTTACATTTTACATTCTTTCCGTTGTTTCTTAGTTTACTCTTTTATGTATATGTATTTTGTTAATTGAAAATAATAAGTAATTCATTATTATGATACAAATCATTTCAATAATGATATTTTGTAAATAAAGGCTTAAAATATAACGTTTTCCTACACCATGCACATAAAATGAACGGAATTTGTTCATATAATTTACGTGACAGAGAACAGGAGAAAGTTGGTGATTGAAATGTCGTGAGAAGGTGCTGGCTCACTGAAAGATACTTTTCTTTTAATGACTACCACCAGAATTCGTGTATCATATCCGTGACACTCCCTTCCATATTTGGCGATAATACGAAACGAGTTGCCCTTCTTTAAACTTTTTCGACATCTTCCTTCAATCCTACACTACTGGCCATTAAAATTGCTACACCACGAAGAGACCTGCTACAGACGAGAAATTTAACCGACAAGAAGAAGATGCTGTAATATGCAAATTATTAGCTTTTCAAAGCATTCACACAAGGTTGGCGCAAGTTTCGACACCTACAACGTGCTGACATGAGGAAAGTTTCCAACCGATTTCTCATACACAAATAGCAGTTGACCGGCGTTGCCAGGTGAAACGTTGTTGTGATGCCTCGTGTAAGGAGGAGAAATGCGTACCATCACGTGTCCGACTTTGATAAAGGTCGGTTTGTAGCCTATCGCGATTGCGCTTTATCGTATCGCGACATTGCTGCTCGCGTTGCTCGAGATCCAATGACTGTTAGCAGAATATGGAATCGGTGGGTTCAGGGGGGTAATACGGAACGCCGTGCTGGATCCCAACGGCCTCGTATCACTAGCAGTCGAGATGACAGGCATCTTATCCGAATGGCTGTAACGGATCGTGCAGCCACGTCTCTATCCCTGAGTCAACAGACGGGGACGTTTGCAAGACAACAACCATCTGCACGAACAGTTCGACGACGTTTGCAGCCGCATGGACTATCAGTTCAGAGACCATGACTGCAGTTACCCTTGACGCTGCATCACAGACAGGAGCGCCTGCAATGGTGTACTCAACGACGAACCTGGGTGCACGAATGGCAAAACGTCATTTTTTCAGTTCTGTTTACAGCATCATGATGGTCGCATCCGTGTTTGGCGATATCGCGTTGAACGCACTTCTGTATTCGTCATCGCCATACTGGCGTATCACTCGGCGTGATGGTATGGGGTGCCATTGGTTACACATCTCGGTCACCTCTTGTTCGCATTGTCGGCACTTTGAACAGTGGACGTTACATTTCACATGTTTTACGACCCGTGGCTCTACCCTTCATTCGATCCCTGCGAATCCCTACATTTCAGCAGGATAATGCACGACCGCATGTTACAGGTCCTGTACGGTCCTTTCTGGATACAGAAAATGTTCGACTCCTGCCCTGGCCAGCACATTCTCCAGATCTCTCAGCAATTGAAAACGTCTCGTCAATGGTGGCCGAGCAACTGGCTCATCACATATACGCCAGTCACTACTCTTGATGAACGGTGGTATCGTGTTTAAGCTGCATGGGCAGCTGTACATGTACACGCCATCCAAGCTCTGTTTGACTCAATGCCCAGGTGTATCAAGGCCGTTATTACGGTCAGAGGTGGTTGTTCTGGGTACTGATTTCTCATGATCTGTGCACCCAAATTGTGTGAAAATGTAACCACATGTCAGTTCTAGTATAATATATTTGTCCAATGAATACCCGTTTATCATCTGAATTTCTTCTTGGTGTAGCAATTTTAATGGCCAGTAGTGTGTTTGATGTGGATACTACACCACGCGGCAGTGCTCCAGAAGAGGCGGACAACTGTAGCGTAAGTAGTCGCTTTAGAATGGGTTGGTTGTTTGGGGGAAGAGACCGGACAGCGTGGTTCAAAAAATGTTCAAATGTGTGTGAAATCTTATGGGACTTAACTGCTAAGGTCATCAGTCCCTAAGCTTACACACTACTTAACGTAAATTATCCTAAGGGCAGACACACACACTCTTGTCCGAGGGAGGTCTCGAACCTCCGCCGGGACCAGCCGCACAGTCCATGACTGCAGCGCCCTAGACCGCTCGGCTAACCCGGCGCGGCCAAACTGCGTGGTCATTGGTCTCATCGGATTAGGGAAGGATGGTTGGGATGTCGGCCGTGCACTTTCAAAGGAACCATCGCGGAATTTTCCTGGAGCGATTTGGGGAAATGACGGAAAACCTAAATCAGGATGGCCGGACGCGGGATTGAACCGTCGTCCTCCCGAATGCGAGTCCAGTGTGCTAACCATTGCGTCACCTGCTTACATTACCTGTTATATTTTAAGTGTTTTACGAATGAATCGCAGTCCTGGGTCTGTTTTTTCCACAACATTACCTGCATGATCGTTCCCTTTTATGTTATTCATAGTTGTAGATCCAATGTATTTATTTGAATTTACAGCCTTAAGATATGTGTGATTTATCGTTTAACTGGAACTTAGCCGACTATTTTTAAAGCTCATGTGCATGACACCACAATTTTCATGAACTCTAGTCAATTGTCACTTGTTTCACCATATAAATATCACGTGTAAATCGTTTTGATCATTTCATGGCATTATGTGACGGTAAACGATAGCATCATCAGCAAAAAATCTTAGAAGACTGCTCAGATTGTCTCCTAATTCCCTTACGTAGACCAGAACCAAAAAGGGCCAATAACACTTCCTTGGGGAACGCCAGATATTACTTCTCTATTACTCGATGCAGTTCGAGCAGATATTAGGAAGTGTGACTTCCGTGAGAGGAAATCGAGAATCTTGTCAGACAATTTGGAATCAATTTGATTGCCCCTCTCGATAACACTTATTACTTCATGTGAATAAGAACCAAGCTGCGTTTCACAACAACTCTTATTGCATGTTGGCTATGTGTCAATAAATCGTTTTCTCCAAAGTGATTCATTATGATCGAGCATACCTCACAGACTACATCCAGTCGCCATCTTCGCCTTCACACTCGCTTGTTAAGTTCGTCACTGTCTTGTCACGTATTCGCCGCTATAAAGTTCTGTGGAATACGAGGTGCAGTGTAGCACGATCGGGCTACTGACACCTGTCACACTGAGCCTGCAGGTTCCCACTGCACTCGTAAGACTGGTTCAGGGTACGTCATGGTGTAGCCCTGCTGCTGGGAGCCCGCTGACCGCTGCTGTCACGTCCAACCTCGCTGCCCGGCCGGAGCGTGCCTCGCTTCTCACTGGGCTCCTTTACACTGCGTCTGTCCACACCTCCAGGTGAGTGCATTAATTTCAGTGTGCGAGCTAAACTAAAGGCTAAACAGGCCTCGATGCTCCAACGGTACCGACCGGCTGCCGTTTCATTCTCAACTCATAGGCATCACTTGATGCGGATATGGGGGGCATGTGGTCAACGCACCGCTTTCATGTCCGTTGTCAGTTTTCGTGACTGGAGGCGCTACTTCACAATGAAGCAGCTCATCAATTGGCCTCACAAGGGCTGACTGCACAGTAGCAGCGCTCGGCAGACCAGTGCAGACAAGTGCTAGCTACGCCAGACGTCACCTAGCTTCCGTGATCTGACAGCAACTCGTGTCACCACTGTGGCAAGGCTGTTGGATTCAGGGTGGGAAGCAATAACTACAAGGGAGTGCTAAAAGGCAATGCCACCAAATTTCTTGCTCTGTTCTGATTATCGCTTCAGATATTACACGCTTTGCATATTACTCAGTCCAGTTTCGACCTTAACTGCCGAAGGTTGCAAGCCTTTGCCGCTACAGTGCTCCGAATTGTACTGTGTGACATGGTGCTGTGTAATGTAACTGTCTCGGTGTGTGAGAAACAGTGCCCGTAATCGAGTTTGCATGGTGATTGCCTCAAATGCAGATCGGCCCTGGATGCACGGTCACATAGCCAAATCAGTTAAGGCACTTGCGTAAACTGGGAAATACGGGCTCAAGTCCAGGTCTGCCACAACATTTCTTTTTGAGCGTGAGACTGATTGGCTCCTTAGCAGTATTGTGACAGGTGCCCAAAGCTACATTCACCATTTTGACTCCGAAAACAGGAGAGTATTAATCGAGTTCCACTACAAATGATCACCAGCCATGCTGCCAGGACGGAAAGTCACACACATAGTACTGTAGGATGTTCAAGTTCCGGTGCGTTTGGTATTCACTCCTAAAGGCACCATCATTAGCTCTGAAACGGACTGCGAGACCCACAGAAAACTGAAAGCACGAATTCGAAGAGGTCGTCCATACATGGAGCATCTCCTCCTTCAACGTGACTACGCTACAACACACGTGAGCCCTGCGGCACCTGCAGCAATCCGACGCGATGCATTTGCTGTCACTGATCATCATCTATGCTGCCCCACCCTTATCCTCCCCCCTTCCCCCCCTCCCCCCTGATTTTCGTCTGTTTCCAAAACATTTACTTCCAAACACTGTTGATGACTTCACTTTGATAGTGGTGAAGCGGTGCAAGCAGTGGCGAATTTGTCGCTCTGTCAACAGCGTTAAACACTGCGACGGAATCAATGAATTCCGCTCTCGTCACGAGAAATGTGTTCGTCGCCAGTTGAGTAATAAATATTTTCACATGAAGAATAAAAATGTTATAAATTTTATTTAAAGGGCTTTAAAAATTACACATAAAAAACGAGGCACTATTTTTCACAATACCCTCTTGTATCCCAAGCATCGTATAACTGCGTAATACTGGTTTGTTCACATAAAAAATGGAGCTATTGACAACGAGAGAGAAGAAGTGGTAAGGATGTACCCTTTTTATGCAGACCATCCATACTGCAACAGCTCAAAAATCATGCAGAGCACTTTTTTTCTAGCAGTTACTAATGTCGTAAATAATTTTTCATTTTATGGTAAATATCAGTGAAAGAGAATAGTGTAAGATGTGAAGATTCGAACGAATATTATTATAATAATTTCTCTTAATGAGCATTCCGTAGGTCTACTCGCTCAGAGGTAGCATTTCCTCTGGCGTTGCCCACAACTGCTACATATAATACATCTGACACTCGTAGATTGTCGTGCTGATATTCTGATAAAAACTCAAAAGGATAAATTACGTGACACAGGGGAAGTGACTACCAAAAGTTATTAAACCTAATATTATCCAACATGAAGCCCATGTCACGTTCTTTATGCCTTGGCTCCAGATAGCTTTTCGTCAAAAGCCGGCTGAAGTACACTGCCAGAAAAGTACACCCTTCTAGAGGTTTCCAGTTCACTTTCGATTTATTATTGCAACAGTGCATATAAGCACAAAAAATGGTTAACTTATAGATCAATAGCACGAAGCATAAGTCGTTCTAAGGTACCAGGCATTGGCGTTGGTGTGACACCCGTATTACTTACTCCGTAGTGCGGCGCCCACAGGCGGCAGCGTTGCGCTGACCCTGGCATCCAGTCGATCGTGCAGGTGGCGAGAACTGTCCTGGGATACGCCGTGCCTCGCCCGGTCGACCTGTTCAGGTAGCTCTGCGAGAGTTGTCGGTTGACGAGTCGCACGAGTCACTTCTCGCCACGTCACACCGCACAGGTACTCGATTGCTGACGGGTCTGCAGATCGTGCTGGCCAGGGAAGTTGCTGCGTGGTATTCACAGAACGTCGACTTCCGCGGGCAGTGTGTTAGCGAGCATTTTCATTTTGCAACAACACATCACCCTCCCCTTGCAAGAACGTCGAAAGAAAGTGTTAACAAAACTCTGCATCAGCATCTCCTCCAGAAGAACAAAAGGTGAATGAAAGTTGTAGTTTGTCGCACCCCAGACCATGGGGCCTCGAACTAGGCCAGTGTGTCTTCGACGAATGCACTCTACGAAACAGAGGTCAACAGGTCAGTGTCGTAAGCACGAACGACCATCGCTTGCATGCAGGCAGAATCTGCTTTCATCGCTGAAGAGCAGCTGCGTCATTCCACCTTCCAGGTGATCCTCTGACGTCACCAGTCCACCAGTCGGGTGTTGCACGTCGATGTTGTGGTGTTGGAAGCGGATGATAAATAACAAAAAAGGATAACGAATTTTTGGCCGTATATGTACAAAAGTTATTGTCAAAATCGATATTTCATTAGTAAATTAAATTTTCGATTGATAGGAATATCCCAAGTCCTTAAAAATGTCCCTCAGTATGGCCTGGTGTTAACTGTACTGAACTTGTATCTAATCGAGTGCCCCCTTCCTACTTCGAGTCATACAGCCTTCCGCCAACACGTGCTACTCGACGTAGCAGTTCAGCAAAACTCCTACTCCTGCCCAGTTTTTCAGAAGAGCCAATGGCTGTCGGTTTCTCCAAATGTAAGCTGTGGCCGCTGGACTGCGGCTGGGCTGGAGCTGCTTTGCAGCACCAGGCTTCACTTCCCACTCCTCCTTCTGCGGACTCTCAAAGGCCCGAGCCCCTACAGACGTGTACTGCTGAGAGGTGGCTTTCAGCCGGCAGGCCTGCACCCCCTGCTGTGCCACTGACACCGGAATGTGGCCGCCCCAGCGACGCAGTCCCTGAGGCTGCCCGTGCAGAAACGCTGTTCCATCCGTGACACGCACCTCGGTGTGGATCGCTAGTTCACAATCCCCGTCCTTGTTAAATGTGGTTTCTCAGCAAAAACATTGTGCCGCACTCTGCCTGCCAATTATACCTTGAGCATGTAAGCAGGCGGTTAGTAACGTCATCCTCATTGCCTGCTTATGTTAAGGTTCTATTTAACTTGTACTGGGTCTCTTACAGCTAGTAAAATACAAGTGCTGTACATCTTTCACTGCTGCAACGACGATCTTGACGGGTGTCTGTGTTATGTGGACATCCAGAACCTTATCTGCAGGTATGAGAATATTCGTGTGACCACTGATACTCGCACGCTTACGCAGCTGACGCAGCTCGCCCATCCTGTGTGGCAATTCTCCGAAAGCACCGTCCCACAATCTGACCCCTTTCAGACTCGCCCGTTTCGCTGCAGGAAGCACGTGCGCGTACCCGTGGCGCAGCTGCCTGCGTGTTCCATACTCACGCACCAAACTGAGCCTCCTTTCTGTGAGCATTTCCTATCAGAGGATAGACACAGATGGCTCTGCGGTAGCTGTGTCACTGCACTGTATGTCGGCGGACGGCGTTTAAACCATTATCAGTACATCTGCTGTCCGTCAGGTGGCGCATGCCGTCACTGGATGACATCTTCTTATATACCGAGTGAAGTATCCATGAAATTTCAGCTTGGAACCAGTAAAACTACGACAATCATAAAAAATTTCCTTCCTCCTTCTTTGATTGCTCTCTAGTTTCGAAAATATTGCTTTACTGTTTTAAAGAGGTAAGATAAAAGCTTAGGGCCTGTATTTGTCAGAATAAATGTTTGTTAATGACGTTTTTAATTTCTGAATCTGGCTGAAAGGGATCCTTCTGGTTATGAGGGTGACATTAAGGGCCAAAGTAGCATGCGTTGGGTTCTTCTTATATTTTTAGGAATACTCAAAGAAGTCACGAAACAATTTCATAAATTGCGTATGATTAGTTAAAGCGCACAAAGCAGAAGTAAAAACACTGTCATGATGAAATAATGAATTCATTAAATGTGTGCTTGTCATACATTCAGTTTTCATTCCAGGCCATCCATACAACACTTTTCCGATTTCCCTTCCGCTACGAGGAGGACCGAGCAGCCCCACGCGTGGGCGCCTCAGCTGCAGCCCGAGTTTCTCGCAGCGCCGCCTCCGAGCAGCTGCCGCGGGCACCAGCTGATCACTACGTGCGTGCCGACTGCCTCTGCCACAGGCAGTCACTTGCTCATCTGTCACTGCGGGAACTCGCCCTCGCTCCACATACGGTCTACGCCCCCCCCCCCCCCCGCCACTACGACAAGTCGCCAGCTTCCCCCATCCCCTCCCCCCCCCCCCCTCCATGCCACTCTTCTATGGAGAGACAACCGCCGCTAAGGTATAATACACGAATCAAAAAGGAAAAAAAAGAAAATTGTTGTTACTATCTATCGAGATCTTTTGCACAAGAGTAAACTTTGCTCGTTGTAGCACTTCCACTATCAGTGAAAAATACACCAAAGAATCCGTAACAGACTACACGAGAATCAGTTTAGGTATCGACGGCAGAATAAACTTACGTAGAAAAAAGAGACTGCACTTAGCCGAAGACCACAGGCATCGGTCGTCAATACGCTGGAGTAAAGTGCTGATCTGCGACCAAAGCAGAGTGAACTTCCGTGGAAACGATGTTCGTACCGGGGTATGGAGAACGTAATAAGGAAGCTACAGTGTCTCAAATTTTGGAGGGTACACTATAAAGCTATGGTAAGGAATTACCGCGTACACTGGAACAGAATTGGTTATGCTCCACAGAAGGAATAACACACATGTAATAGGGGAGAAGTATATCAACGAAATGCTTGTTCCTTTGTACAACATTCGGCACAAGATGTTGGGTAAAGATTTCTTCTAATGCACGACAACGCTCGTGACCATGTTGCAGCTCCAGCGCAAAATTTTCTTCGACCGTATAGCGGAGATGCTGAGTCGCAGATAGGCACAAAAAAAGACTCTCACAAATAAAGCTTTCGGCCATTAAGATCTTCGTCAACACTAGACACACATACGCACACACACACACTCACGCAAAGGCAACTCTCACACACAACTGCAGTCTCACGCAACTGAAACCACACTTTTTTATGTGCAGTAAGATCTACTTCACTTTTGTGCTGCTTCACAGTTTTCTATACAAAGAATGGAAGCATTTTCTTGTGATAAGACGTGGACTGTTGTGTAAACTAAGTTTTTTTTTTGTAAAATATAATATATTGACGTGTCTGAGACACCTGCGCAATCTCGATACTTCGCCAGAACGTGATGGAGTGACACTCATAGAAACGTCACGGAATTTCGACGCAGCTGCCAGGATTGGAACTCGAGAAGATTTTATCAGTACCAGTAACGTTCACCCACTAGCATGGCACTTTTAAAAGGCGGAGAGGGATACATGACAAGTAAGTATTGTTATTCTTAGCCAAGTCTTTGACATCAGTAACCTTTTTCTGTAATATAAAAAGTGTTGATAGATACACACAAAAAAACCGGTCATGGATGGTTGAATGGAGACGGTTGTATGGGCGCACGACAGCAAGGTCTTCAGCGCCCGCTCATTAACAGATTGAGACGGGTGTCAAGAAAAGACTCAGAACAGTAACATAAAACAGAAGGTAAAACACAGCTAACAAGGTTGGAAAAATATGGGCCTACACACACCGAAACGTGGGACGGAGCATGCCGTCAACAGTAAAACATGGACAACACAAGACGAAAGTGGTAGAGGAAGCTAAAACAATATAGCAGATGGAAGTGGCCGGCTGACCGCAAGGATAAAAGGGAGGAGCCAGCCAATTTGCAATACACTAAAACCTCCAACCTAAAAGTTTAGGCCAGAGTCCAGACACATCACAAAACTTCAAAAACCTAGACACACACGTCTTATCATTAGCTAAAACACAGGGCAGATCCCCATCAACTTGTGCTTCTGCCGTTGCATCACCGTATAAAATGCAGTCAGTTAAAATGTGACGGACAGAGATCTGCACACCATAAGCATCACAAAACGGGGGATCCTCCCGCCATAATAGAAATCTCACACATAGATTTCTATTATGGCGGGGGACAGCGCCCAATCCGAAGACGCGTGAGGGCCACTTCTTCCCGCCTGAGCAACTGACAGAAGGAACGCCATGGCCGAGTTGTTGACTTCACCAACCGCAATCTATTGGCCCTCACCGCCAGCCATACTTCCTCCCACAACTCCATGCACTTCTTGTGGAGTGCAGAGATGACAGACTGCAAGGGGATAGGACACTGTACCACATCCTGCTCTCTGCAGGCTTCCTTGGCAGCCTGGTCGGCCTGTTCATTGCCCCATATTCCGACATGACCAGGCACCCAGCAGAAGGACACCGCCTTACCCCGCCGCTGGAGCAAGAACAGTTAGTCATATATCAGCTGGACCATCTCCTCAGTTGAGTACAGATTCTGAAATGATTGTAAGGGACTAAGAGAATCGGAGCAATCGATATCCCCGAACACGATTCATCTGCTCCAATGCCTTCAAGATAGCGTGGAGCTTCGCGTTGGAGGCGAATCCGGGTAACATGACCAGGGAACAATACAGAACAGCCAAGGAAATTCTCCTGTTTGGAGCCATCAGTGAAACCGTGATGCGCATCTAAAATGTTAAAAAATTGAGATTGAAATGTAAAATCTGGTGTACTATCTTTCTTAAAATTAGTCAAATCTAAAATAAGTCTGGGTCTCCGGAGGAGCCAAGGTGGAAATCTGTTCCAACCACGACGGAAAACATGAAGACCAGCCATATCCATCGCAGAGAGGCAATCCTGTGCGCGAATCCCATAGGGCTGCGTCGCTCGTTGCCGGTTATGAAATAGCCGTGCCAGAGGAAGTTGAGCAACGGTATGGTATGCAGGTGTGTACGGTGTGGACAAAGTTTTACACGCCAGGCGCACCGTAAGTAGCCGTCGCCGCATATGAAGTGGCGGTTCACCAGCCTCTGCACAGAGCCTTGGTATGGGACTAGTTCTGAATGCCCCAGTGGCCTACCGAAGCCCTTCATGGTGCACAACGTGCAACATCTTTAAGTAAGAAGGCCTCGCAGACCCATACACCGTGCACCCACAATCGAGCCGAGATCGCATAATCGGCCTGTAAAACTGGAGCAGACAAGTCCTGTCAGCTCCCAATGTACTGTGGCTAAGACATTTTAAAATACTTAAAGCCATATGTGACCGTCGTTTCAGGTCTTTAAGATGAGGTAACCACGTAAGCTTCGAGTCAAAAATGAGCCCCAGAAATCTCACCGTGTCTTTAAAAGTAAGGACAGTGTCCCTCATCCTCAACTCAGGGGAAGTTAAAATCGAACGAGAACGGTGAAAAAGAACACCTACGGACTTCTCGGCGGAAAACTGTAAGTAGGCTGTTTAGGTTTTTTTTTATTGGTAACGCCACCTCTGTATGAAAATCACTGGCTGTGCTGTGTGCAGTCTGTGGCTGCTTTGCATTGTTGTAATACTCGCCATTGTAGTGTTAGGCAGCTGGCTGTGAACAGCGCGTAGCGTTGCGCAGTTGGAGGTGAGCCGCCAGCAGTGGGGGATGTGGGGAGAGAGATGGTGGAGTTTTGAAATTTGTCATGAACTGCTATATTTATATATGATGATATCAAGGTAAATACATTGTTTGTTCTTTATTAATATCTTTCATTTGCTAACTATCACTATCAGTAGTTAGTGCCTTCCATAGTTTGAATCTTTTATTTAGCTGGCAGTAGTGGGGCTTGCTGTATTGCAGTAGTGGGAGTAACGAAGATTTTTGTGAGGTAAGTGATTTAGTGATTTGTGAAAGGTATAGTTTAATGTTAGTCAGGGCCATTCTTTTGTAGGGAATTCTGAAAGTCAGATTGTGTTGTGCTAACAAAATATTGTGTGTCAGTATAAGCACAGTCTTGTATAAATTGTTAAAAGGGGACGTTTCATATGGCGACCCTGCCAGGATACCTCACTGGAATCTTCTGATTTTTTTTCTTGTAGTTTGTGTAGTTAGTGTAGCTTTTGTTTATTGCTAGCGCGTAATTGTAGAGAAAATCTCCTTTGTAGTTGCAGTCTTTCATTGTTGTACAGTAAGTTGTGGCATGCATGTAGATTTGCACCAAGTGTTTCGCAGCTGCAATTAACTAGATATTATTTTCAGTGTTATGTTAATGTGTTCTCTTATTTTTGCTCTTCAAATTGTGTTTTTCTGTGTTGTCGTGTGAAATACTGTGACAATAATGGCGTGTGAAAAATGTAATACTGGGCTCCAAAGTAAACTGAGAAATGACAGTGAAAACGAAAGCAGTGTGTTAGCGCCACCGAGTAATGAATTAACTGATGTTCAAAGTAATAATTTGGTAATTGTGCATAGGGAAATGGAGCGGGTGGCAAACAATGGCGTAGACAGTGAAACAATTAGTGAGCAGGGAAGCATTATCAATCGGTCGGTCGGCAACAGCTCGCCTCAGGAATCCGAAATGATAGGACATAATTTTGCAAATACTGTAGATTCAGGTTTTGCGTCCTCACCGTTTTCTCAAATGAGTCAAGACACATTTTCCGCTTGTCAAAATGTGAATGTTGCCGGTGCAAATTCACTGCCGAAAAGCGTAGAGAAACAGATTCCAGACACTAACACATTATTATTGCAATTAATGCAGCAAATGAAACAAAATCAGAGACAAACACAGCAACAGTTAGACACAATGGAACAACACAAGAGACAAACGCAGCAAAAGCTTCAACAGTTAGACACAATGGAACAAAATCTTCAAAAGTTAGACACAGTGGAACAAAATCTTAAAAAGTTAGACATGACGCTTGAACGAACACGTGAAGATTTAACTAGTGAGTTACATAACATCGAATAGAAATGTCAAAAAGTCTGTAATGATGTAAAAACACAAATTTGTGAGCATTTTCAACCTATTTTTTCGCGGCATGAAAATGCATTACAGAATCACGAAGCAGCCATAAAAGAACTGCAAACCATTGTTCATGAAAATCATGAGACCTTGTGGGCTAAAATTGACTCAGTTGCATCTACCGATTCGGTTACGCAACTTGCAAAAACTCAGGAAAACTTGAAGGACACAGTAGATTCGATTTCAACACAAATGGACACTCTGAAACTTGGTTCAGAAAAACACACTGAGGAAATATGTTCACTATCGGAGAAAGTAGCCGAACTTTCGGATCAGTTCACTAACTTATCTACGAAGGTAGATGATAATCTGAACGACACAAAACCGGTAGTCTTTAATGACACAGAAGAGTGCGAACAAATTAGGAAACTGAAACAAAATCTGAATCAAATTAATACGCAACACCAAAGAGAAATCCGGGAAGTACAAGATCAGCTGACACAGGTAATACAAGAATTACGTATTTCAGAGGACACTCGAGCCCCAATATGGGAAGAGGGACTTAGAAATACGGAAAAGCCGCAAAATAATAACACAGGGGATTTCGGAAGTTATGAAAGAAACTGGCAATGTGCACCGAATTTTGAGATGGAACGGCCGACACGACCTAACAGTGACCGATATGCGACTCGCCGACATGATGACTTTGACTATAAGCTGTTCATTACTACACGTAAATTTAAAACATTTAAGAATTCTGGCAACGACATTCATCCACAAGCGTGGCTCCATCAATTCTCTCATTGTTTTCCTCCCAACTGGTCATTGGAGCACAGGTTAGAATTTATGTGTGGCTATGTAGAGAATGAACCAGCTGTAAGAATGCAATTTGTCATTCACGATTGCCACAGTGAAGGAGAATTTTACCATGCCTTCCTCTCAGCATATTGGTCTCAAGCCACACAAGACCGAGTAAAACATGGCATCATAATGATGAAACATTTCGAACAATCTGAATTCTCCAGTCTTGTGAAATATTTTGAAGACATGTTGCACAAGAATCAACACCTGTCAAACCCATACAGCCCCTCAGAACTCATCCGCATTTGCTTAATCAAATTACCTGAACATTTACGACATATTATTTTAGCAGGACGTTGCAAAGAAGACATTGAGGCTTTTCAGGGACTGTTACAAGAACTGGAAATTGACACTGACAATCGCGGAACGCACGAGCACAACAATTACAGATCACATACGTCGCAATTCCGCGATGAAAGAAATAATAACTGGACGCAACAAGGCTATTCTCACAACACAAATCGTGACCGAAACAGACACCACCCGTATAACAACCATTGGCAGAGTAGTAATAATTACACGGAAAGATCACCTCTCCGCGGTAATGACTATCACTGAGACAATCAGAGAAACAGACAATATGGGAACCAAAACAATTATTATTACGGGAGACAGAATAACTTTAGACGCAACGGTCCAGCGCGCAGTTACGATTCAGGGAGAAATTCTCCACCACTTAACCGACAAGAAAGAAACTACAGCATCTACCGACATGACGACAGACGATATGATCGTAACGACAGACCTGAATTGCATCAGAACTGGCGGGATTTAAACAGGGCAGGGCCCTCTCGTCACGGTGAATTTGTAGAAGTTAGGTCTCCAAACCCCAATAACGGCGCGCGCCAACAAAGAGACAGACAATGACTCACACAGCAGGCAGCCGCGTGCGCCCGCTGGCTCCGAGAAAAATAACATAAGACGCTAGCCTTGAGAAAAATTTTAGCATTCTTTACCGATGTATAAAACATGACAATTGCTTTTCAGTTGAAAGTCTGAGTACTAGGAAGAGTAAAGGTTTACACCACATTTCACATGTAAAACCGTTTATTGAAAGATAATCTGCTTTTTAACTTTGTCTCTGCCATAAAACTTTTCACTTCACATTTCTAGTATGCTTTGTCAGACTTTAGAAACTGTTAACATGCAACAATGTTTGAAGTCAAATATCCAGTCAAGAACCAAGAGATCTTATTTAAGCAGAAATTACGAATGCATTGTTATAGTGAACAGACGATACAGTGTTATTGTGTGTGTACATTCTTGCTTGTTTGTTGCACGATTACGTAACGACTATAAGGCTCACATACTTAGAACATTTACCAGTACTGCTAATGAGATTTTAATGCAACATTTTGGTTTACTTGCAAATACATTATGGATTCAAGGTGCTTTCTGAGAGATACCAGGTGACACAGTGGTTAGTTTATTTGACAGCTACACGACTATATCACGACGCTACTAATGTGTGACACAATTTACCTTGTTGCTTTTGCGGTGTATCTGTTTTATATATGCACAGTTTTTCTGAATTCTTCTGGAAAGTAAAACATGCTTTAGTAGTAACTTTTGTGGTATAGCAACAATGAGACAGCCTTTTTCGTGGCACAACAATACGTTACTGTACAGTACTTTCTTCATCACAACAATAAGCGTAATAACTACGATATCTATACACAAAGCATTTCACTTTTGTTTATTATGAGATAAGTACATTGACTTCTGCAGAACTTTGCTTGCAGAGGACGATAACTACGAGACTTCCACAGAGATTATCTTACAACATGACGCACAGTTTAGCGCTACAGAACACGTATTTGAGTGATTAATTTTGTACTTAAAACGTTTATTTTTAAAGATTTTTGAATTGCAAAGAAAGTTTTCCGTGATACATTTCATTCCATTGCTGTAATCTGAAACACCTGAGGGTATAATTACACTCCTGGAAATTGAAATAAGAACACCGTGAATTCATTGTCCCAGGAAGGGGAAACTTTATTGACACATTCCTGGGGTCAGATACATCACATGATCACACTGACAGAACCACAGGCACATAGACACAGGCAACAGAGCATGCACAATGTCGGCACTAGTACAGTGTATATCCACCTTTCGCAGCAATGCAGGCCGCTATTCTCCCATGGAGACGATCGTAGAGATGCTGGATGTAGTCCTGTGGAACGGCTTGCCATGCCATTTCCACCTGGCGCCTCAGTTGGACCAGCGTTCGTGCTGGACGTGCAGACCGCGTGAGACGACGCTTCATCCAGTCCCAAACATGCTCAATGGGGGACAGATCCGGAGATCTTGCTGGCAAGGGTAGTTGACTTACACCTTCTAGAGCACGTTGGGTGGCACGGGATACATGCGGACGTGCATTGTCCTGTTGGAACAGCAAGTTCCCTTGCCGGTCCAGGAATGGTAGACCGATGGGTTCGATGACGGTTTGGATGTACCGTGCACTATTCAGTGTCCCCTCGACGATCACCAGTGGTGTACGGCCAGTGTAGGAGATCGCTCCCCACACCATGATGCCGGGTGTTGGCCCTGTGTGCCTCGGTCGTATGCAGTCCTGATTGTGGCGCTCACCTGCACGGCGCCAAACACGCATACAACCATCATTGGCACCAAGGCAGAAGCGACTCTCATCGCTGAAGACGACACGTCTCCATTCGTCCCTCCATTCACGCCTGTCGCGACACCACTGGAGGCGGGCTGCACGATGTTGGGGCGTGAGCGGAAGACGGCCTAACGGTGTGCGGGACCGTAGCCCAGCTTCATGGAGACGGTTGCGAATGGTCCTCGCCGATACCCCAGGAGCAACAGTGTCCCTAATTTGCTGGGAAGTGGCGGTGCGGTCCCCTACGGCACTGCGTAGGATCCTACGGTCTTGGCGTGCATCCGTACGTCACTGCGGTCCGGTCCCAGGTCGACGGGCACGTGGACCTTCCGCCGACCACTGGCGACAACATCGATGTACTGTGGAGACCTCACGCCCCACGTGTTGAGCAATTCGGCGGTACGTCCACCCGGCCTCCCGCATGCCCACTATACGCCTTCGCTCAAAGTCCGTCAACTGCACATACGGTTCACGTCCACGCTGTCGCGGCATGCTACCAGTGTTAAAGACTGCGATGGAGCTTCGTATGCCACGGCAAACTGGCTGACACTGACGGCGGCGGTGCACAAATGCTGCGCAGCTAGCGCCATTCGACGGCCAACACCGCGGTTCCTGGTGTGTCCGCTGTGCCGTGCGTGTGATCATTGCTTGTACAGCCCTCTCGCAGTGTCCGGAGCAAGTATGGTGGGTCTGACACACCGGTGTCAATGTGTTCTTTTTTCCATTTCCAGGAGTGTACATTAATCCTCAGGGGGGTACACGCCTACTTTGTGTACCATGTGTTTGGCAAGCACAAGGAGACCTAGCTATTATGGTATTTGCTTATACAACTTTACACATCGGTACCATATTTCTCTAACACATAAATTACACAGCTATCTGATTATTTAACAAAAAAAACAAACATTTTTTTTACTACATTAGTGACAGATGTTTACGTAATTACACAGTTGAATAACTTCACACTTATGAAATTGCATTTTGTCAGTACTTTGTGAACTGTTCATATTTTTTGGAACCATTGTGATACTATGAGAGCTTTGAAAGATGTATTTAGTAAGGGAGCATGATTTTAAAGTACGTTTGAGGTAGATAACACTTTTGAAATGAGCAGAGAATTCTTTTTAGGTTTTGAAATTATTGCAGGAAGCTACGACGATTTTGAGTGTTGACTGAGGTGTTATGATGTTATTTTTACGACGACGATGTTATTATGCTGCTGAGGTATGTTTATGGTCAAGAAGCTGATGCTATATGAGGAATTTGATTATGCTACATATTTCATATAATGAAATATTAAAGAAGCGTCGACGAATATATATATGTGTAATAAGGTAAGGAGTAATGAGTAGCAGTTAGGGACACTGACTTGTGAAAAAAGATGTTGGAAACCAAGAATCGTACTTTAAGAGGTAGGAAATGTGTGTAAATGCGTAAATGTATCACAATACTGGCTAAAATTTTTTGAACGCTGTTATATTTATAGGATTTTGTTTCTACAGATTTGTAACCCAAATTCTTGACCTGTGAAATATATTTATATGAGACTGTCACTGTAGCGGAAACTGGTGTCGTAAATATTTCGGTAAGAAAGTTCAGTGACCACCTGCACGTAATGCGTCGTGGGCACCCAGGTGAGCGGCCAGGTGTGTCAGACGCCTGGAGAAAAAGCCATTATTGCGAGCCCTTTTCAGCGGCACAGGTAGAAAAAAAAGGGGAGGCCATTATCCTCGCTATTGACGTTCCTTTGTAGAAAGCATTGTAAATACGACACGCTAATAATAACTTGGAAACATTCTTACATCTGCACACCTGATTAGGACAAGTGTATATCTACGAGAGTTGAGAGAATGTCTACTAACTTATGAAATGTCACATGACTATTGAATGATATTTTTATGCTTTGGTTTGCGTAATTGCTTCTTTCATTTGATATCTGGTTTCCAGCTGTCTTGCAGCATTGGTTTCATAAAATAAAATTAAATGCATTTGCTAATGTGAACACTTTCTGTCAACAGATCTATTAAATAACTACTTTATGATCCACATTCTTCGAAAAAGGAGCTCTTGGAATGGAAAGAACAATAAGAAGGGACTAGTAACAGGAACTGCATACATAATTTTCTTTTCAACTACTTGGTAATTTTTTTGGTAGAGTAAGTTATCGTGATGCATCACTCTAGTGTTAAGATGTGACATAGGTATTAGACATGGCCATTTTTAGTGTAATACTTTTTCTGCTTGAACTTTGTCATGTTTAGGTATAAGTTATGCTGTTTGACAGGCATAGTGCTACTGAATTTTAATTTGTGTTACTCTGCTAAGCCAGATTTATTTTTCTTGTTTGCTGCACATTGTCTTATATTAGTCGTAATATTGCAATTGCTTCGCTAATTTCTAAAATGCTGCTTCCTTTGCAAATCTGCACTTTTTTGTCATTGCTGTTTGCGTTAATTGTTTTATGTGCTGCTGCATTGCCTCGTCCCTTAGTTTAGCATCTGAGCTCAGTAGATTTAAGTTAGCTTAAGAGGGGGTAGACTATATAAGAAACTAACTATGATGAATTGGAAGCAATGCATTGACAAGGTATATAAAAAAAGATTTAGGCCAAAATGAGTATTGTACAATGAGCCATAATTATTTTGAAAGAAATATGGTTAGAATACAGAAAACAGGTATAGATAGGACTTTTTGGAAATAGTGAGGAACGAAGGGAGATCTCCGAGAAGTAAAGAAACTTTTGTTTGCAAAATACTGCAGTAAAAGAAACCCTGTCCTTTCCTTGTGTTATCCCACTATGTGTTTGTGTTCCCTTGTGTATTTATGTTTTTCCTGTATTTATATGTTTATCTAATAAGACTTATGTTGTAGAATTTTTTTAATACTAAGCTACATTCACTATGATGAGGAATACTGTTATCCTCAAATATAATTGGCATTAATAATATGTTATTTACCTTGTAAATATGCTTAGATATTATTTATTCTGTTTTGTTTTAATGCTCATGTGTGAAGTTGATATTCCAAAAGTTATTCTGATCTTTCATGTATGTACTTATGTCATAATTCCTGTGACACTGATGTATATGTTATTTCGATTCTTTTGTAAAGTCTGTATTACAAATGTTCTCTGTATTGTTATGTTCTTTAATGATGTATTTTGTACCTTTGTAATTGTATTCTCATGTTATAAAATTGTAATTGTCACCAGTTCATCATATTATTAACTTGTAAGTTACATTTCACTGCACACGTTTCTGTTGGTCATAGTATATGGACAATATGTGAGAAGTAGGGACTGTTAGTGTTTGCACATGTGTTAATAATTCAGCAAGGGACTGGTTAACAGCATTGCTGGTTCTAAGGACAATTCCAAAAACTTTGTGAGTGCACAAGTGGTGGTTATGGACTTGCTATATTATCCGCAAGACTCTTCAATGGTGATTGTGCACCTGCACAGTCACAACAGATGGCTGCTGGCCATCTCTACAAGGACTGCAGTGGGTCTGCACCTCTGGTGGCCCACCAGTACCATTATCTCTACAAGGACTACAGTGGGTCTGCGTCTTTGCTGACTCACCAGTACCATTATCTCTACAAGGACTACAGTGGGTCTGCGTCTTTGCTGACTCAACAGTACCATTATTTCTACAAGGACTGCAGTGGGTCTGCACCTCTGGTGGCCCACCAATACCGTAATCTCTACCAGGACTACAGTGGGTCTGCTCTGTGATGACCTACCCACCAATACTCTTCAAAACTTCGACTGACTCCGCTGTGGGTTTGCTCTGTTGTGGCCCATTACCTGTCGGCATGTCAAGAGTCAGCACTGTCTTTCCGTTGGAAGGACAACACTACTTCTTCAAGACTGCATGGAAATCCACTACTTCTGTGTGCAATTTCTTTTACTAGAGAGACTTTGTGAAAAAAAACTGTAATTACTATTATGATGAATGATCAGGACTATCTTTATGGACTGTGAGAAAATTTTAGCTTTTGACCAACATTGTATCAATAAGTGTGTGCATTTGATTTCTTTGTAATTGTAATTACGATTATGAAAAATTTTAACAAATATGTATTGGCCAGTGCCCAAAAAAATTTGTAAAATTTTTTGTGGGTAGCATGGGGGCTATGTAAGTAGGCTGTTTAGGTTTTTTTTATTGGTAACGCCACCTCTGTATGAAAATCACTGGCTGTGCTGTGTGCAGTCTGTGGTTGCTTTGCATTGTTGTAATACTCGCCATTGTAGTGTTAGGCAGCTGGCTGTGAACAGCGCGTAGCGTTGCGCAGTTGGAGGTGAGCCGCCAGCAGTGGTGGATGTGGGGAGAGAGATGGTGGAGTTTTGAAATTTGTCATGAACTGCTATATTTATATATGATGATATCAAGGTAAATACATTGTTTGTTCTTTATTAATATCTTTCATTTGCTAACTATCCCTATCAGTAGTTAGTGCCTTCCATAGTTTGAATCTTTTATTTAGCTGGCAGTAGTGGCGCTTGCTGTATTGCAGTAGTGGGAGTAACGAAGATTTTTGTGAGGTAAGTAATTTAGTGATTTGTGAAAGGTATAGTTTAATGTTAGTCAGGGCCATTCTTTTGTAGGGAATTCTGAAAGTCAGATTGCGTTGCGCTAACAAAATATTGTGTGTCAGTATAAGCACAGTCTTGCATAAATTGTTAAAAGGGGACGTTTCAAAACTTAAAACCACTCTTCTGCGCCCAGTGATCCAAACGTCTAAGAGTAAGTTGCAACTGATGCATTGTCGTTACAAGGCTTGAAGAAGAGCAAAACAAAGAGAAATCATCCACAAACAATGACCACTGGACAGGACTTTTCACCATAGAGGTAATGTTATTAATAGCAATGCCAAAAACAGTCACACTTTAAACGCTACCCTGAGGGACACCATTCTCCTGCTCAAAGCGGTCAGACAGGACGTCTAAAATATCGTCACGAGAGGAAACATTGAATAAAAAGAGAAAGAGAACCACGAAAACCCCATTCGTGGAGCTGGTCCAGAATGAGACACCTCCAAGTGGTACCGTAGGACTTCTCTGCTTGCTCGGCGGACTGCGCCGCAGTATCATCGGAGAGTAGCAGGCAGTTCTCTCGCGCATGCGCGACGTAGGCTGCCCTTTTGGCAGCCTAACGGGTTCTGCCCCCACGGCGGTCGCCGTCGCCGCCGGTACCGTTGGGGCGGCGGCCGTCTTCACGGCATTCTTCCCCTGCGGTCACTGCTGGGGCGGCCGCCGGGGGAGGCACCCGGACGCTCTTCTGCGGGGTTGCAGAAGCGTTCGTAGGGGTTCGAACCCCTTCCGCTGCACGGAGGCCTCGGGTAAGAACTGCACGCAGCTGCCTCCAGGCGCCTTCCTTCTCTGCAGCCAAAGCGGCTTTGAGGACTGCTGTGGCCTCCTCCACGGCGGTGCTGATGTCGACACCGCTGCTCTTCACAGGGGCGCGGGCTGCATTCGAACGTGCGCCTCCGGCAGGTTGTCCCCGCTTTTGGCGGGAGGAGCTGCCTCTGCGCTGTCCCTCGGCTGAGCCCGGCTGGTCTGCGCCCGTCATCGTCGCCGACGTCGTCGTCTCTTCCGCTGCGTCGGTGCGGCCGCGGTCGCCTCGCCGCCTTCGGCGCGACTGCGGACTGAGAAAGCCGGGCAGCCGAGCCAGCTGGAGACTTGCGGGCCGCCACACCGGGTGCAAGTCGGCGAAGCTTCTCTGCCGCGGTCGCAGGCGCAGATGTCGCGCTCTCCGGAGCACTCGACGCACCGCGCCGCGTTGCGGCAGTACTTCGCGACGTGGCCCTCACCCGGGCACTTGAAGCACCGGGGCTGGGGGTCCGTGGCGGTCGGGAGAGCCTCCGTCGTAACCGGGAAGCCCAGCAGCTTCCGCAAGTCGAAGATGTCACCCTCGCTGTTGGCCGTTTGCACGCTCACGGCATAGAGCGGCGCTCTCTCCTTATTGGTCTGGTTGTCCTACCTTGCGGTTGTGTTACCGAAACCTGCACGCAGCAGCCCTTCCCGAACCGTTGCTTCGTCACAGCAGCAAGGCAGCCCCCTTAGGAGTGCCTCGGTTGTCGTCTTCCTTCCATCGGAAGGCGCCTTCTCACGCGTCGGCGGCTCGTCGACAGTGTGGGCGGCCACAGCACTTCTGATCGCCCTGTGGTCGGCCAGGTTTACTGCCCGAACGCAGATGAGCGAGTCTGTGACGACAGGCCCGTAGACCACCTCGTTCTTGGCGCAATTCGTCATTAAGTCGAACAGCGCCGTAAACCCGCCTTTACACTTGACATACGAAGGGGGAACAGACTGCGACTCGTCTTCTCGGGTCCTCCTTGCTCGATCGGCAGACTCAGTGTTACGCAAAACCGAAGGCCCCCTCGTGGCAGCAGGTTTCCTCTGCGCGTACTTCTTTCCCATGCTGTGGGGCGCAAAAAATGACAATTTGCTGGCGTTGTGAGAACAACACACACGACAAGTGGCTTTTCGCGGCACCCACAACACACAACTGAATCTGGAGCTCTCCTCGGCCGAGAAAGCGTAGCCCGCAGCGGCAGGAAACACGATCCTCATGAGGAGGTGTGCGATACTCCTTGGCGCGTCATGGCGCCTTGCGAGAGCTGCACTGGATCCACGGATGCCCACGAGAATCTTCCACAGCGCGTAAAGGAGCCGCCGCCAACTTACCGCCGTCCTGCAGTACAGGTGTCAAAGAGGTGGTCCCCTGGAACACGGTGGATTCGCGCTTTCTCATCGGCACGATGAAGAAGGTATCGGGATCCATCAGACCGTGCAACGCTCTGCCACGGCGCCAACTTCCAGTGCCGATGGTCACGTGCCAATTTCAGTCGTAGCTGCCGATGTCGCGGTGTTCGAATTGGCACATACATGGGTCGTCGGCTGTGGAGGCCTATAGTTAGGAATGTTCAGTTCTCTGTGTGTTCAGACACACTTGTACTCTGCCTGGATTTTAAGTCTGGTGTTACTTCCGCTGCAGTTCGCCGACTGTCCTGTCTTACAAGTCTGCACAGCCCACGACGTCCAACATCCGTAATGAGATGTGGCCGCACACCCCCACGACGTCTGGACGTGGTTTCATTTTAGTTCCGCCACGTGTTGAAGACACCCACCACAGCACTCCTCGAACATCCGACAAGTCGTGGAGTTTCCGAAACGCTCCTGCTGAGCCTCCGGGCCGGCCATCACAATCTGCCCTCGGTCAAACTCACACAGGTCGCGCGGCTTCCCCACTCCACACGCGGACAGCTCGCCCACTTATACCACGTGCGCCGTGCGTGTCTCTGACAACCACTCATTCCTAGCCAGTTGACGCTGGTGTCTTCTTGAGTCGTTTATATCGACAGTAGGCTGGTGATCACAATGCTCTGGCTCATCAGTGTATATCATTATAAATGTATACGCTGTTGAGCGTGGCTACGAGTTGATAAATTCGCCCGTACAATCTACTGACTTAAATATTTGTGTTTAATCCAGCATGGGGTTTTCTTATGAATACTTCCGAATATTGCCTTTGTCGTATGATACCTTTAACAAGGAAAGAGAATCGACAAAAAACCAACACCAGCAACTACAGCTCAGAAATACATGCTGACGTCGCAAGCCGAATATAAAGAGATACAGAAAGTGCTGTGTCTAGACAAGACAGTCTAGACACAAGGGAGGTAGCCGAAAGGGCACGCGTCAACTCACGCCGTCTTGCGTTAAGTCTGAAACAGGATACTCTATGAATGCTATAAAGAAAAGAACGGAGCTTCTCGTATACTTAACTTTTATTCACTTCTGCGGTACATCGCTCTTGATAATACAAGAGAGACTCTCTCCAGATATGGTTAATGGAGCCTTGCTAGGTCGTAGCCATGGACTTAGCTGAAGGCTATTCTAACGGTCTCTCGGCAAATGAGAGAAAGGCTTCGTACGTGTAGTCGCTAGCAATGTCGTCCGTACAACTGGGGCGAGTGCTAGTACGTCTCTCGAGACCTGCCTTGTGGTGGCGCTCGGTCTGCTATCCTGACAGTGGCGACACGCGGGTCCGACATGTACTAATGGACCGCGGCCGATTTTAGCTACCACCTAGCAAGTGTGGTGTCTGGCGGTGACACAACAGAAAGTGTATGCGGATATTGAACGGGTAAGTCAGCATGTAAAGGGAAATGAAAATCTAATAGTCACGGGGGACTAGAATGCGGTTGTAGGGTATGGAGTAGAAGAAAGGGTTATAGGAGAATGTGGGCTTGGTAATAGGAATGAGGAAGAAAGATTAATTGAGTTCTGCGATAAATTACAGCTACTAACAGAGAATAATATGTCCAGGAATCACAAGAGGAGGAGGTATACTTGGAAAAGGCCTGCAGATACAGGAAAATTTCAGTTATATTACATCATGGGTAGGCAGAGAATCCGAAATCAGACACTTGGTAGAAAGGCATATCCAGGATCAGATATAGACTCGAATCACAATTTAGCAGTGATGAAGAAGTTTAATGAGACTAGTCAGTAAGAATCAACGCTCAAAGAAGATGGATACTGAAGAACTAAGGAATAAAGAGACACGCTTGAAGTTCTCTGAGTATAGATACTACTACAAGGAAAAGTTCAGTAGGCAGTTAAGTTGAAGAGGAATGGCTGTCTCCAAAAACGGCAATTGTACAAGTTGGAAAGGAAACTGACGGTACAAAGAAGGTAACTGAGAAGAAACCGTGGGTGACAATAGAAACACTTCGGCTGACCAGTTTATCGATGAAAGAAGGAAGTACAAAAATGTTCAGGGGAATTCAGGAATACAGAAACACAAATCTCTTAGGAATGAATTAAATAGGAAGTGCAGGAAAACTAAGACGAAATGGCTGCACGAAAAATGTGAAGAACTCAAAAACGAAATGATTGTCGGAAGGACTGGCTCAGCATATAAGAAAGTCGGAACAGCCTTCGCTGAAACTAAGAGCAGGGACAGTAACATTAAGAGTGCAATCTATTCCTCCAAATGAATACATAACATTCTCTGAAAAAACCCTCTTTCACACACCTAATCACAATATTCCTTAGGGGATGAAATTGATGGAATTCAGAAGTGATAAATCTATCGAACAGGATGGGTTTCGCACTTAAGAGTCGTCGATTTTCGCGCCGCCTAATTTTCTTCCACGTATTCCTGAAAACTTGCATAACGGTCTGGTGACAGTCGGGGCTGCTGGGACCTGTGGGTAATGAATCACGAAGAGGAAACAACTGGGAAGAATGTTGCTTGGAAAACAATGTGCGACATTTATGCTGGTAATAATTGGTATCTGGCATTTAGTAACTAGAAGCTACGAACCTGCCCACATATCCGAGCGCGTTAATGCACCACTTCAGGGATTCGAGGAGGTGAACCTGCCTCAGATCGAATCCCCCTAGTGCATTAACAACAAGCGCTCGTTAGCCAGTCACCCTAGAGGTGGCTTTTACGCGGTTTTCCACAGCCATCTAGGTAAATACTGGGCTGTAACTTCTGTCCGGCGTCAGGTAGTACTACATAAACGTTTGGAAGAAAGTTCTCGCACTTAAACATGAGCAGTACACTACAAGCAGACAGATCTGCTACCCATATAACAATATCGATCACGTAGGAAACTGGTAGAAGCAAAAGTGAAGAAGAACCAGGAGATACATAGTACTTCTGTGGGAAGGGAATGAGCTGGGGCCTTCACTTCTGATGGGACGAGTGTGCTACATTAAAGCCAATAAGATGGTTTGCTCTCTGGAATTAGTTTATGCCTTGTGACTTGGAGAATGTTGAAACGGGACTGGAAAAAGTTGTTTAGCGTTGGAATACAAAAGGTAGGTGCAAAGTGCAGATATAACATATGCAACAGATCAAAGTGGGCGAGGATTGGTGATAGAATAAAGCTGACTGACAAATCATCCTCTATATTCTTATTTATTTCTATGCGTAGTAGAATTGGGATATGTACTCATCATCAGCGGTACTTGCGCTATAGCGTACATTTAGCTCAGGTGAATAGCGTTCCATATCAGTTATTTTATGATTCAACATACAAGCTACGTGTACTGCTTTTAGGATATGCGAACGACTTTTGCCAAAAATTTACCTATTATTACCTCAGCATATACCAGTGACATTCAGCACATACAGTTGAGTCATAATTCGTGGACACTATTTGACAGAAATTATTTACTCAGAGATGTCATTATATGGAGTCTCAACCTTACAACCAACATGATTGATGCACTCAAATCAACGTTCAACAGTACAGTTTTGTGATAATTGTCTGCTTCTAATCCAGTTGATACAAACGGTCTGGTAAATGCGATAAATTGTTAAACGAGTTGGCGGCCATCTGTATGGAAATCATTCTACAAACCTTCGTCACACTTCTGTCGCCGACTGCACAACGTTCGTTAAGCTATCTCCATTCTTTCCTGTTCAAATGTCTTTCATCTGTGGGTATCAACAACATGGAACAAAAAACCGTAAATTAAGATTGTTCATATTATTTTGACTCGCACTGTAGATTTTGTTAATGTTTAACTGTCAAATTTGATGTACTTTACATCGAAAGGTAATAATTAACTTGACTGATCTCAGACTATACAAATTCGTTTATATACACTCCTGGAAATGGAAAAAAGAACACATTGACACCGGTGTGTCAGACCCACCATACTTGCTCCGGACACTGCGAGAGGGCTGTACAAGCAATGATCACACGCACGGCACAGCGGACACACCAGGACCCGCGGTGTTGGCCGTCGAATGGCGCTAGCTGCGCAGCATTTGTGCACCGCCGCCGTCAGTGTCAGCCAGTTTGCCGTGGCATACGGAGCTCCATCGCAGTCTTTAACACTGGTAGCATGCCGCGACAGCGTGGACGTGAACCGTATGTGCAGTTGACGGACTTTGAGCGAGGGCGTATAGTGGGCATGCGGGAGGCCGGGTGGACGTACCGCCGAATTGCTCAACACGTGGGGTGTGAGGTCTCCACAGTACATCGATGTTGTCGCCAGTGGTCGGCGGAAGGTGCACGTGCCCGTCGACCTGGGACCGGACCGCAGCGACGCACGGATGCACGCCAAGACCGTAGGATCCTACGCAGTGCCGTAGGGGACCGCACCGCCACTTCCCAGCAAATTAGGGACACTGTTGCTCCTGGGGTATCGGCGAGGACCATTCGCAACCGTCTCCATGAAGCTGGGCTACGGTCCCGCACACAGTTAGGCCGTCTTCCGCTCACGCCCCAACATCGTGCAGCCCGCCTCCAGTGGTGTCGCGACAGGCGTGAATGGAGGGACGAATGGAGACGTGTCGTCTTCAGCGATGAGAGTCGCTTCTGCCTTGGTGCCAATGATGGTCATATGCGTGTTTGGCGCCGTGCAGGTGATCGCCACAATCAGGACTGCATACGACCAAGGCACACAGGGCCAACACCCGGCATCATGGTGTGGGGAGCGATCTCCTACACTGGCCGTACACCACTGGTGATCGTCGAGGGGACACTGAATAGTGCACGGTACATCCAAACCGTCATCGAACCCATCGTTCTACCATTCCTAGACCGGCAAGGGAACTTGCTGTTCCAACAGGACAATACACGTCCGCATGTATCCCGTGCCACCCAACGTGCTCTAGAAGGTGTAAGTCAACT
Source organism: Schistocerca nitens (assembly GCF_023898315.1). Classification (NCBI taxonomy): domain Eukaryota; kingdom Metazoa; phylum Arthropoda; class Insecta; order Orthoptera; family Acrididae; genus Schistocerca; species Schistocerca nitens. The sequence continues at coordinate 1,291,522,517 of NC_064614.1, read as the reverse complement.
ACCCTGGCCAGCAAGATCTCCGGATCTGTCCCCCATTGAGCATGTTTGGGACTGGATGAAGCGTCGTCTCACGCGGGCTGCACGTGCAGCACGAACGCTGGTCCAACTGAGGCGCCAGGTGGAAATGGCATGGCAAGCCGTTCCACAGGACTACATCCAGCATCTCTACGATCGTCTCCATGGGAGAATAGCAGCCTGCATTGCTGCGAAAGGTGGATATACACTGTACTAGTGCCGACATTGTGCATGCTCTGTTGCCTGTGTCTATGTGCCTGTGGTTCTGTCAGTGTGATCATGTGATGTATCTGACCCCAGGAATGTGTCAATAAAGTTTCCCCTTCCTGGGACAATGAATTCACGGTGTTCTTATTTCAATTTCCAGGAGTGTATTACATTATTTTTGTTACCATAATATCATACAAAAGAATGTATTGCAACAATAGACACTTACAACAACATCGGTGAAATTTTCGACGATTTTGTTGTTGTTTAACACTGTCTCTTCGTTGAAAACAATGACAGGTTGTTTTGTCAAGTGTGTGAAGCTTCGTATTTTATCTACTAAGTTTGCTGCGTTTTCCATCAGTTGCTGCGACTACCAGGCATTGTTTTATGTCACTAGCTGAGAGTTTTTATGTTTTTAGATGTAAACTAAATAAAGATAGCAGAGGTTGAAAATATCGCTTCAGTTGTAAATTACTTTATTTTGACACGACTTGTTTCGGTTTGTTAAGAGCCCATCCTCAGGTGTCGTAGCTGTGCTGTGGTCCCCGATCACCGCGTGTACCAGGCGCGGTGTGCTTCCTATGAGCGGAGAAGAGGGAGAACAGGGAGATAAGTTCCTGTCAGTGGCTTTCACATCTTCTATGGATATTGTTTTCATTTCTTCCTACCTTTCCTATGTATGTTTTCTCAAGGCTATTCCACTTTAACTTATAGACTCCCCAGTGACGGAATTTGTAGCATTGTTCCATGGAATGACAACTTCGTGTTCTGGTGTGTGTTCTGATGTTTATTCTCTGCTTGGACGTTTCAAATGAGCGTTTGATATCATTTGATAATCTCCTCGATACGAAAATCATCGTACTTTTTGCGAAATAAACACTAACAGTGTAATAGTAACTGATAAAGGGAATACTGTAGAAGGCATGTTCAAGATAGTCTGCATTAAAAAAAATCGAGTGTCCAACAAAAATAACGTGATTTGTACACCCAGCTACTTGATGTCTGTCCAAATTAAAAATCCCTAAATAGCAAACAACATTTACTTGACAAAAGAGAAAGAAACATATTGCAACATGGTGAGCCCATCTGCAAATAAACTGCAGTCACTGCCAAAAATTCATAAAGAGAGTAACCCTATCACTCCAGTAATAAACTGCAAAGTAGTTCTTTATTCTGACTAAAACAAAGGTAATTTATATACTTGCTCAGGACTGTACATATGGAAATCAGTATACAGTGAATAGTTCTAGTGGAGTGATGCAACAAATTACAGACTTCGATATCCCATCCGATTTAAAACATATTTTGTTAGATAAAATCAACATGTACACCAACTGAATAGTTAATGAGACATTTTAAATTGCCGAACAGGTTCCCACACGTCGTACGTCGAACGCAGTAGTTGTGGGGGAATTTTATTACTTTACTAAAACTGTACTCTCCTACAAGCATTCCAAGTTCATTAACCAAATATATGTACTAGAATGCGGTTTAGTAATGGGAAACCAGGTTGCTGGAACACTCGCTAATATTTTACTACACCACACTGAGAACCAGTTCCCTTATAGGCATCCTAAATGGATTAATATGATCCGTTACCTCTACAGATAGGTAGATGACACACTACTGTTACAAGACCGATCAGAAACGTAAATAGATATGTTCCTCAGAATGGAATAAATTACACAAAAATATAATCAGTACGGAAAGAATAGATTGATACTCATCACATGAGGAGGTGCTGAGTCACTAAGAGGCTCAATCAAAAAGACAGCTGAAATATTGAGCCTTATAACAATATTCCTCTTCCGAAATAGAAAACACACACACACACGTTCACTCAAGCACAACACTCATAAAAATGGGCACTTACCATGAGTCAGGCTCCAGTGCCCACGGGCAGTGACCAGGTCTGTGTGAGCTTTTCTTGTGGGAATATCTGTTTGTTTTCTTTTTCTGAAGAAGCACTATCTTAAAGGTCAGTATTTACGCTGTTTTTTCATTGTGCCTGTTTGCAACACAATGATTCCTTTATGTGGTGAGCGGTAATACACTCGTCCCACATTGCTGTTATTCCAGTATTTGATTTCACACAATAATATATTTATAATCGAGCATGAACACCACAGTAAAAAGAACTTTCTAGATATCTTAAATAGTAGAGTATTAACAGAAAAACATGGCTACGATCCCACGTTAGCCAACAAAATTTGTATTAAGAAGCTACACGTAAATGGAAACAAAATTAAGGACAGCATTACGCTAACCAGAAAACATAGAAATAGCCCATTTTACTGCCAAACCACACTGGCAAAAATTTTCAGATAAAATATAAGTTGCTAAACTTGTATATGAGAGAAATGGAGTATGAATTTCGATTTTGCTACATGATTTAGGTTTTCTTGGCTTATCTTGAAGACTGCCGACACTACTACTTCAAGTCGCAATCGCCACTTCCATCTTGAACTGATTAAGTGCGCCGTTGACAATGTTCCCGGTTATGATAAAATATTGCCTCTTGACTTCCCTTCTTTTCTGTCTCATTTATTTTCATTTATTTACTTACTTTACTCAGAATTATTTAGCTGTTTCAGGCTCTGTATGTGGTGTAGCGAAGACTCACTAAAGACACTCATAACAGTAGATTTTGCAATGTGCTTGATGGGTGGTTTTTACGAAACAATAGTAGCACTTGTAGTAATTAATAAACATATTACAGGGAAGTCAGTCTTATTCGTTCTGTTAAGAGAACATAAGAAGTTATACGGTCAAACAAACCGAATTTACCTACACCTTATACCCAACAATTTATGAATGATTCGAATTGTCTTAGTTTTCACTATTTGCGGTTTGTAGGAAAGCGACAACTATACTGGATTGTCAAATTTATGTTTTGTAAAAAAGGCTGTATCTTTGTACTGATTTCACATGTTGTCGTAACGGTTTTTCAAAACATACGTTAAGGAAAACTCATTTGTCTTGATTGTGCCATCTCATGGCTGAGTTTACTCTGTTAATCATTTCTATGTCGATAATTTAAGATTTGTTCTCTATGTAATGCAAGCAACTTTCTTATTGTAACTGGGGACATGTTTTCTTTTATCACAGGTACTGACGGTGTCCTGTAGTGCTATCTGATATTGAAATGGCGAATGGGAGGGACTTCTTAAGATCTGTGTCACAATACCACGCCATCTGCAGGGTTTTCTGGCCGACGCCGTTCACAGTGGACACTGATAGGTGTGGGCTACGGAGGACACGTGCTGGTACACAGTACGCAGCGGCTGTTCTCGCCATGAGCCTGACACTAACAGCGCTTATGATAAACTGGATGCAAGCTATGAACGCAATGAAAAAGGATTCCATCGCCTTTGTGTGGTCTGTGGCCTATGTGATGACATCCCACGCCACCACGGTGACGGCGGTCGCCGCAGACCTGTTTCGAAATACCCACAAGTACCAGAGGATACTCACTCTATTGTCTTACCGGGACAGCGGCATCTTGCAGTGTCGCCATTTCTCCAGCGCGGCGGTGAGGATCTGCTGCAAAGTGGTGTACGCAGACTGTCTCGCGCTACGTGTAGCTGCTCTGACGTGCGTATATCTGATGGAAGGGACGAAATGGACGTATACGTTACCATTGTTCTCAAGTGGTATTCTACCTACAGCTGTTTGCAGGTATGTGAGGCTCGTTCTTCTTGTGAGGAGTCATTTGCGCCAGCTCAACCAGTGTCTGAGAGCTACAGCCCAAGTGAGATGCCAGCGGCGACCACTTGCAGACCGCTACCGCAAGCTGAGGAGAGTCTACTCCGCCCTGTGCAGCCTGTCCCAGGAGGTTCTTTCAGCCCACGAGATAGTCTTAGTCTTATTAATGGTGACTGCACTGTGCAGTATATCTTGGAATGCAGTTGCCGCAGTCTTAACACATCAGCAGGAACAGCTAGTGGCGACACACATGTTGTTTCTGTCTTGGCAGTCGTCACAGGTGTTAATGGTGACAGTGGCTTCGCACGCGCTGTCCAGGGAGGCGGCGCAGACAGCTCTTGTCCTCTGCCGGCTACTCCTGGTTTCGACTCCCCGCAGCTCAGAAACGTCAGAGCTGCGCCACTTCTGTAGCCTGGTCCGCAGCCAGTCCCACTCATCAACTTTACGGCGTCGTTCCCTTGGATTTGCAGATGTTGATTGCCTCCTTGTCTTTCATTACAACTTGTACTGTGATTCTGTTAACTTTCTAGCAAGCGTTGTGAAAAAAAAATTACAGCCTGCTAAATATTGTTACAACACTGTTGGTGAACAGGGACTCTTCTGCACTAAAATTCTATAACTGTGTTGCTATGATTAAGCGCTATTAAGAGTCCGCACCATTTTAAGAGATGAGACCATTCGTCTTCAAAATGTTTCCTGATTTAGCATTATACTAGTACAGCACAGCGTAGGGGTGCGAAGATGGACGTGTTCAAGTCTATTGTGCAGTGTATCTAGTTACAGTGTCTAGTTTCGCTCAAAACCAACATGAAATCTCCCATCGATTGAAACTATAGGAGACAAATTAAAATTGATGCACTTTCCACACTGCGTTACATTTTCACACAATTGGTAATTATTAATAGCACGAGTGAAATGAATTACTTAAAAATATAAATCGCACGAATTTGTAGTTCTTGAAACACACATGAAGTTATTTCACGTAAAAGAAATAGAAAAGTTCTGGAACAACAACTGGAATATTTTAGTGGGGACCAAAGCTGTGTTCCTCAGAAGGAGGCGGAAGGTTGACAAAGAGGTTCAGATGCGACACGGAGCCACAGTAACCAACAACAGGATGCGGCGACAGAAGAAGACCAGAAACATTAGCTGACCGGCGTGAATATAAACGGTGTTTCATCACTGTATTCAGTTGAACGTCAAATATGATTTATTGCAGCTGGAGAAACGTACCGCATCAAAAATTACACTAGCCTTAATCTCGGACATTAGCGTGACTGCCATTTGCACTGTTGCATAGTGAGATCGCGGCACTACAGCCTTGAACACCACGTCAGTCTGGAGAAACCATCATAAAACGTAATCAAGCATCAATGAAACGGAATCCATATCAAGATCTTAATCACAGTTATTACTTGCCTTGACACTATCAGATATGTCTCAAGCAACCCGAGTGAATCATTTTCCTTTTACACCATATGGACATGCATATTTTCTTTCAGCTGGCCAAGTTCTTCAAACAACTCTCACACCAAGTCCATCGATAGTAATATATCTACAGTCACACAGACACGGGGCAGAACAAGAGTAGAAAACAACATATAACATGAAAGATAAAATGTGCAATGCCTTGGCAGGAAAGAATTTGAACTTTCTACACTCATCATAGACACGGACAGTATAAGCCGCTGAGCACTAAGATGGTAACCTCACTACACATTACATTCACTTTAATGCTCACAGTGTACCCACTCTGGCTCAAATATCGAACAAACTAAACATCTGTCACATCATATACTCATCTTTACAGACCAGGACACAACAATTGCAAATCATAACTCACTTTTCTGTATACTAGGACAGAACCATCTCGTCATTTGGAACACAGTAAAATCATAAAGCCATAACACAAACATCTGCAAAATATATATATCCACAACATATCAGATCGTGCCCACACTTATCTTGCATACGAATTGCTCTCTATCAAAGACGAATGTTACTCATTCAAGGGAACTATCATCAAATAAAATATCTAGTAAAGGCTAAACATAACTGGAATAAATCCTCCTTTATATCATTCACAGCGTGTACTGAACCTCACCAGATAGATAATATCCACTCATAATCACACATCACAGTTTCAGACTCACAACAAACAAACGAAAATTCCTAAGTAGTATCATCTCATTATATCATACATTATTCTGATAAACCCAATATCACTACATCAAAATATTCATAACAATGATATGATGAAAATGGACGTTCATCAAAGCAGACCTGACACTCAAACAAGAAACTGCATATTGCATGCAGAAAATTACTTCATTAATGAATAAAACAAGAATAAGAAACTGTTATGTATCTATATGAGACATGGTAATCACATCTCTAATTAAGTCATCATGTGTAAGAGCACTTCACACTCCCTCACTCGTCCCCATAATCAAGAAAAGCACTATAAATTGTCTCATGAATAGTACTCCTCAAGAACATTAAATTCCTCATCACATGTTGCAACTATAATAATAATAGTCATACTGCGCAACGGCAAATCTTTCAAATCCGATGGCACCTGGAATATCCAGAAGATAATCCATCCAAGCACTAACTAAGACTGACATTTTTTAACTTCGATTAATCTGCGAGATCCAATGTGGCAAGCCCATTGGCTATATCGCCACTCACACAGAAGAAATTATCTATACATCAGGCTAAGGCCTCAGTCATGCAAAAAAAAAAAAAAAAAAAAAAAAAAAAAAAAAAAAAAAAAAAAAAAATCTATGAAACGTGGAAATATACGGAAAAGAGAACACGTGGAATGGTCTCGATAGACAAAGAAACTTACCTGGCACGTAAGTAAAACACTAGATATTTTACACTAGATACCTTAACATCAGAAAATGTGGTACCTTCACACTACCACAAAGTAAGATTCGCACTTGACACTATATAAATTCTATATGTTCTAAGGCAGTATATACATTTAGATTCTGATTGATACTGAGGTCATTAGAGATAGTTATCCAGTAACAGAAAGAAGTATGTGCTACATTTCAGGAAAAAATTTCATGTTTTCTTGCTATATCCTTTCTTGAGGCAGCATTCACAAAACCACTGTAGGTGTGAAGTCACTTTTTCTCTCTAAACTTTAGTTTGCTATCTAATTATTTAATAACACAGACCAACGATGGGAAAAGTTTTTTGCTGAAAATATATTATTCTTATGCTTTTATGGTGGAAAATCCTAATATGATACTTTAGAAAACTGTGTCACCCACCATTTCTTCATATTTTACAGTTAAATTTATAGAGCAAAGCGATTTTTTAAAGAATTTAACAGCTTTTATACAGTTAAAATAATTTAAAAATGAGGTGTAATGTATGTAGATGACGAAGGTAGCACTGCCGAAAAACATTTTCTGGGAAAAAAAGGCCGATTCTGTTTTTATGTTAACAGATGGTCTTTTGTTTACTGTCAGCCTAACCTCTCTTTACTGTTTCCTGTACATGTGCTCAGTACAATATCTAATTGCGGTTGTAAAAGCTCTGCTGACAGTTGTTGTTATATTTGTGGTGAATTTTGATTAAAAAACACCGAAGAAACATTACAGACTTCGTGAGGAATGTTTATCTATCATTCTTTGGATCTAAACTTGTTGATCGAGATAAATCTTGGTTGCTGCACAAGGTGTGTTAGGTGTGTGTTGAAGATCGGAGAAAATGGTTCAAAAAGGAGAAAAAAGCCTTTATATTTGCTGTTCCTATGGCATGGAGGGAGCCAAGAAATCATTCCGATGATTGCTACTTTTGAGGTGTTGATATTACTGGTCATAATTCGAAAAATAAGAGGTAGTAAGCTACCCTAACCTTCTGCATGCCATCCGACCAGTAGGGCATGGTGCAGATTTGCCAGTTCCTGAACCACCAGATGATTTAAATTCTATTCCAACAGAAGTATTTTATGATGTACAATCCGATTTAGATGAACCAGGCGACAATGAATTCCATTGTAATACAGAAAGTCTACAGCCCAAATTGTTTACTCAGACCGAGCTTAACGATTTGGTTAGGGATCTGGGCTTAACGAAAGAAAAAGCCCGTATTGCTTGGCTCTTGATTAAAAGAAAAGAACTTATTGGCAGTTGGAACCAGTATATACATGTATAAAGAGAGAGAGCAGCAATTTTCCAAGTTTTTTTTTTACAAGATTGTGAGTTAGTGTACTGCTCCGACATTCCCAGTTTAATGAATGAGTTTGGTATTGAATACAAAAAGGAAGACTGAAGGCTGTACAATGATTCATCCAAAACTAGTTTAAAGTCTGTTTTATTACACATTGGTAACATGTATGCATCTATACCAAAAAAGTGGTTCAAATGGCTCTGAGCACTATGTGACATAACTTCTGAGGTCATCAGTGGCCTAGAACTTAGAACTAATTAAACCTAGCTAAACTAAGTACATCACACACATCCATGCCCGAGGCAGGATTCGAACCTGCGACCGTAGCGGTCGCTCGGCTCCAGACTGTAGCACCTAGAACCGCACGGCCACTCCGACCGGCGCATCTATACCTGTTGGAGATTCTATACATATGAAAGAAAGCTATGAAAACCTAGAAATAGTGCTAAATAAAACAGGCTATTCTGCTCATGGTTGGATGATAACAGACGATCTAAAAGTAATATGTATGTTCCTTGGTCAACAACGTTGCTTCACCAAATTTCCCCATTTACCATGAAACTTCGAATTTTTATACTATATAATAAAAAGTATGTTGCTCGAAAACTATAGGTGATACAAAAAACCTAACGCTATATTTGGATTCAGCTCATAAAAATCTATAAAGAGCAGCTATCAAAGTAAAAAGAAGTTTTTCACAAAAAGTTTTCGTTGGCCTGTGTAATAGTTTCCCTTCAACAAGGCCCATGACAGGCTCTGTGCCAAGTTCATCACGTTCTTCCACTACCCCAATGACACCTAACTCCTGTTGTACACTTACTTTAAATAATTCTAACATAGATTCATCTCTCAACCCTGGTTTTACATGTACTGTGTGGTCAGCAGGTGCATCCACCAGCTCCACCTGACACGCTCTGAGCTGTCACAAACGCTGGCTTGCACTGGGCTATCCGAGCTCTGCTTGCCACTCACAGGCAGTTGGGCTACAGCAGTAGCAAGTTCATCAGCCTTGTATGATTCCTGAAATACAATTTTCTCTATTCACCATTAATACTTCCACTCACTGCTCAATATTTCCATGACCAGTTACTTGCTCGTTTACCTGACTTGCAACAGTCTGACTTGGAGCAACTTCTAGCCTATCATGTAATTCAGATTGTTCCATTAACCCATAAACACTATCCTCCCGGTCTTTACAGCTAGTCTTTGGCCGTTACAATTGCCCAAGATTATCCTCTTCAAATGCTATCAATCTGTTTAGTTCTACCACTTCGTTGTAGACCTATACAGTCTGTTGTTGTAACACATTAATGTCATCCCCTGTGGAATCTAGAAACTTCCCAGACAAACTTCTGAAAAGGGATAACCTACGGACTGAAGCTGAATACAATCTACATTCCTAGAACAAAAAAATGCCAGTTTACCGCAGGTGCACCTAAGGAGTATAATAATAAATCAGAAAGGCCTTAATACAACACAGAAGCATTAGACAGTCAACACTGTGGTCTGGGACACTTCAGGTTTCTGGCATTCACTTGCCCATGCAGCAAGATTTTCATAGTCCAGTATATACTTCCCCTGAGTAAATAAATTCAATAAAGTTATCAAATCCATCTATCGCAAAGTATATAGTATTCATAAGAAACATGAAAATGATTATAAACTCAACTGCGCTCAAATCACACTTAATATCAGCATGAGAGGGGAGGGGGAGGGGCGAGAGGGTTGAAGAAGGGTGGGGACTGATCGACTCCCCGCTCTACTAAGCTACAGCTTCTCACCACTGCCAAGTACAATGATGAAATTTGCAATCAAACCTACTCTTACTATTCCATTGGAATGAAACTCACCGTGGCAACAGCCCACGGAAACCCAGTGATGACTTTCGTTGCAGGTACTAAAAACACCAATTAGAAACAGATATACTCCAGATTCTTATGAATGGTCATTGCAACAGAAACAACTCTAGACAATTAGCGTTGACATTTTTAGACGAATATTTCACAGAATTAGGTACATTTAAACCACTGTAATATTACATACAATTAGCAGAATAAAGGTTTTGCACGCAACACTTCAATATAGGCCTGCACACAGCAGAAACAAAAACTAAGTCTTTGCGGAATTATAAAGATATAGATCAGAAAACTTTTTTAAACAAAGTTAGTATTCAGTCGACAAGATCAGAAAATATGATACAATGTCAATAGTGTCACTCAACAAGTTTCGCCTAACGAAACATCACTATCTAACAGAAACTTCACCTACTGGTATCATTAACTTCTATAATCCTGAAAAATTCCCTAAGTCATTCACCATTCCAAAATATCACTCTTCTGCTAAACATTCAAAAGCACCTTAAATCCCAAAAATGTGTGTGAATTCCCTGAATTCCTAAGGGACCAAATTGCTGAGGTCATCGGTCCCTAGACTTACACACTACTTAAACTAACTTATGCTAGGAACAACACACACACCCATGCCCGAGGGAGGACTCGAACCTCCGGCGGGAGGGGGCGCACAGTTCGTGACATGATGCTTTTGACTGCGGCCACTCCACACGGTCTTAAATCCCACAAACCTCATAAAGAATCTTTATGGGAACTACTGAAGAAGCAACTCACATCTGACCACCCAGTATAACTACAAGTGCCTCTTGCAGTAAAGCAAACGGACACAAATAGAAAGCATAAAAATATCGCAGTACACACTTATTATTTCAGTTCTACTATCCACAACCATGGTTTCATAAAATCAACCGAACCTATTAATACGTCAGGCTTCATAAATAATTATTTATGTACACAAAAAAATATGGCACCACAAAAGGACAGTTTAGTTTAGTTTAGTTTAGCAGTAAGCAATGTAATTGCACTTCGCCACATGTGAATGTAACATTCCTCTTAGTGTGTACTCAACGGAACCCTTTAACAGCGTGAGAACAGAAGTGCATATACGTGTGTATCAGTTGTTGTGTCAGTATTTAACAAGCAGTACAGAAAGAAAAGAATCACTGTCATGAGAAGTTGTGTGTGGTTAGAATTAAGATGCATGACTGTAACAGTTATTCACTCGCGTGTATTTCAAAATATATAAATTACTTTTCACTAACGCAGAAGAACTTAAAATTAAGTTTAAAGATCGAGTGAAAACAGAACGTACCGTCACAGCAACGGCACATTTTCAAATAGGCATTGTACCGAATAAAAGGGACACATGCTATGAGATTTTTCACAGAAATTGTTGTTCTTGTAGGTACAGAACCCCTATATTTCCGAATATTATTACACATGTTTAGTGGGTTAAAACAGTTGTTTAGCGAGTAGATGGACACGTACGATGGAGCTTGCAATCTTCGGAATATTATTTCGAATTCATCATACTAAGAAAAAGATGTGAATAAAAATATTAATGGTCAGTTCGGCGACGTGTAACACGAACTGTTGTTGTTGTCTTCAGTCCTGAGACTGGTTTGATGCAGCTCTCCATGCTACTCCATCCTGTGCAAGCTTCTTCATCTCCCAGTACCTACTGCAACCTGCATCCTTCTGAATCTGTTTAGTGTATTCATCTCTTGGTCTCATGAACAATTCCTGTGTGTGGAGTGAGACCCGCTGAATGACGACAATCAGCAATTGCGTATCGTCATTCACCGCTTCCTGCTCCACAAGGAGATTGTCCATCAATATGTCTGTAGGTATGAAGACGATCACGTGATGATCTGGACTGGTCACCTCCCAATAAACGTGCCTTGCGATCTAGACTGTTATGATTTATTCCAACGATTATATTTTGTTCGCTGATTTCACCGGTGATGTTTCCAAAAACATTTATCTCTAATAAGTTCTGATTATCGTGGATGAATTTGGTTGTCGAACTGGGCTACGTTCTTAATCTGGGACATAATCACTGTTTGCAATTAGAAAATGTTAGCGACTCATCTGGAAATGAAAATAAGTTAAATTCAATGGTTTACTTGCTATTTCTCTTCCGCATGACCGTAGGAGCGAGGAAGATTGGTGTTCAACGCCCTGTCGATAGTGAGTCATCAGAGATGTGGTGCGAGGTCGTACTAGGACAGGATAGGGGAACAAAAACGGCCACGACCTTTCAGAAGGAACATCGCAGCGTGTGTCTTAAGTAATTTAGGAAAGTCACAGAGATGCCCAGACGGAGATTTCAACCGTCGTCGTCCCGACTGGGAATCCAGTGCGTCAAAATATGGGACACAACATGCAAACATACTATATCACTTTAATATAACTAAGTAGTTAACTAGGGTAGAAAATTAACTACATAGGATACTTATTTTGTCCTCGCAACTGGCCTGGAAGATCCGCAGTAGATAGTTTCTGAAAAAGTTTCATTGATACATTTTGCAGAAGAATGTATGTTGTTCAGGAATTTGATACATTTTCAAACAGAATTTTATAAAAATCAGCATATCAATAATCCTGAATATGCATCTTACTTATGCGATGTTTAAAGCTTTCCCGGCGTACCGATTGTTCCATAAAACCACGGGAGAACTGCCGGATATCAGTAACATTCTCCCACAATATTTCGGCGCAGAGTCTTCTGGCCATCTTCAGGTGAGTACCACTGTAGTAGTACTGCCGAGTACACGCTGAGCTCCGCTATTTAAAGCCATAGTGAGGTGACATTGCGCATGCGCTGCTCAGCGTGCGCGTTCATAACAACTCCGTGCGCTGCGTCTCGCGCCCTCACGGAGAAAGCTTGGCGTATCGGTGTCAGGTCGATTTCCATCTTTACGCAGATAACAACGTCGACTACGAAGTTTCTCTATAACAGGATTCCAAGCAGAGTTTAGCTGATAACCGCTATCTCGATTGATGAGAGTCTCGTTGTCAGACAATCTTATTTCCACAGATTCATTGATAATCGAGCTCCAAAAGTTTGATGTATGGGCCAAAATTTTTGTGTGGTTGTAATTCCTAGAATGGTCTGTGGACATACAATGTTCGGCGATTGCGGACTTGGTGGGTTGGAGAAGGCGAGTATGCCGTTGGTGTTCCACAATGCGTTCCTGCACAGTCCGTGTTGTTTGCCGCATTCATACGGAATTTTTTAAACACCTGATTTACACAGGTCCACGTCGTCTTTAACGGATCCCACCCGTGATGAAATTTTGGAAGGAGGGCGAAAGATGACTCTCACTTGATACTTTCTCAAAATTCTGCCTATCTGTGAAGAAATATTCCCAATAAATGGTAGATAAGCAGTCGACCTGAAGGCCTCTTCCTCTTCCTTGTTCCGTCGTTTGTAGGTCTGCGCGTACTCGCCAGTACTATTACAGTGGTACTCACCTGAAGATGGCCATAAGACTCTGCGCCGAAATATCGTGGCCGGACGTTACTGATATCCGGCAGTTCTCCCGTGTTTTTATGGAACAATCAGTACGCCGGGAAAGCTTTAAACATCACATCAAGCAGCTCTATGGGGAGGAAGTGATGGAATGTATTCGAAGATTCGACAAGTTACGTGAAAGAAGAGCGAGGCTGCTGAGCTCATTGATATTCTTATTAAGTTGGAGAGACAATTGCGTTATTCCAATGTTTGCCAAAATTGTGCATTTCATAAATACCGCTGCTGCAAATAACATAAGAAAGTGAAGCAAGCATGGCTTTGGTGAGAGAAAGGATTCGTTTTAGTCGGCGTGAATTGGATTCTGTGTCAAAGGACATGTTCCACATACATTTGGAATTAGCAGCAAGACTATCTTCTCTGTCGTGGGACTGGGTGGATGGTGTGACATGGGCTAAAGCAAACTGGAGCTATGATAAAGCTGTGACGAGGTAAACTGTCAAGATTGACAGACTTTCTACACAGAAGCAGCAGAAAGTTCCAACTCCACAATCTGTTGTTAATCTGACAGACAAAACTTTAGATGACGCTACTGTTTCTGTGCTCCCACACCTGTTTCACCGCCACTAGTGGATTTCATCAGAGCCATCGAAGAAGCTGCACGCCGTCTTGATGCAGATGAAGTGGAGGAATTTCGTCGAGAGACTTGCCGTGTGTTGACCAGAGGTGCACCAATGGAGAGTAACATCTCGCCCATGGAGAGGATAGCCCTCCGTAACTTACGACCAGATATGGAGACAGTAGTCTCAAAATCTGACAAAGGAAACGCTACTGTCTGTGTGTGTGTGTTGAGGCTTATGGGCGCTCAACGTCGAGGTCATCAGCGCCCTGACACACATTAAAAGGAACGAATGTGGACAGACCTAAGAAAACTGAAACACACATGCAAAGAAAGCAGGAAAAGAAGGAAAATGCGACATAAGAAAGTAGAACGTAAGGAAAGGGAAAACATAACAAGACTGTCACAGTAAATTGTTATTGGCTGGCCACTTACATAAAATATGGGCGAGGTTGTCACACAGTGAACAAATTAAGATCCTCTCCCTAAAATCTTTGTAAAAACATTTGACATGGCACAGAACTTTAAAACTTTAACCACATTCGTCCGAGTGTTGCCTAAAAGAGATGGCAGGTCCACTGACAAGTCAGCCGCGGCCCGCTGGTCAGAAAATAAAACGCAATCCAATAAAAAGTGGCGCACAGTGACCTGGACGCCACAAGCACCACACATTGGAGGGTCCTCCCGCCGGAGCAGGAAGCCGTGCGTCATAGGGCTGTGGCCTATCCGAAGCCGAGTGAGGAGAACCTCGTCCCGTAGACGGGGCTGAAAGGAAGTACACCACACACGCGTTGTGGGCTTGACTATACGGAGCTTATTGCCATTCATCCTCCCACCGACGCATAACTCGTGAGCTCAACAGCGAGGTGAGTGTGTGCAGGGGTATAGCACACTGAAATACGTGTGGATCGAGACACGCCTCCTTGGATGCGAGATCTGCCCTTTCATTCCCAGCAATGCCCACATGCCCCGGAACCCAGCAGAAAGCCACCACCCAAATCGCTGCAGTTGGAGGAGGGCATCCTGGATGGTCTGGACTATTTTATCTGCTGGATACAAACGTTGCAATGAGTGAAGGGCACTTAGTGAATCGGAACAGACAAGAAATTTAGGACCGGAATAATTTATCATCTGCTCCAGTGCCCGCAAGATCGCAGACAATTTTGCAGCAAAGACAGTAAAAGTCTGAGGCAGTCGGACCTTGAGGACACGTTCCGGAAAAACAACAGAGCAACCAACGGAATCCCCTTGTTTCGACCCATCCGTAAAAACAGCTACATAGTCGTCGTGCTCAGATAAAATGGCAGAAAATGCTTCATTAAAAACGGTGGCAGGAGTGCAATCTCTCTTGCGCTGCAATAAATCTAAAATTACTCCGGGTCTCTTCAATAACCAGGGTGGCAAGTAGTTAAAACCCAGGATTTGGGGTTGTACAGACTCCACACCGAGGGACTCTAGCACACATTGCACACGGATCCCAAACGGCAACGTAGCCCGGGGACGGTGAGAGAAAAGGCGGTCCAGAGGTGGATGGGCAACAATATGGTGAGCAGGTGAGGTGGGAGCTGCAAGGAACTTAAAGCCTGGCGCACCAGCAGGAGCTGCCGCCGGATGGTAAGTGGGCTTCAGGGTTCTGGCTTTCAAGTCGCGTAGGTGTGGCAGCCATGACAACCTGGAGTCAAAAATGAGGCCCAGAAACAGCACTGTGTCTCTAAAATGTAGGACAGTATCCCCCATATGCAAGGCAGGCAAAGTAAAAAGTCGACGAGAACGATTAAAATGAACACAAACACACTTATTGGCAGAAAACCGAAAACCCGTCTTTGCTGCCCACTCCTCTAACCGCCGCACTGTTAGCTGCAACTGATGGCTCACGGTTGCAACACCGGAGGAGGAACAGCAAAGTCGTCCACAAATAAGGAGCACTGTACTGGACTCCTCACTGTAGACGTTATACTGCTGATGGCTATGGAAAAGAGGGCAACGCTTAAAACACTGCCACGGGGGACACCGTTCACTTGCTGAAAGCGGTAAGACAGTGTGTTACCGATTCGGGTCCGAAAAAACCGCTGAGACAGGAAAGACCGAATGAAAATGGGGAGGCGGCCACGAAAGCCCCCTTGGTATATTTGTGCAAGAATACAGTGTCTCCAAGTAGTATCATATGCCTTACTGATATCAAAGAAGATACCGATACAGTGATGCTGACGGAGGAAAGCCTGCTGAATAGCCGCCTCTAGGAGGGTCAGGTTGTCGACCGTCGACCGAAATTTTCGGAATCCACACTGAGAGCGGCTAAGCAGCTGACTGGTTTCTAACAGCCAGGCCAGACGACGGTTAACCATCCGTTCCAGGGTCTTTCCGACACAGCTTGTCAAGGCGATACTACGATAACTACTGGGACATGTGCGCTCCTTTCCTGGTTTGAGGAAAGGGATGAGAATTGCCTCCCTCCACGAGGTGGGGAACACTCCTGTCTGCCATACGAGATTAAAACATTCGAGCAGGATTTCTTTTGACGCCACTGGCAGATGAAGCATGGAGAACCGGATGCGGTCGTGACCTGGTGCAGTATCAGAAGTCTCAGTAAGTGGTGATTCAAGTTCCCACTTGGAGAAAGGGGAGTTGTAGGCCTCAGAACCGTTCGACCGAAAGTCCAAGTTTGCTCTCTCGACAGTCGCACGGTAGCGACGAAACGATGGATCCTGATTTGCAGTGGCAGTACTTTGTGCAAAATGCTCTGCCAGCGTCTGAGCAATGGCTCTGGGTGTCGTTTGGAGGCATCCCTGGTTCAGGACTGCAGCTATTGGTAAACGACTGCATTGATCGGAAATCCTTCGGATGGCTTCCCATACTTTTGTGGAACAAGTGGAACGGCTGATGAAGTCCAGGAACTCCTGCGATGACCTTTTCTTGCTCTCCTGAATGACACGGCGTGCCCTGGCTCCCGCGCTTCGAAAGGCGGTAAGATTCACCGCTGTTGGGCGGCATTTAAATCGTCGAAGAGCAGCACGCCTGTCCCGGATGGCTGAATGGCACCCTTCTGTCCACCAAGGCACAAGGCGCCGCTTAAGAGGGCCAGAACACTTTGGTATGGACAGGTCAGCAGCATGATGGATCAAAATTGTGAGTACTCATACCAAGGGATGACTATATTAATCAGATCATTATGTGACTCAACGTATCGCAAAATCGATAAGGATCCCACTAGCCGAGTGGTGCGAAAAACAGCAGAACTTTTATCAAATAGTTCTCTACCGAAGGAGGTCGTCAAGAGACTGAAACCAAACCGTTCAGTTCCACCTAGGCTATATGGACTGCCTAATATCCACAAGGAAAATGTGCCATTACGTCCAATTGTAACATTGAAGTAACCACCTACGACCTAGCAAAATTCTTGGCATCTTTGCTCAAACTAATGATAGGCAAGTGTGCACATCGCATAAAGAATTCTAGTGATTCTATCAGCCGACTTCAGTCACTACAACTGCAAAGTAATGAACTATTGGTCAGTGTTGATGTGGCTTCGCTTTTCAGAAAGGTGCCTCTTGTGGATTCACTACACCTCCTTGGCAATATGTTTGGTGCAGACATTACAGCGTTGTTTGAGCATACTCTCTCCTCTACATATTTTATATTTAACAATGAATTTTACGAACAATATGACGGTGTCGCCATGGGGAGTCCTTTGTCTCCCCTGGTGGCCAATCTTCTTATGGAAGATTCTGAGGAGAGAGCACTCTACTCTGCCACTTTTAAACCAACAGTATTTTGGCGATACGTTGACGACACTTTTATAGTGCGGCCTCATGGTCTGGGCCGTCTCCAAGAATTTTTAATTCACATGAACTCCATACATGAGAACATAAAGTTTACCATGGAAATAGAGAAAGATGGTTCTCTGCCATTTTTACACGTCTTCGTGCGACGCAAGAGTGATGGCACACTTGGTCACTCGGTGTACACAAAGCACACTTATACAGACCTGTATCTACAAGCTACTAGTTGCCACCATGCAGCACAAACAATGTGCGTTCTCAAAACCTTGATCCACCGTGCCCATACCATCTCTGACGCCGACAGTCTTCAAGCGGAACTGGAATACCTGCAAAAAGTATTTCTGAAGAATGGCTTTTCACCTATACGACGGAACAAGGAAGAGGAAGAGGCCTTCAGGTCGACTGCATATCTACCATTTATTGGGAATATTTCTTCAGAGATAGGCAGAATTTTAAGAAAGTATCAAGTGAGAGTCATCTTTCGCCCTCCTTACAAAATTTCATCACGGGTGGGATCCGTTAAAGACGACCTGGGCCGGCGTAAATCAGGTGTTTACAAAATTCCGTGTGAATGCGGAAAACAACACGGACTGTGCAGGAACGCATTGTGGAACACCAACGGCATACTCACCTTCTCCAACCCACCAAGTCCGCAATCGCCGAACATTGTATTTCCAGAGACCATTCCATGAATTACAACGACAAAAAAGTTCTCGCTCATACATCAAACTTTTGGAGCTCGATTATCAATGAATCTGTGGAAATAAGATTGTCTGACATCGAGACTCTCATCACTCGAGATAGCGTTTATCATTAAAACTCTGCTAGGAATCCTGTTATAGAGAAACTTCGTAGTCGACATACTTATCTGCATAAAGATGAAAATCGACCTGATATCGATACGCCAAGCTTTCATCATGGAGGGCGCGAAGCGCAGCGCACGGGGTTGTTATGAACGTGCAAGCTGAGCAGCGCATGCGCGATGTCACCTCAGTATGGCTTTAAATAACGGAGATCAGCGCGTACTCGCCATCTCCGGCGGTACCTCGCTACGAGTACCGCCCTTCGATTTGTGTTTTCGTGCACTAATCAAAGCGTTAAGGTTGCAGGTGCCAGCCAGCCAGCCAGCCAGCCAGCCAGCAGGCAGCGGTCCAGTCAGCAGCAGCAGCAGCAGCAGCGGTCCGGCCAGCCTGCAGAAGCAGCAGCAGTCCGGCCAGCAGCAGCAGCAGTCCAGCCTGCAGCAGTCCAGCCAGCAGCGGTCCAGCCAGTGGCAGCAGCAACAGCAGCGGTCCGGCCAGCCAGCAGAAGCAGCAGCAGTCCGGCCAGCAGCAGCAGCAGTCCAGCCAGCCAGCAGCGGTCCAGCCAGCGGCAGCAGCAGCAGCAGCAGCAGCAGCAGCAGTGGTCCGGCCAGCCTGCAGAAGCAGCAGCAGTCCGGCCAGCAGCAGCAGCAGTCCAGCCTGCAGCAGTCCAGCCAGCAGCGGTCCAGCCAGTGGCAGCAGCAACAGCAGCGGTCCGGCCAGCCAGCAGAAGCAGCAGCAGTCCGGCCAGCAGCAGCAGCAGTCCAGCCAGCCAGTAGCGGTCCAGCCAGCGGCAGCAGCAGCAGCAGCAGCAGCAGCAGCGGCGGCGGCAGTGACCCCGTCCGCGGCAGCAGCAGCTCTGGTGTTCCTGCCAGCAGTCGCGTGCGCCAGCAGCGTGGGATTTCGGCGTCCGTCTTCGTCCGTCTTCGTCTGTGTCCGTCTTCGTTCATCTTCTTCAGTCCCCGGTTTTCCTCTCTCGTTTTCCGTCCTGTACCGTCCTAGTTTCTCCCTGTCGTCATGTCAGCCCCCACCACCACTGCCATTAATACCACCACTGCCACAGTCTACACTTCGCCCTCCACCGCCACCACCACCATTACATGGTGTGCCCAGTTCCCCCCCTCTCTCAATCCCTCCTCTTCTATTTCTCCCTTCACCCTTGCTCTTTGTCGCCCCCTCCCCAGCTCCTCTGATCCCTTCCCCCCACTCCCACAGCCTGTCACTGCAGCTCCAGCTAGGGTGGTGGCCCAACAGGCCACTGCCCATGCCCCACTCTCCCTATCGCCGTCGCCGTCACCGTCACCTTCACCATCGCCATCTCCGGCGCCGACTACTGCGTCCACGCAGGGATCTGCCGCTTCCCGCCACCTCCCAGTCGCTCCTGTACCTCAAATCAGCACCCACGCTTCCGACGCCCTTAAACGCCCTAGTGGCACCCCCACCTCCTCCACTCCCAAAAAGGCCCAGCCCCATCCTCCTTCCCCCCCCAGGATGCCATGGATGTCTCCCCACCTGGCCCCGCTCCTCCGCCTCCTCCTCCTCCTCCTCCCCCCCTCCTTATACAAATACCTCCTCTCCCATCCCGATCCTTCCCTTCTCGAGGCCCAAAACCTCTCCCTCCTCCTCCACCATCACTTCCCTGGTGCCCCCATCTCACTCCTCACTCCCAGACGCGATTCAGTTCTCATCTCCTCCCCCAGCCCCACCCTCCATACTGACATCCTCTCCTGCCTCCCCACCACCCGGTTTTGCCCCAACGCCTCCCTCACCCCTGCTCCTTCACCATCTCCTACCCGATAACCCCAACACCCACATCGCCCGCCGACCCTCACCGCCTGATCACTCGGCTTAGTCCGATGATCACGGAGGAGGAGGTGTTGGCGGAGCTCAAGGCGCATCCCTCGCTGGAGGTGCGGGCGGTCCACCGTATTTTTAACTCTGCCGGCCCCTCCATTGACCGTCTCCTGAAGGAGGGTGCCCTCCTCTTCAACCAGCGATATAAGGTCGACCCCTCCCCCTCCTCAATCCCTTCGCTGCCAGAGGTGTCTGCGCTACAACGCACACCCAACAGCTGAGTGCCGTGAGGACCCCACCTGCCCGCATTGTAAGCCAGAGCACTTCCTCTGGCAGTGCTCTAACCTTCAGTCCTGTCCCTCCTGTAATACCTGCAATCTTCAAGCGCGACCCCCTCCGAGCACTCCTGAACTCACCGTCCGTGTCCGCCCTCTGGACGCCCCCACCCCTCCTGGCAATTCTCTTCGCCCCCCCCACCCCTGAGGACATCATCAGGTTCCTCACCATTGTCCTGCAAAACGTCCAGCCCTTCCAGCGCCCTCACACCCTCTAACAGGTCTCCCTTGCCGCGTGTTCCGTCTTCCACCTGAAAATATATGCCACCTACTCCCACAACCAGGCCCATTTCACCCTCTCCCGTTTCGACACCCTCGTCTAAATCCCTGTCATGGCGCTACAGCACCATATCCTGTTAAACAACATCCGTTCCCTTCCCGCCAACAAGAACCTCTTCATGCACAACCTTGCAACCCACCACGTGGATGCCTTCCTCCTCAATGAAACCTGCCTCCAACCCCACCACACCATCCACACTTCGCCCTACCTTCTCCACCGCTCAGATAATCCCCTCCCGATTGCGCTTGGCAGAGTTGCCATTGGTCAACACCGTCAGATCCCGGTTCGGCTCCAACCTCTCCTTCCCGACCCCACCGAACACCTGATCCTTAAGCTCTTCTTCCCCGACCTTACCGTCACCTGCGCCACCATCTATGTCCGCCCTAATGCCCCTATTCCTTTCGACATCCTCATTTCATTGTACCTTCTCCTCCTACGTGATCACCGCCGACCTCAATATCCATAGTCGTTCCGCCACCCAGTTACAGCGGTGGCATCAGTTCCTCTCTACCCTCCAAGGCAACCTTGTCCCCATTCTCCAGCACACCCGCCCCAAATCCAACTCCACTCCTGATGTCATCCTCTCCTCCCCAACCTCTTTGGCCGCATAGCAGTGGATGTCCTGGATCTCATTGGTAGCGACCATCTCCCTGTCTTCCTCACTGTTTGAGACAGTTGTCGCCCCCGCCCCGACCCTCATAATGACCCTTCCTTGAAGTATGTCCATGATTATTCCTGTGCCAACTGGAATACCTACTGGGATAGCCTCTCCACCCAGGTCGAAGGCAACCTCTTCACCTACCACCACCCTGACGATGTTACCCATGCCACCTCCTTTCTCCAGCAGACCTTGTCTGAGACCGTGGAGGCCCACGTCTCTACTGTCGCCATCCACCCCCACTGTCCTGCCTTACCCCCACAGGCCGTCCTCCTCCTCCATGAATCCCGCTGTCTCTACCGTGCCTTCCTCCATATGCGTGACCCGGACACACTACGACGCCACCGGCAACTCCAGCGACACATCCAGAACTTGCTCGCAGCTAAGAAACACTGAGACTGGCGACAGACATGCACCCGTTTAAATGCTACACTACCTATAAACTCGTCCAAGTTCTGGTCAGCCTTCCGTCACCTTACCAGAACTAAACCCTCCCCCTACTATCCTCCCCCTTCCCTGACACCCTTAGTAAGGCCAATCACTTTGCCTCCTACCTTTCCAATGTCTTTTCCATCCCCGACGATCCCCAGTTCGATTACTCCCTCTTCCCGGATGTCCGCGATCGAACTGACACCTCTGTCCCTCCCCTCGCACCTGGTTTCCAGTACTTGGAAAACATTGCACACACGGAACTAAGTGCCCCTATCACTACACAGGATCTCAGTGCTACACTCCGCACAAAACGCAACACTGTTCCTGGTCATGATCGTGTCACCTAATGCCACCTTTGTGAAGCTCCTGTCTCTTTCCTATCCACCCTGTACAGGCTCTGCAATGTAGTCCTGTCTACCGGCTACTACCCCATCCTGTGGAAAAACTCCCGTATCCTGATGTTCCGCCATCTCCTCCTACCGTCCCATCAGCCTTACCTCGGTCTTCAGCAAGGTCCTGGAATCCATTCTCACCCGACGCATCCACCAGCATATCCGCCAGCACCGCCTCCTTCCCGTTACCCAGTGTGGCTTTCGGCCGTCCTGCTCTTCTGATGACCTTCTTTTTCACCTCACTCATCTCCTTTCCAAACAGCTTAATTCCCGTCGCTCCGCAATCTTCCTCTGCCTGGACCTCAAACGTGCCCATGAACGTGTGTGGCATTCTGGTCTTCTCTTCAAGCTCCAAACCTTCGCCCTTCCCATTAACTACGTCTGTCTGATCGGCTTCTTTCTCTCCCACCATCCTTCCTACGTCACCACCCATAACACGGATTCTTACACCTTTTTTCCCTCTGCTGGTGTGCCCCAAGGCTCCATCCCCTCCCCACTTCTATACCTTTTGTATACGGCGGACATGCCGCCGCCGTCAGCCCCCGTCCACCTTCTCCAGTTTGCCGATGACACCGCCTTCCTTGTCCTTGCCCCCACCCTGCAGCGTTCCCAACACCTTCTCCAATCCCATCGTGACTGGTTCACCGCTTGGTGCAACCAGTGGTTGTTCAAGGTCAATCCCTCCAAAACTCAGGCGATCATTGTGGGCAAAACCACCTCTTTCTTCCGCCTCCTCCATTTCTATCTAACCATCTATGGCCGTCCTATCGCCCTCACCCCCACCCTTAAGTACCTTGGCGTCACCCTCGACCGTCGCCTCTCCTGGACCCCCCATCTCTGGACAATCCAAGCCAAGGCACACTCCCGACTCCATCTCCTCAAGCTCCTTTCTGGCCGTACGTGGAGTCTGCACCACTCCACCATACTCCACACCTATAAATCCCTCATCCGCCCTATTCTCTGTTACACCCATCCTGCCTGGATCTCCGCCCCCCCCCCCTCGTACCTTTTACAAATCCCTTCAGATCCTTGAACGCCATGCTCTCCGCCTCACCTATCGGATCCATCTCCCCTCCCCCACACGGATCCTGTACGACCTCATTCCGTTCCCTCACCTCCTCCTTTTCCTTGAAAGGATACAGATCCTCTACACCTCCGGTAAACTCGATCCAACTCACCCGCATGTCTCCCCCATCGTCTCACACCCCCGCCTACTGCCACGCCTGTATTCCCACGTCCGACCTGCTCTCCATGTCTCCACCCTCCTTACCCTCCCCCAATGTGGCTTCCGCCACCTCCCCCTCCCTGATGATGCCCTCCTTCCCTCCATTACCACTCCTACCAACGTTGATCCTCCCTACCTCTTCCTGTGTTGTTCCTTTGGGCGCCTCCCTCCTTCTCTCCCCCTTGCCTCCCTCCTCCCTTTCTCCCCACTCCTCCTCCGGGCCGCCCCTCCCCCGTCCCTCTACTCCTCCCATAACCTCTGCCGTTGGCATCTTTGTTCTCCCCTCTTCCGCCCCCCTCACCCTTCTTCCCCTCTTGGCAGGTCCCCGGACTCATACACGTTACGTGGACATTCGCGCGCTGGAGATCATCGCTATCCGTGTCTCGTGTGTGCTGTCGTGTTTTGTGTTCAGTGTTCACCGTCACGCTCCATCGTTCACCTGTACCATCAAAGTCATCAGTGCTTGTACGTCGTGTCAACAGTTTCTAATGTGGATTGTCATCGAGTGTGAATGGCTTCATGTTTTTTATGTTCATGTGTCTACTGTTTTTCCCCTCCGTTTTGTTCCAACTCATTTGTCTTCTCTGTTTTACCATTGTAATATCTTGGGCTGAAGAGCGGCGTATTGTGCTGCTGCCAGCCTACCTGTTTTTATACGGGTATTAAAATCACAATAAAGAAAAAAACCGCGTACTCGCCAGTACTACTACAGTAGTACTCACCTGAAGATGGCCAGAAGACTCTGCGCCGAAATATCGCGGCCAGATGTTACTGATATCCGGCAGTTCTCCCATGTTTTTATGGAACTATCTCATTTACAGTTATTTTCTTGCCAGTTTTTTTTTGTCTGGTTTATCAAGTATTTGCGATCGAGAACACCATTTTTGTAGTAGCGTTAGTGCCAGGTAAAGCTAGGAGAAATTCATTAACGAGCTGGAAACTTCTGTTGAGATGCAAGGAAGTTGAAGATGAGAGACCTCTTCCAGTTTAATCAAAGAGTTCATTTTCTTCATCTCTTGGGTATGACCACATTTGTTCTCCATTTGGTTATGCTGCTCATTTCGTAATAACACACTATTTCAAAATACACGGGACGGTTAATGAAAAACGGGACAACATACGTCCCATATGTATTTTGTGGCGCCAAAGGGACTCTCGAGCTAAATAGGGGACGATCCCGTAAAATACGGGACGTGTGGTCACCGTACATTAAAGGCAGTGCTGTACTGGAGGGCGATGAAACAGTGCGGCGCAGTAAGTGACCCGACTGACGTCAGACCTTTTACCAGCCGTCGAAGAAAGTGTCGAGCACAGGATGGACTGCACGGTTCAGACCAACCCTTTTCATGGCGGCCGGACTGTGGGTCGCTGATATATCATAGAGATCGCTGTCTAGAACATGCTGATGGCAAAGATCGCTACCGAAGTTTGTAGATTATGGCTACCTGTAAATCAAGTAGTGTGCAAAAAGTTACTCGGTAATTCAGTGATGCACAACACAAACCGGTTTGTTTCAGGCGCCTTCCGGAACCACATCATTCTTTGGAGAAAGGAAGCCGCAGCGCACAACGTGTAACTCTGCTTCCTGTGCTTAGTGGACCATCGTAAGCGCAGGAACATCGCTGCTATGTTGGTATGTGGTCCCCTGGAGCGATAAATATGCGTTGCTACAGGGCTACATCTCGTTTTTAACCGAGACGCCAAGAAGGAGAGATTGATTAGCTTCATTATGAACCACCACAGACTGTCTGTGCACGAGCTTGGGGGTTGAAATAAACTTATTGTTTAATTTCTAAACACAGCCAACCACACTCTTCAAGTTTGCAGATTGCTATTCATGTAGAGTCTGTAATCAACAGGGCTTCTTGTTGTCTTCTTTATGTCATAAACGATGCCATTTGTAGTTTCTACTGCAATTATGTTTACATGGTGACCACGACCTGGGCATAGTCGCACCGCTATAGTTCTTTGTCATTACATTAAGTTACGAAAGACAGTGTCCAACGGTAAATGTGCGTACGAGACTCACTACATGAATATAGATAAAGTATATGATGGAATGACACCTAGAATTCTGGTTCATCAGACAAATGGTTGTTGTTTCCTGTTGCATCGTGGAGCTCGAGTCAACAAGCGGCTCCGCATTGATTCTTAATACGGTGGAAGGCTAATAAATGACAGCCGCCTTTAATCATATAATCTTCCTCTACCATCACAGATTAATGTTTTATATATTTATGATGCACCATCTTTTGTCGTTCGTACACAACACGCAGAGCCAACTGCCCCAGTATTTCTGTGGCAATTTTAGAGATCACAGCGGCCGAATAGCGTTTCTTAAGGACTCAGAACAGGATCTGCGAACTCTCGGTAGAAAGGTTAGTGCTTGCTGGGCCAAATGATGTACAAAGCTAATCAATGACTGTGTAGCACGAAATTCTGAATGAGAGAAATGAAACTACGTATCGCTGCGCCTCGAAAAAGTTTTGTGTGGGAAATATAGTTTTTTTTAAATTTTTTTTTTTTTTTTTTTTTTTTTTTTTTAAGTTTCAGCCAGCCGTAGTCAGTTACTAGCGATGAGCACGGCCGGTATGCTAAAGGAGCAAGCTACAGGGCAGTATTGTTGACACTCCGGACAGATAAGATTTGCGGCACCTGCCACGGCTGAGGCACACGGGACCGCCAACACTGCAGCACAGTGTGGCCCAGAGTGTGGTGAGCAGCCCAGCTGTGCTTCATTCCCTTACCCCCCTCTCCACCCACGTATTTCCAAAGAAATCGCAGGAAAGTATTAACTCAGGGCATCCTGTTAATGGAAACTTAGAAAGACTGTCCTCCTCACCTCTTCCTCGTCCCTCCCCTCCGTATCTTCAACAATTCAGAGCAAAGTACTCTTTAAATCGATCACTACATTAAAAGTCTATGGTGATGGAAACAGACAAGTGCGTATTTTACTCCCCCTCATTTCTCTCGTCTTTCCAGTTCGTCACAGTATAGTATGAGAAAGTAGCCTATTTGCGTGAATGGGAAATTAAAAATATCTCCCCATTCTCTCTCCGAATCCCGCCTAGTTCATATTTCTAATGAATCATAACACAGTGTAACGCTCCCGCCCTACTCGGGCATACGTTAGCTCTATAAAGCCTGTACTGTAATAAGTTCACGGGCTTCACCTTATAAACAAGGATTTTAGTACATAAGTTGACCGCGTGTACCTAATAGAAGCAAGATCGGACTTATACTCAGTCAATATCTACAGTGATGCATCAAGCAAATGTAAAGTATAATTACTCTTTCGCATGGACAAGAAGTACACACAGTAGATGCTACCTATAATTAATAATTCGGTCATACTTAGGCAATGAGTGAGTTTTTCCTTGTCCAAGTGGGTGCATGTACAAGCATAGTAACACGTAGTAATGATGCGTTATATGGCAAAGTTTGGAACCAGAAAAATCCACTGAACTAAAGTTTTCTCTTTTTGTACTAATTTGGACGAGATAAATTCACACAACACCACACAGCAATGATTACTACGAACTGCATTTTTGTATATTGATCAGACTGAAATCGGGCATAGATTGTCCTAGAATGAGCAGTTTTGAAAGCACAGATACAATGTCACTATTAAAATTGGAAAACAACCCTAATACACTTAGGATTAATATAGAACTTAGCTTTACTGGACTAATCTAATCAGTACACTTCAAGGTTTGAAAGAATGGACAAGAGAAGGGAGGGGGCCCTGAAACTGTTATGGTCGTTATACTGAAACTGTTAAGTACTAAAAGGCAAATTAACACTCAAAATTATCAATCTATGGATACCTACTCTTTTGTCTTACTTCTGAATAATTTAACTGTCATTAGTTCTGTCTCAAATTAATTAAATAACATCGCTAACTCAATTCAAAAAACTCTCTTCCAATTTAGTCATACTTTTGTTCTTTACCAACATTTGCAATAACACACAGAACTTTTAAACTTCTTTATAGCATAGATTGATCTACTGATAATTCTTATTAACACTAATTTTTAAACTTTCAGTTCAGGATACTCGGGTTGCACAATACGAGGTAAGGATCCTGTCTAGGTCAGTGATCAGGATAAGTCATGGCTAAGGCAATTCTGGTAAAAGTCACGTTATTATTGAACAGTTAGAAACATTTTCGACACTGGTCCACACAGATACACTTCTAAAGATGAAATAAATGTTTGACCTGTGCAAGTCGGTGCGGCGGTTGGCGGGCAGCGAGATAGCGGGCAGCACGGCACACATACAAGCACGGCTAAGGCTCACACTACATCGGCACTTTCCATCTTCTTAGCGTCGTAATCTTTCCAATTTTGTGCCTCAAAATATAGCCATGCCAAGTAGTCGTCGGAATCGGTTCATCCGAGGCTCAATGGAATCCGCTTTTCCTGGGTAGCCTCCTCGGTACAGTACGTGTTCCTCTGACCGATTCACAACTCCGACTGTTGCTCGCCTCCGACTGTTATACTGAGCCCGTTGTGCCGAACCGCGCCAGTGTGCGTTTTCCCGCCTCGCCTGCCTCCACGTTTTTCCCGCTCCCCTACAGGTAGGGTATTCACCACAGGTTTTCTACTACACATATCCTAATGCATTACCTACGTATGGACCAAGTGTATAAATTACAATTATCACATCTTACAATAGTTTTAACATTAAATACACTTCCCTTTGATTACCACATTATTTGAAATCCAACATAAATAATAATATTCATTTCAAAAGTTACTCACAGTTTCTTTAACATCACGATACGAACCGAAAAAGAAGTTCAAAACATTGCTTACATTAATTTATCTAAATTCATAAAGAAAAAAATTATTATATGTACAGTTGTCGTTACAACAGGATTAAAAGTCCGTTATGACGGAAAGAGATCAATTGCGTGGTTTACACCGCATGACCCTCCTCTCTATCAATAAATAACCATACTATAAAGACGGTGGCCAATTACGTTATTTCTGATGCATTCATCAAGTAAAAAGTAAAGCCTCTTCCTCTCCTAATCTCCACTCAATCGTAATGACGGAAGCACATCGATTGTGTGCCTGAAACCCTCCTCCCGCGAATACCATTCATGTTTCTAACTCATCAGTCTAGTGTTTGAATGCTGTACCAGAGATGTAGTGAAATCTGTGGAACCTACACTTGAAAGTGAAAAATATTCATTGTTTACTACGAAGTCAAAGACGTGCATTATTTCCAGCATAAAAATTGTGTCATATTACGCAATTAACGTACAGAATGATTGTGTATTTTATAATATACCTCCTTGTGTTTTTCTACCAATCCCAGGGAAGTAATAAAATTCCAAAATGATTGAAATAGATGAGTTTTATGCTTTATGCCCCACACAACGTTCAGTAAATGCTAAACGGTAGACATTAAGCATGTTATGGCAAACAGTAAATGCTACACAGCACAAACTTTGCAATAAATACTAAGTGGTAAACGTCAAACAGTGAACACTGAATGCTAATGGTACATACTAAATGCTAGACGGTAAATACTAAACCCTTAACTCTGACTGCTAAATGGTAGACACTAAATTGTAAATGCTGTATGGTAAACAGTAAACCTTGAACACCTAACGGTAAACACACAACGCTTAATTGTAAACACTAAACGGTAAATGCCCAACAGTAAATCCTAAATGATGGACAATAAATGGTGAACTTTAAATGGTGAATATTAAATGCTTAGTGGTAAATGTTAAACACTGTTGAAATATCCGAGTGTAAGTACAGATCTCTACGAAATTTATCATGCGTAAAAATTGTGTTTAAATTATTTCTATGAAGTCAGTGCTGTATGTGTACATTAACACACCTCTGGAATAATATTAAAAAGTGACTCGAAGATCAAAGTTATGCATATTTATGTACACACATATATCTGTATCTCTTATATAAAAAATGGTATACTCTTGTGTTGCCACTATTGCAAAGTAATAATTCCATGTCTCTCTCCGACTGGCTCTCTCCTCATCTCTCTCTCTCTCTCTCTCTCTCTCTCTCTGTCACACACACGCACAAAGTGTGAGACAGAAACAGAGAGAGAGAGAGACAGAGACAGAGATAGGAACATAACTGTATCATAATTACTTTATTATTTAATAACAGATTACTGAGGACGAAAGGAAAAGACAAACAACATACTGAAGAGCTAAGAATTTTTTTAGATAAAAATTTTCTCAGAGAACTGTTACAATCTATAATGTTGAAATATAGGAATTTCATGCACATTATTCATCGTTTTCCACACTTTTTTCGTATTGTCTATGGTAAGCAGCAATTTCTTTCGGTCTGAGATCGTATTTGAATTAACTCGAGTAGGCATCCAGAATTTCACTGCTGGATCTACGTTAACGAAATCGAAACAGTACTGAATAGTATTTTGCGCGAAATCTGCGAACATTACAAATAATATATTTTAAATATCGGTATCAGCTAGCTACTTGTACTGGAACAGAAACTTTACTGTCGTTTGTAACATCGTACTCTTCTAGAACAGCGCCGTACTTGGAATCAGTAAACCACTGCCCCTGAAGCGATTGTCTTATGTGCTCAGTGACTACTATAAGGGCTTTTAACTCACCAATGACCTTTTCTGTGAGACAGCCTTGAGAACAAAGGAAGGAGTCATGTCAGTCTTATCAGAGATCTAATATTAACATGTCTTATAGAGCGTAGTACTTTGTGAATAGAAACTGATATTTTCTGACAAAAAATTACCTAATAAAATTTTCAAAATCGACTGCGCCTGTGTTTTTGTCTCTTCTGCGATATATTATGCACATTCTACCACTGTTGAGAAAGTATAGTTTAGTGAGACTGATGATCGAAAATTTTGATGGCAGATACACCTTGCAGTCCTTCAGATGAACCAGCACCGTTGCTCCAAATTTGTGGGGAACATGTTCTGTGCTCAATATTGGATGGCCCCGCCCTTTCTCCAATGCCGATAGGGCACAGCGCACTCCTCAGACTCTTCCTGTTTTGTAATGTGTTACCCCTGTTTTCATGTATTACGATAAGTAGTCGATTAGCAAAGCGTATAAATTCTTATTAGTAGCAGGAAGGTTCAGCATCAGATGAAAACTTCCTAACGAATTTTTCCCGCATTTATCTTACGCCCTCCTCCTGAATCAGCATGAAAAATATGTGATTAAGAGGCATTAATCAGTCAGTTAATCACGATATCAAATAACGTTGCCATAGCTTCCGAACTGTTTGTGTTAGGACGTTAAAACTGCACGGTTGGCAGCGAGGCATGATTGGAATTAGTATGCGCTGTATGGTTTGGGTTAGTGACAAAGCCCGCTTTCATTTTGATGGGTTCGTCAATAAGCAAAAGTTGGCGCATTTGAGTAACTGAGAATCCGCATTTCGCGATCGAGAAATCTCGTCACGCTCAACGGGTGGCTGTGTGGTGTGCAATTTCATGTCACGGAGTAGTCAGTGCGATATTCCTTGATCGTGCGGTAACTGCCGAAAGGTACGTGAAGGTTTTGGAAGATGATTTTATACCCATTATACAAAGTGACCATTATTTCGACGAGACGTGTTTCACGCAAGAGGGAACTCGACCCCACCGAAGTAGGAGAGCGTCTGATGTCCTGGAGGAGCACCTTGTGGACCGCGCTCTGCCTCTGGGGTACCCAGAGGCCTCTGCGATGGGCCTCGGTTGGCCGCCATATCCTTCGGATTTCAGCACATGCGACTCCTTTTTGTAGTGCTATATTAAAGACAAGGTGTACAGCAACAACCCTAAAACCACTGCTGAGTTGAAAACAGCCTTTCAGGAGGTCGTCGATAGCATCGATGTTCCGGCACTTCAGTGGGTCATGAAGGATCTCGCTATATGTCTATGACACATCATCGCGAATGATGGCAGGCATATCGAATGTCATAATCTGCTGGTATATCCAAATACCTGTAGTGACGTTTACATGTTGAATAAAGTGTGTACCTGCCGTAGCTTGTAGCTAATTTACGTTTCTTTCATACAGTTCGATAATTGTCTCCCTGTACCATTCCCCGAGACGGAGTCTCTCTCTCTCTCTCTCTCTCTCTCTCTCTCTCTTTCTCTCTCCCTCTCTGTGTGTGTGTGTGTGTGTGTGTTGGAAGGGAAACCTAGTTAAGCAGACGGATTTTGATGGGCCAAAACAAAACCTTTTGTTAAAAAAGGTATTGCTGCAAAGCATATTTTTAATGAGTACGCCATAAAAATTGAAGTGGCAATGCACGTGTCATAGGTTCGAAGGTAATGTGATCCTACTCAGCATTCACTGCAGCCACGTGGCTGATAATTCTGCGGCGTAATCTCTTGCAATGACTGTAACCTCTTCTTGCTCACATATCTTGCCCTGTACAATGTAAACGTAATCCTGTCTCAATTATTTGATTAACATTTTCAGTTCATTTGAAGAAGCAAATATGACCTCTCACACATTATCCAATCTAAATCCACACCTGTAATCTGTCTGTGAACCACTTTCAAATGCATGGGAGAGAATACGTCCTATTTCAACATTTATTAGTGTTCGTTCCCATTCCATTAACATACGGAATGTGTTAATAATTATTTTTTAAATAACTCATAATTGCTATTGGAGAGGTATGTGGATATGTAGGTATCATTTAGTTTTTTATTATTTTTAAAATTAAATATCGAGTGTTTTTAGCGAGTTATAATTTTTTCGTTATTTAATGGTTGTGCTCTTTTTATAGATGTGGTAATAACCTCTTTTTTCGATCCAGCACAGTTTCAGTGGTATTTTTGTCAGCTATTACTCCTTTCATTTGCTTTGCCATTGATTCTATAATCTGTGTTGAAAAACTTTCTCTGAAAGTATTTTTTCGGTGTCTGTAAAATCCACTGACTTTAATATTTCTTTTCTACTTGCAAATGTTGGAAAGGTTCCTATTTGAGCATCATAATGCTTTGGTAGAGTAGGTAAAAGCCATTCTAACCTTTTGTTATGCGTGGCAGTAATGTGATCAGATAACTGTTTAATTTTATTCTGCATTATTCGTGGGACTCCTTTAAACTGTTTCTCGGTAATATGGTTTTGAAACTATTTTCTGTTCTAGTTACTTCTTCAGTCAGAAGACGATTTTTGTAAAGATTTGTTTTTAGCAATCTGACCCAAATTAATTCTAATTTACTTTTCACCTTTCCTGCAGTGTGAAACGTACTTTCAAGGTAAATTCTTGTTTAATTCGTCGTTAAGTTGTGTTTAGTACATACCTTGTTAAAAATAATGTATAGGATACACTCCTTTATTTTCTGTTTCGTATCCTGTAATATATAGGTTTCCTACAGTGCGTGATGGGGCATAACTTGATTGAATTTTCCTGCTTTGAGAATCCTGAAGGAGTGATCTGTTATACTTGCTAAAAGGATTCAACATCCTAGATCTCATAAAACACTTCTTTATTTACGACGACCAGTTTCGACAGACTTGCTGTCATCTTCCGGTCTGTAAGAAAGTACACATACATGGAATATGTCTCATAACATGAGTTGAGACGTAATATTTGACATAAAAGATTTAGTTCGGCATTACAGAAAACAGAAGTTGAACTGTACATTTACATACCTAAAACTCTTTTTGTTGTGCAACGTTTTCATTTTACGTTGGACCTTACGCCAAGTTGTTATGTGGATAAAAATCAACACCTCAACAAATTAGGAGTCAAACTTAGGCATAAAATAGAAGACCATGAGAATAAGTATAACTGCATAGGTGGCTATAAATTAAAATGTGGTAAATGCAAAAGATTTTGTGTCTTTGATATTTTACACAAGTTTGCGGAGCATAGTGGAAATCATAATACCACCAGTTTCAGTGAGCGCGTAAGAGAGTCCAAGCCCAGTACAGATAATATAGAGCATGACATGAAAATTTTACGCTATTCCCCTAAAGCGGGAAAATTAGACATTCTTTTAAAATTACAAATATATAGCCGAGGAAAAAGACAAGCAAGTGATGTTCTTAATGAGCAGTTCGAATTTGTAGATAACAATTTCTTCATCCTGTATAATCATGTATTCTAATACTTCCCATTAACACCAGCAGTTTTATGCCTTTTCTTATATTAGGCATTAGTAACAGAGTATGATATAAATGACTAGCCTGAAAGCGACTTTACATTATATGATAATATTCGTCAGCACTTTCGATAATGATTGCTCTACCATCTTCCATATGTTGGAAAAACCCTCATCTTTTATTTTATTCATGTCACATGGCACACAGGAACATAGTGTAACGCAAGTACAGACTTTTAAAACTATGCTGTAATACAGGCATGCTGTATGTTGCACACTACTTAAACTATATATAACATATCTAAATAATATTAAATACTTCTGGCGCCTATAAAATATGTTGCACTTTCACATTTTTAGCATTTACCTTGAAATGTTAATTGTGGTTTTTGTCCACCACCCACCACAACGCACTATTATGTTCAGTAATAGTTTCACACGAATTTCTTTGATATGGTCTCTCCTTACCAATATGTTACATCTTGAAGTCATCTATGTAACTAATTTACAATTGCTGTAAAATCATACTACTGTGTGAACCAGTGAGAAGCAAGATATATCGAAATAATTTTTAGCCTGTGTACTAGCTTCATCTAACAACGGAAACTCCCTCTGACATCCCCCTCAGTTTTAGTGATAAGATGGTCCAGTGAAAACTCTGTCAAAATCTGAACCCAGATCAAGCATGAAAATAGGAAGAAGGTATACTGAACTGTTAAGAAAAAGCAAAGTAGAAAAAATGAGCTGTCCAAGCTTAACAAGTTCAATATTCAGCGAATATTTATAGCTGCGACGTCGTGGTTAAGTGTTCAAGGGTTGGACTGTGTTCAAACCTCCATCAGCACAATTTTGTTCTCTGTATTCGCTGTATTCAAATTTGTGTACGTCTCGAGGTGTAACATCCATTTGCAACAGCGGGATGTAAGGAAGGGTCCCATAACGTAAGGTGTTATTATTGTATATTTATGTCAGTAATTTGCCATGTTCTAAAAAAAATTAAAAGAAAATTTGACTGCACATAGGGAGACAAGCTATGTCAGCTGTTAGATTACACCATCTCCTAGTATCCATAATGTTACTATATGTACATTGATATTATGAGTACACCACATTTCTCACAAAGTAAAGATCTACCAAGACTCTTTATCTTAAATGAGTGTAATCTTATGTTTTTAATGTTTGAGACTTTTTGCACAAATATAATGGCACTTCTTAGTTATACCTTTAATTACCCTTCTGCAGTTACCCACTGCAGAAATGATATGCACCCCAAGTTGTCACTATGCTAAGATCATTATTCTTAGAAATATTGTACTCCAAACACAGAAATAGAAAAGCAGCCATGTTGCTACCTGCATAACATAAATAACAGGTACTATTAGTTTTTGTCATGGTTGGTCACATACTGCTGTTTATGTGATAATTTCTCTGTCATACATATGCATATACATTTTCCTACATTGCAGTTC
The DNA here is from genome assembly GCF_023898315.1 of Schistocerca nitens. NCBI lineage: Eukaryota > Metazoa > Arthropoda > Insecta > Orthoptera > Acrididae > Schistocerca > Schistocerca nitens. The sequence goes on along the minus strand of NC_064614.1, from coordinate 1,291,487,208 downwards.
AGCACCTAAGTATGAACAGCCCCACATAGCAAAGTACCACTGGCGCCTGTCTATAGCAACTTTTGTGAAGAAAAACTCTGTCCATCTAAAGGACGATTATCTATGTGGCATGCTTGAACTGTGGTTGTTTCTAGTCTCAGCAGGCTCACAATATTAGCATTCTACGCTTTTACACATAGCTGTATGTGAATAATTATACCTCAAGGTCACAATAAACTAGTTGGAAAGATTTGTACATATTTTGTAGTTTGAGGGTATTTACTGAACCTATGCACTGCAAGTGCTACTCTATCATTGTTCAGGATATATCCTACCAAACCCACTCTCGCCCCACTCCCTCACCATCACCTGCAGCAATGGACCTGTGCGCTTTCGCGACTGTTGCTTTGCGGTATGGATGCGCGACAACAACAAAAATTAAGTAAACTGTTGCAAAGTAAATACCTTAATTTTTCTATTATGCATGCAGTAGTACTAACATGCAAATTGGAAAATATGAATAAAAATGTGATTCAGTTGTAAGTAAAGTGCAGTTTTATAACTGTTATTATTCTTAAAGGTCACTCATTAAAGTAGTTAAATCGAAATGTGAAAAGAATATTATTTACAGTCTCTTACACGGTGCTGATGTAAGAGCCACCTAGCGACTGTAGGACGCTTTACAAATGTTATCTTTTGCAATGTTACCGGTCAGGTGTACCTTATACACCGTTTCAAGCGGATTTTAACTGTTTAGATTACGTCAAGCTTACTTAAATAATGTGCTGCTGTGTTCTGCGTTCATGTGAACTAATATATTTGTTAGATCACATGAACGCAGAACACAGCAGCTCATTATTTAAGTAAGCTTGACGTAATCTAAACAGTGAAAATGGCCATGTTGCCATTATATATATATATATATATATATATATATATATATATATATATATATATAATGGCAACATGGCCATTTGTTAAAGATGCTCTATTTTTTTAAATATTTTAGTTATGGCAAGCCTTTTATAATGTGCTGATTTTTATAAACATGACTACTTCGCGTGACATGCAACATAAAATAAGCACGTTTCAAAACAAAACAAAAAATTAAGATATGTAAATTTACAGTTCCACTCCCGTTTATGTAATGCCAAACTCAAACGTTTATCACAAATGTTGTCTCTTAAATCATATTATGATACCTTTCCATGTATATGCTCTTTCATACAGACCTGAAAACGATAGCAACGTCCGTCGGAACCGATTGCCTTAAATAAAGCGATGTTTTATATGGTCTGGGCTGTTGAGTGTTTTTAGGAAACAAATAATATGTTACCATCTAAAAAGGTCATTGTGGTAAAAACGAATTACGTAGACTGTGAGATATTACAAATAGAAGCAATAGCGAAAAGACCAGGGTCGTAATGAGGGGAAGAGAGGGAAGGTGGGAAAGTTAGATGTTGAGTGGGGGAAAGGAAAAGGAAGGGGAGGGGGATAGTGGTAGGGTGGTGAAGATGGTAAAACGAGTATAACACACAAAAATAACATAGTTGAAACAGTGTGAACAGCAAACCTCTAGAAATATACTTACATCATAACGACGAAGAAACACAGTGCCACTAGCCTTAACTGACGTGGAAAATGATATATCCAATAGTCCTATGCAAGCTCAAGCTACTTCTCTGTTACGTTAATGACAGTGGGAGTCTTCTGCAAAACACTACACAGAAACTAGAAGACTTAAGACTTTTGCACAAATGAGGTACAGGTTATAGGCTTCATCTAGTAGAAGAATTAGAGGCTTTTTAAACATTGTACTTACAAAGATGGAGCCATTATAAATGAACTGGTGCACCTTAAAAATAGACATTATATATCTGTGTGTGTGTGTGTTTTCACTGTTAACGTGTTTACATTCTCAATATTTGCTTCTAAAGAAGACGTTTTTATGAACGTTGAAACTGTGGTAAAGGGGTTTAAATAAATCTTCAGTTTACCAACTGTTTCGATATATATATATATATATATATATATATATATATATATATATATATATATATATATATGTGTGTGTGTGTGTGTGTGTGTGTGTGTGTGTGTGTGTCCATTCATCCATTCATGACAGTTTACTCCTCTGCCCTCTGCAAGGAATGACACATCCTTTGAAGTACACCCAGTTGTTGTTCTACTTACTCACATGCATTGAAGATGCGACACTCTAATGTTCGTACGTCAAGTTTTCCCACAACCAAACGTCTAGGGGGTGGTGATGTGGGGGACAAGCAGGCCATGGTGTGGGGCTCCCCTGGCCAATCCAGCGGTTCTGAAACGTCTGCGTCAGATGTCTGTGCTCATTGTGACTAAAGTGTGCTGGTGCGCCACCATGCATGAACCACACTCATAATCGTTACTGCACTGGTACAGCTTCCAACAAGGTAGACAATACATTAATCAAAGGTTCTAGATAATGTGCCCCAGTTAACTTTCGTGGTCGCACATTAATCTATCGCCAAATATTTGAGCCCATACATTGTTTGAGAATCAGTGTTAATGTCCTCTCTCCTGAAATGCTTGCGGATTTACATCTGCCCATATGTGATGGTTATGAAAATTCAAAACACCATCTCCTACGAACTGTGTCTGATTGGTAAATAAAATATTGGATGTGGACAGGGGATCTGTGGCACACTTCTGCAAATCCATTTACAGAACCACCGTCTACTATGATGATCCTGTGGCCTTAGGTCCCGAACACGCTGTAGATGATAAAAGCATAGCAATTATTCATGAATTACCCCACAGATAAGAGAGTGAAACTCGCCTTCTGCTGTTGTCAATCGTCACACGCCGATAATATGATCCTTTTTTGTTTTTCACCAAACACAGCACACATTCCTCCATAACAGGATATCAGGCGTTTGTACTGTGCAGCGCCTTCCACTACTAGTCTTCCGACGTGCAAGGGTACCTGAGTCCCTCAGACGTTTGAAACGTCTGATGAAGAGAGTCTGCTGACCACAGTATCAGAGAGCACTCTGTACTATGGATTATTTTTTATTTTTTTTTACCGTAGATGGCACAGGTTCGCACTCTACGTCCATTTGCTAAACCATAGCAGAATATCATATCCGCCATTTCATTTGTCGAGTAGTAGGCTTCCATTGGTAAGAAGTGGTGGAAGAGAGAAAATGTAAATATATTACACCATTTGTACGTACAGTAACAGTAAACAATAAGTGAAGAAGATAAAACGCCATGATACCTACCCAGGGTTGACAGTAGTGTACAATATGGCACAGAAACACGACGAAAACTAGCGTAGCCTACAATACGACTCGAACCGCACAACTGACAGCAGACCACCTATTGGTAGGTAGGATACTGTGAGTAAGACATCATAATACCCTGCCGACGCTTTTGATGGAGTGCCAATACAAGAACTGTGCTAATATCGGCAACCAATCGTCATGCAGCCCTCCCTATAAAAACGTGTCTATGTCGGAAAGTATGTATTTCTGGAGCCATGTTTATCGGACTTAGTTTTCTTCTTTCGATGAATACGACGACCTCTCGAAGTAATCTACATTTTTTGAACAACCTATATATCCTGATAACTCGTACCTGTTTTTATTTTTATTTAATACGTATTTCACTATTAACAGTATTACTGACCACTCATGTGTGTTTCGTCATTTAATGTTATATTAATTAACGAGCAGCAACAGCATAAGAAGCTGCAATAGCAGAAGAACACCTGAAATTTTTTGGACATCGTCATCATAATCATGACCGCCGTTCTTAGTATCAGATCTAAGAAAGAAGTATATAACTATAAATAATGGGTAACCCATACAGAAGGCGTATTGATACCAGAGATTATTGATGTGTTTGCAGAATTTCAGTTTTCAAAAATCGAATATTTATTGGCATAACGGTCAACCATGATGGGTTCAAAGATCCCAAACAGTTTCTTGTCGCATTACCTCTCACCACAGGCGATGGAGTGGCCGATGGCCTTCACTTAACGTCCGAGAGCAGCGGCGTTTGAGTAGAGTTGTCAGTGCTAACAGAGAAGCAATGCTGAGTGAAATACCTGTAGAAATCAGTGTGGGACGTACGACGAACGTATCCGTTAGTGCAGTGCCGCGAACTTGGCATTAATGGGCTTTGCATTAGACGACCAACACGAGTTCCTTTGCTAACAGCACGACAGCACGTGTAGCGCCTCTCCTGTGTTCGTGGCCATACTGGTAGGACACTACAGTGGGACACCGTAGCCTGGTCAGATGAGTCCTGATTTCAGTTGGTAAGAATTGACGGTAGGTTTTGTGTGTCATGGAGACGCTATGATGCCACGGATACAAGTTGTCAACAAGGCACTGCTGTGCAAGATGATGGTGGCTCCATTATGGTGTGGACTGTGTTTACATGGAATCGATTGGGTCCTCTGATCGAATTGAACCGATAATTGACTGGAAATGGTTATGTTTGGCTTCTTGGAGACCAGTTTCTGTCATTAATGGCTACATGTTCCCAAACATGTCACCGGGCCGCAATTGTTAGTGACTTGTTTGAATAACATTATGGACAATTTGAGCGAATGATTTGGCCACCCACAACACCCGACGTGAATCACATTGAATATTTATGGGACATAGTCTAGAGGTCAGTTCGCACACGAAGCCTAACACTTTCACAGTTATGGGCTCCTACAGAAGCAGCACGGATGAATAAATTTCGGCAGGCGACTCCCAGCGACTACTTGAGTCCAAGCCACGTCGAATGGCTGCATTCCACTGGGAAAAAGGACGTCCGACAGAATGTTAGGAAGTATCCAATGAATTTTGCCACCTCAGTGTCGTGTTAAACAAACCTTCAATTAGAATATATTGACTACAAGCACTGAGACTGTTGGTTTGGAGAGATTCGTATTTAAGCTGGACATAGCCTCATCCAACCAGGAGAGACCACCGTTTTCCCACTTTCTCTAGAGGTGTCAGTCGATTTTTCCCAGCCATGCTGTCTCAGTTATTCTCAGTTAGCGTTGCATTCGAAATTTCACTCAGTGTTCGGATGCCGAGGAGGAGCTGAGCATAGAGCTTACGTGTTATGGCTACACGGTGCAAGGCACACAGAATGAGCCGTTAGATGCTGTCTGCACCTCTTTATTATGACAAGGCTCGGTGTGGACATGTACTATGAAGAGTGCTCTGCCTACAGCAACAGTGCACTCCTTGTGTCCACTAGAGTCTGATTGTGACTCGCAGTATGAGCCAGATCTGATTCTCTGGTATTTGGTATTTGCGTCAGGCAATAACTACAAAAATTTATACATGCACCCATGAATTGAGTACGGTGTGTAACACTCTTCGTTCTATGCACTGTTCCCAGAAAACGTTAGTGACTGTCTCTGCCTCTCAGCTGGACTGTAACCTATCAGGATAGGTGAGACGGGCAGAGGTACCTCAGTGTCGGCTGTGTTGCTGTCGCTGGCTGTGGCAGTGGCAGGCGAAGAGCTGAACTGGTAGTAAGTAACATGTGTAATGTGGCTTACTGGTGAGCACAATGTTTCAGAGGCCCAACATTTATATTGTTTCACAAAAAAATATATCTAGAGATGATATTTAATGACGAGACTGACGCACACAAACTATGTAAGAGAATTCATTTAATGAGGAAATTAAATTACAAAGTAGTGCAGAGGGTAACTTCATGGAAAATTTATTGCAACTTCTGTAAAACCAACCAGAACTTATTACTGATCACATGTGTGTTTAAGCAGCCTAGTTGTGTTTGATATATGAAGTACCAAGATATGTGTGAGCAAGAAGGAGGCAGAGGGAGGGAAAGAGAAATGATTACCAGAGGTCGCAGCATTTGACATACTTAACACAGAGATATATGTATGCATATATATAATGTATACATTTGATCTTTAGCCAGAAGTAAATAATGTATAACTTTGACATTTGTGGTATCTACAGTTCCGATGGCACAGGGTAGGTTGGCACTACGAGAGTGGACCATCTACACGGACGACAGCGCCCTCTAGCAGACGCTGTGCAGCTCCTCGAGCGCCACTCAACTTTCACCCAGTTCATGAAGAGCAGACGGCCGAGAACCATCGGTTCACCTTAGGTTACTATGGAGATTTTCTTATCCGGACTTTGGCTTCGCACCTACGTGCTCATTTGTACCAAAGATACATATTCACTTGTATATTTTCATGCACCAGTGAAAACCTCTTTTACTTTATTTGCAGTACCGACGTGCTTTACCACCCCTGCTCCTACTTGCTTCCTTTCATTCGGCCTCTTTGTCAGATTTAAGGAGTAGAGCCACGCGCCGTCTTCCAAGCGGGATACAAAAACAATGACATCACATTAATATTATCTCACAGATATAACTGCATATGTAAATAATGTAACATGGCACCACTTTTATGACGGAAATGATGAGTATTATGGACTCAAAGGATATGGTGAAAATCTTTATCTTTCAACACTAAACTGTGGCTGAATGTATATGTAGGGAGGACAGTAGAAGAAAGTGTACTCATACGTCGGAAATATTATAATTTCACACCATTTTAAAATTGTTTAAATACTATGCTCCCATCCCTTGTTCCTCTGCAATATATTAAAAAATAAACTAATTTTGATCTTGCTGTGTGTGAGAAAAGAAATGATGACTTTCAAAGAGAGACAACGGTAAAGTGTACAGCACTTAATGATGTGAGAAATACAGAGATATGTTTGTATGTCAATGATTCATAATGTAGTCCTTGGAATCACTTTTTAACGTTATACCGGAGGTCTACTTGGATTGACAATCATATTTCACTTTTCATACACTGATTCAGCTAAACAATATCTTTATCCGTCACAACTTTTCGTATACATTTGTAATATATTTGCACTTGAGATTAGCATTCACCATTAAGCGTCTCGTGTTTACCATTTAGCATTTCCCATTTAGCGTTTCCCATTAGACTCTTAGCGTTCATCATATAGCATTTATGGTTTACTGTTAAATGGTTAGTATTTACCATTCACCATAAAGAATTGGGCTTTTATTGTTTATCAGTTGCTGTTAGGCGATTTGCATTAGACATTTAGCGTTTATTGTTATCAACTACCTTTAGACAGTCAGTGTTTACTTTATGGCATTCACCATTTTGCGTTCAGTGTGTGGTGTTTAGCTTTCACCATTAGGTGGTTGACGCTGACTGTCAACTGTTGAGCATTCACCGTTTAGAATTTAAAGTTTGCTATTTAGCGTTTAGTATTTACCATTTAGTGTTCACTACTTAGCATCTACCGTTTAGTGTTTAGTGTTTAGTGTGTCGTCGTATAGCGTTCCCCGTTTACTATTATGTTTAATGTACACTCTAGCTTTTACTGAAGGAGATGTGGGGTATAAGGCTCACAGGTGGTCTAGTTTCATCATCTTGGGTTGTTAATATTGCACTATGAGTGGTTGAGAAGAAACGGACTCTGATTATAAACCACACAATTGGTCTTCTTAGATCATCTTGGACTTTTAATAAGGTGATACGATTGTATGGAAATACAGAAAAAGGGGAGGGGAAAAGTGTTTTAAATTTCCCGTTATCACAGCTGGGCTATTTGCTAATACTACACTCTGATTGCTTGGAAAGAGGAAAGGGAGGAGAGGGTATAAGCCAGATAATTACTCTGTTTTCGTCATCTTGGTATTTTAATATTGCACTGGAGATGAGTAGCACTGTACTGCACTTTGGTGGAGATAAGCGGAGGAGGGGAGAGAGGTGGGTGGAGGTGTGGGGGAAGTGGAGAGGGGAGAGCGGAGGGGTGAGTATTTTAAAAACTACGTTGACAGGATGCCTTCTTTCAATAATTCGCTGTGGTTAGTTGGGAAATGAAAGGAGGGGGGCTGCGGTATAATACTTAACTCAGCTAGTTGGATTTTTTAATTTCCCAGCAGTTCTTTTTAAATTTCCCAACATTGCAATCTTTAATTTACTGGAATTTACTGCCATCTGCAAACTTTGACTTCTAAATTTTCTGCATTATAGTATGCCGAGAAGCAGGTTTGTTTTGAATTTCCTTCTAACTTTTGTATTTGCCACTGCCTGCCAACTTGGACGTTTTTAAATTTCTCTCCAAACGCGACTACTGCGGCCCAACTATGGTGCCACCGAGCGGCAAAAACTGAAACAATGAGGCATAACCTGCTTAGAATCACTACTTACAGATGCTCACTGTTGCCATTTTCTAATGTCAGGAAGATAGGAGCAGGGCAGCATGGCCAGAGCACATAGTATTGGGCAAAACTGACCGTGACCAGCAGTATCAGCATTACAGAAGACAAACCATTTCCAAAATACATTTACGTCATCTTTTGAGTGTTTACTGTTAGTTAATGTGATTAATATTTTGTTCATACAGCTCACATACACAGTGAGCAGCAGTGCATGGAGCAGCTACAAACAATTGGACTCCCAGAAGAGGTTCAATACGGCAACCGCAGCCGCGTTTTTCTCTTCGGAAAAAGACGGCATGCATCCTGTTGTTTTCAGTTGCGACGCAATTTCTATGTCGCATCATTACTGGCCGTGTTCGAGGGTTACAGTAAACGGGCAGTGGTGCATCGGATACGAACTACTGGATTCCCAACAGTGCTCCATGGGGTGATAGTAGCCGTATTAGTCTCCCTGAGAAAGGTCTGCATGTGGCCTGTAGTTTTTAATCGCGACACAATTTCTATGTCCCATCCTTACTGAGATAGTTCGAGTGTCACAGGCAGACGCACGCTGTTTCAACTACAAACTATATGGACTTCCAGGAGTGGTTTAATACGGCGAAAGCCGAGTTTTTCTTTTCGGAAAAAGACCGAATGGATCTTGATTTCCTCAATTGCGACGAAATTTCTGTTTCGCGTTCTTACTGGGAGTTATCGAGAGTTACAGTAAACAGTGGTGCATCGGATACAAACTACTGGACTCCCAAGAGAGCTCCTTGCGGTGACCGCAGCTGTTGTAACTGCGACCGGGACGGTCGCGGGGTAGAAATGACGTAAAGCGCGGCGTGACCCGCGGGCAACAGCACAACGGGAGAGGAGGGACACGACCGACCAAGGACAGAACAAACAACCACAAGATAGAACAACAGATTCACAAGAAAACCTAACAAACACGTCCAGTCGTACACAGATCAAGTCAGTAAGCTGTCTAACAAGAGGCGATGTGTCAGCAGACGTACTCGAGATTAGACTTTCTGGCTGAGCGAAAGGCAGGCGCTTAAGTACGCTATCGGCGGCGTCGCTTTTGGCCGCTGGAATCACGGAATCACGTGTTTCACTGTGGCGCCCTCACACTAAAAGCGGGCCAGGAGGCAGGCGCCGCCACAGCTTACGGCGCATCGGTGCAGAGACCTCTACGTGTCTTCGACGTCCACGACGTCTGGCACGGATTCAAATTCCGTGGCGCGCGGTGCCAGATCCCTCTCCCCTGAAACTGCGTGGGGGCGGAAACGCCGCGGACGGTGCAGAGGTGGGCGGCAGTGGCAAGAGGAACTGGGTGTATCAACCGCAATTGGCGTGGAGGAAGGGACCCCGGAGGTATCCGTGACAGCCGATGCAGAGTCCAGGGCGGGGGAGGGAGCCGCCGATCCACCCGGAGGCTGAGAGGGCCGGCGGCAGGCCCGCGGAGAGACGGCAACCGGGGGCAGGGACGGTGACCCGAGGACTCTGTCCGTACCCAAAGGAGGTAGGGAAGGAGGCGGCGGCCCGAGTCCCGTGGCAGCACGAGGGCGGAGCTGATTATGATGGCGGCGCTCCAACCATTTCGACGTCTGCACTGACGTAACACGCCGCCCACGGGCCGCGACGACCGTGGCGGGTGTCCAATCCGCCTTGCGCCCGTACTCGCGGGGCCACACGGCCGTGCCAGGGGTATACCGCTGCGAGGGCAGGGAGTGGGGGCGGGAGGAGGACGGCAGCAGCAAATGGAGCAGGGGCCGCGGCTGTCGCCCACGGAGGAGCTCTGCCGGACTGCATCCGTCAATTAGCGTAGTGCGATAGGTTCTCAAAAACAGGGTGAGGGCCGACATGGTTGGCCTCTCTGCATCGCCATTGGACGAAGGGTGGAAAGGGGGGCTACGGATATGTTTGATACCATTGGCCTCACAGAAGTCGTGGAAGGAGGACACCGTGAATTGGGGACCATTTTGGAGACCGACGTGTGTGGCCGGCCATCAGTGGCGAGAACCTGGGCCAGGGCCTCTGTGGTGGTGGATCTCATACGGACAACATATGGGTGTTTGGAGTAGGCATCAACGATGAGTAATCACATGGACCCCAAAAACGGCCCGCAAAGTCTACATGGACGCGATCCCAAAGCCGGCGAGGCACAGGCCAGGGTGTAAACGACTGAGGGGTACTTGCTTGCCTGGTGATGCGCACACACAGTGCACCCATGGACAAGGCGCTCAATATCGCCATCGATGCTGGGCCAATACACATGCCAGCGAGCCAAAACTTTAATACGGGATATACACCAGTGCCTGCGGTGTGACAAACTGAGCACCCGAAGCCGTAATTCCGGAGGGATGATCACCAGGTGGTATAATATTATGGTGAAAATGGGCATGTCCTTGTAATCCCCGAGTCTGGAGATGTGAGTAGAAAAGCGAGGAAGCAGGGAAGCAGGTTCGGATTAGAAACAGTAACGCATTTGTGTCGAGGGATAACGATCGCGAATTTGTAGAACAGTTCTGAGTGTGACTTTGGTCCACTGAGGGTGCTATGATGTAAAAGGGATGATTTTGTTTGGCAGAGGATATGAACTGTACGTTTACTACATCGACACAGTACACGGTGATATATTGCTGAGTTGGAGCTCGGTTTTGCGCACGAATATTCAAGCCCCTGTCCTGGGTGGGGGAGCACAGTAATTGAGTAGGATTCTTCACGTATTTGACGTTATGTAGGCTACGGAGTGATATATTGATGGGTCGTAGGTCGGTTTCATGTTCTAATATTCAAGCTCCTGTCCTCGGTGAGGGAGCAGTGTGATTGAGTAAGAGTCTTTCCGTGTTTGGCGATATGTATGGCGCTTTGCGACGTTTAGTTGTCGTTGTGATATGTTGATCTGTGTAAAATAACCGCTGAATGTCTCGTCCACAGAAGGAAAAAAAGGCTGAGGAGCTTCGATAACGGTGGCACCAGTAATTCTACAGGTAAATTCGATAAGAGCGAATTATAATGCTCTATTCGTTCACATCCTTTGTACTGGGATATAGGAACCTCTACATAGCGGTGAGAACATTTGCATATGTTGAGAGCAAGAAGGGTATCACGTTTGGAGCGCTGGGAAGAGTGCATTAGGCATTATTTTCAAGAACAGGTTTTGTTAGTGCAAGAATTTCCGTACATACAAGCTGATACGTGAAGAAAGCGAGCGTTAACTGTTTCTGGGACAGTATACAACTGCTGAGAGGTCGACCTGGCTGTTATTTTTTATAAAGCCATGTGCCATAAAAGTAACATTGAGCAAATTTTAGATGGCGAGTCGCCACGCAGACATTTCGTGAGTACGCACGGCTGAACGCACCTCATAAGTTCCGTTAGGGGGAACTTTCACATGTGTCTGGCGTCGATTCGCGGCTGTGCGCGCCCTGGGGGCGTCTGCACCAGTGTCCAGGTGAATACGTATGTGGATAGGAATTTGTCAGGTGTCAAGTGTGTAAGGGATGTGTTACCACCTCATGCTTGAGGGTAGCTGTGTGTGGTTTGACAGCTGACAGCTGCGTCACTTGGCGAGGGTTGCGGCTAATCTCCTGTGCACTCTACTTTACAGGGGGTGGCAGAAGGTGCCTGCCCACATTGATTGCATTAATTTGTGAGCAGGTCTGTAGGCTGTGATATGCGTTATTTGGACAGTTTATGAGTACTGAGTGTTTCTACACATCACTGTGCAGAATTATTTAACAACAGTTTTCAGGTCTGTACTGAAATTATTCGGGAAAATTAGGAGTTATTTGCGTGTCTGCAGACTGTGTACTCTGACCCCAAGCATGTAAGGGCGAGTGTTTTGTGTCAATGTGACAAATATATTACATCGCTAAATAAAATTTTCCAAAATAAATAGAGTGCACTGCTTCCTTAGTCTCCTCAGCAGCCCAGCACAACCTGAGTCATTTTAGCACCATTTTACCCATACAGGCCACCATCTGGGATTAGGTCACAGAAGGGATGACAGTACCCTCAAGTGGCAGTAATGTGTACTAGGTCAGTTGGAGCCAAGGTCTCGTGGTGGAGTCATTGCTTTCAAAATAAAAACTTATGTCCATCATAGACACATTAGTACAAGTTAGTGCACATTAGTACACTTTAGTACACATTAGTACACGTTGCATTAGCCCAACAACATGGGTTGGTAAGGGGACGTGGTGGTTGGTTGAGGATAATGGTATTTCCTTCCAAGTGTAGGTGGGTGTGGCATTTGCGAAACTTCATTTTAACTCCACAGTACCACTCTCTGATGGTGTCAATATGTATTAGGCCTCGTGGTGACCACAATGTATGTCGCCATCTTGAATAACGATAGTCGCATCATCAGATGACGTCACATACAACAGCGCCCTCTGGTGCTGGTACTGTGTACTATGTCAGTTAGAGTCTGGAGCTCTTGGTGAACGCACTGTTTGCCATCATCTTGGATTACATGACAGATGGGAGCAACCTCTGGTGGTGACCATGTACACCAGGTCTCGTGGTGAACACACTGGATGGCCCTACTGCATGAAAATGATTAAATAAAGAATTCTTTGCAAGTCCTTTCCCCGCAATTCCTTAGGAGTAGGTGGTGGTTAGGTGACTGATGTTACAGCAAGTGCCCTTTCTTTCACGCCATTTTCTTAGCTTAGTAGAGATATGCAAATTAACCTTTGTTTACTGCTAAAATTCAAACTTGGTGCCAGTTCATAGGAAGAGGTGGCAGTAGGGTGACTTAGGTTAGTGGAGGTAGGCCAAGTGAGCTATCTTCCCGCGATTTTCTGACCTTAGTAGAGATAACCGTAGTGCGGTGCATTATCCTGTTGGAATTTGAACTTCCCGCCATTTTGGCCTTTAAACAATGCCCTCAGTCAACGTTCTTGTCGGTCTGATTAGGGAATATGATGCTGGTTTGCGAAATATAATTCCATCATAAAGAAGTAAAAATTTTCTATGCACTATTTTCGCATTTCAGAAGAATTGCCAGCAGCAAAAGTGGTTAACATAATATTAAATTTTTTTAAATACCAGTAATATTATACTGTGATTCGAGTCTTAACGACCACAAATCTTATGTCAGAGGTAATCCTGTGGTTTGACTGCTCAATGAGCTCGAAAGACTTTCATCGGATGTTGATAAGCTTTACAGCGACAACGTTCCCCTTGAGCCAATCGGAGGAGAATGATGATTTGTATAATAATGCAGTTAACTGCTATATCTGTGAGCTGCCGTTAGACAGAAAAGTGGGAGCTCCTCATAAAGACCACTGACAGTTCGGTGTGCAATTTGAAGTACCAGCTACCAAGGCACATACCCATTGTCTTCCATAATTTAAGTGGGTATGACGCTCACTGTCTAGTTGAGCACTTGTCTGGTTGTGGTTGGGAGTAGAATCAGATCAGTGTTGTACATGAGAACATCGAGAAATGCATTTCATCTTCCAAATGAATGACGCCAAAAATTGTGCTCCACTTCCTTGATAGGCTACGTTTCTTCAGGCAACACTCCTGAAAGTCATTGAATCTCTCCCTCAAGCTGCATTTCCCGACCAGGACACATTTCAGCTTGTGACTAGGAAGGGGTTTTGCCTTACGAGTATGTGGATAACATGGCGAAATTCAATGAAAGCAAACTACCCAACATAACTGCATTCTCCAGAAATCTTACAGGCAACGCCATAATGGATGCAAGATATGTGCTTGCCATAAAAGTCTGGTAAGAATTCAAAATGTCCACTTTAGGAGAGGACGTACAACTTTACGTGGACACAACTGTGTGCTTTCTTGCAGAAGTTTTTGAGAAATTCTGAAGTCTATGCATGGTCACATACTGTTTGAATCCCGTCTTTTATTACACGGCACCTGGGTCATCTTGGGACGCAGTGCTCAAGAAAACGAAGTTCAGTGTTGTATTATTGACCAATACTGACATGCTTCTTTTCTTTGAGCGTGGGATCCATGGGGGGACTTTGCCAATGTGTCCATAGGCACGTGAAGGCAAACAGCTCACGGATGAGTGACACGTTCAATGTATTCCTTGATTCAAGATACATAATGTATGTGGGCATAATTAACTTATATGGACACGCCAGCAGCAATCATGGGTGACCGAAGACGAATGCAAGGGATTACGTGGAAAAATCATGGGGGATGTGGCAGCTGATTCTGATGTAAGGTATGTGGTGGAGGCAGAACTCAAATACCCTATTAGTTTGCATGATGCACACGCCTATTTGCCGCTCTGTCTAGAGCGAGTTCCACAAGAACGCTCCACCCCAAAACTGATGTCCCACAGAATAAGAAGGTTATCAGCCTTATGAAGGACGAGGCGAATGGATTGCCAAATGTGGAGTTTGTAGGTCTGTGATCAAACATGCATGCGCTCCCGCACTGGAAGGTTCCAAATGGTTCAAATGGCTCTGAGCACTATGGGACTTAACTTCTAAGGCCATCAGTCCCCTAGAACTTAGAACTACTTAAACTTAACTAACCTAAGGACTTCACACACATCCATGCCCGAGGCAGTATTCGAACCTGTGACCGTAGCGGTCTCGCGGTTCCAGACGGTAGCGTCTTGAGCTGCTCGGCCACTCCGGCCAGACCATTGGAAGGTGCCACCCAGAGGTGGGATAAGGATGCGCATCGTATGGCATTGAGAGTCCTCGCTATCGAAGACTATAAGTGGTGCCTGTGCAGTGGTGTTCATGATGCTTCACTACAGCTGCCTGATATGGTACGACAGACCAGTATCCAGTCGAGAGCACATGAGGTGTACACTGTGTTGTAGTCTAAAATCGGCCTGTCATATTATGATGATAAAAGGCTCATTTGTGATGAGGGGACTGAAACTCTCCGATACTCACACACTACTCATGTTTAGCAAGAGAAGGGATGGTAGACTATGATTGAGTGAGAGTGAGAGAATGAGGGAGAGAGAGAGTGTGTCTGCAGAGCAGTAGTAGAACCCTATTTCATAGTGTAAGTAATTTTGTGTGTGTGTGTGTGTGTCGTGTAAATATTTGTGTATACTGGATTCAAGTGTATATACACACATGGGCCAAGTGTGGAAAAAAAGATAAAGAAAGTAAAAGAAAAATGTATTTATATGCACACCATGTGTGTGAAAGAAAAATGTTAAAAAAGCCTAGACAAAAATATTAAAAACCATAAACACAAAAAAATATGTTTATATTTATTTATTTGTTCATATGCAATGCATGTGCAGACTGTCAACATATATTTCTAAGCACCATGTGCGTCTGGTAAATGGAATAATTTTTTAGGTTTTTCACCTGCCGTTAGCCATCTAAGTTAGAATAGTTTTTAAGTGTATATATATCTATGTAGCTCATTGTCCATCAGAATTGTTATCGTAAAAATCTTTACTATTGGGGCTGTTCAATTTAGATTCTAAGTGAGCAAAGTCGACCAGAATTACTGTAAAAGCTATGCTACTGGGACTGTGGAATTTAGTTGTAGTAAAGAAAGTATCTCCACATTAGTTTTTGGGAAAAAAACTGTAAAAAAATATTCTTGATGTTGTAGTATGTAAGGTATAAGTATCTGAACTGGAATATAAGAGTGAAATTGTACCTCAAGAATACTATATCGTACCTCAAAAACTACATTGTGCCTCAAGAATTATATTGTACCTCAAGAAGTATGTTATATTTGTCTCAAATGAATAAACGAAGAAAATTTGTCACTATACGTCTTTGTCGTCATTATTATTATTTACATGAATTCTGTCCCCTGTAGCGTTATATATATATATATATATATATATATATATATATATATATATAATATAAGGCTGTCTGTTCACAAATGACATTAGTTTTGCTGAAGAGTGAGTGCTATAAACCCGAATTGGGTTATGGGAGCAGGAGGCATGTGACCGTGTCCACTTCCAAAGACATAGAGCACACATGTCTAAAATTATATCTCTGGTGCTTGAAGAAACTCACAGACGTAGTATCTGGTTAAAAATGAACACTGTCAAAGGTGGAACAGGGTTGAAAAAAGAACACAGAGGTTGTAGAGTAAAAAATAATTTTTTTCTCATCCAGCCTAAAAGTAATTTTACATCTTCTTCTTCTTCTTCTTGTTTTTCTTGAGTCAATGGAGAGCAGGGCACCCGAAGAATTACAAGTCTTGAACAGCAACAAACACGAGGATTCGATGCATTCACGAGATGTTCTCCTACCCCTTCACGTAGATAATGGTATCTGTGTGGCTGAATAGTAGACGCGACATCACCATATCGTTATATGGTATGCCAGGATCATCTCAGTGAATTCCAACGCACTTCACATCCTTGAAAGACCTCGGTGACGCTTTGTTTGCTGAGAATGTCTCTATTATTACGGAATCTTCTATGTACACTACGAATGCAACATCTTTAAATATGAACTGTCTACGCTCACCATCATAGAAACCCTGAGCGTCTGCAATGATGTTTACACCTTGAGATGCCATTGTGGAATGCTCTAGGTATGGCACAGCACCTGTTCATTTATAACGCTCGTTGCACAACGCCTGTGAGCGGGCGGTAGTTGATCACACAGTCATGTGGAACTAGAGCATACATGGCAGTGTGTTCCAGGAAATTTGCAGAACATTTAAATTCAATACGTACATCTGGTGCAGATGTAATTATCTCGTTGTGTTTCGAGCGGCCTATTACGATGATCGGTGATGGCTTCTGTGGACTGAGTAGACAACCCCTTCTTTAGCACTTTCGTAGTAAGAAGCATGATACCTAGCATACATGTCATATGCTAGACTACAAATTTCATCCCACTGCAGGTGTAAATTGTCATATGGGCAGTGTGCGATTTGCAGGGGGGGGGGGGGATGGAAGGGAGGGGTATGGGGGGGGGGATTTCCCCCAATCTGCATCAGACCGGATCCTCCTCTGGTTTTAGTTTATGCATCCCAACCTGGGATGTTTATTTCCCATGCACTGGAGTAAAACCTTAAATATAATTAAAATTTGTGGAACCGAACACTGAAAGTTTTTAATACAATCTTACTATTAATAATACTAATATGTTTGCTTATTAATTTTGATAAAGTGTTATGTAGTAGTTAAGCATTTCAAAACATTTAGAACCAAATCATCATTAACATGTTGTCATTGTTGCTTTCGTCTAAGGTGCGTCATCCGTTTACTTGCGAGCTTGCGAGGGAAGCAGTGTGGCAGTGATACCGTGGCAGTCGTACCGCAGGGTTGGGTGAGCTGGGGGGCTGAAATTCCCACCCCGGGCCCTGACACAGGGTGGCGACCGGCCCGGTACCTGTGCGAACATTTACCGTTAGGCCACCTTTTGGCAACGGTATGACGCGGACTGTCAGGGACGAAAGCACAAAGTAGTGCGAAGTGAGCAACGGTACTGGTCAGACAGGATCGGACAGTCTGACTTCGCTAGCCGCGAACCACGTGGGTGGAGCTTAACACAGACTCCCCAGCATCGCGTACTCCAAATTAATTGGTGCCGTTCGTTATTTGCCGCGCGTCCGCCAAACACACGGCGATCTTCACACGTTCCCGCTTCAGTAGCTTCATTAGTGAGTTGAGTGCGTCCGGGCCTGTAAGAACTACGGAATTTCAGGATGTCATTCAAACAAAGGAAAATTTCTGATTTCCTTAAGAGCAGTGCAGTACCTGATACGTGTACAAACCGTGACAGTCAGGATACTAACAGTGGTGCTAAAAAGTGTTAAAATAGACAGTGAATGTAAAAAAGAAAACGGTAATGATGGTGCTAATACAGGGGAAGAGACTGAATCTCCGGTGACTGAAAACTGTGACACGTCTCAAGGTAGGAATGGGAGGAACAGTACTCTTGGAATTATAGTAGGAAATTGTGTTACCTTATCACGTTATCAAAACTGGCAAAAGACTAATGCGTGGCTGTCCGTAAATGACAAAAACTTAGTAATATGCACAGTGTGTTCACAAGTTTGTGAACTTAAAGTGGAAAGCAGTGAACGTGTGCGTATCGATAACGCGTTTTTAGCTGGTGTTTCTGCTAATAACGCCAAAGAACTAAACGATAAAATCGGGGATCATGCAAAGTGCAAATCACACATGAAGTGCGTAGAAATCATGAGTATAAAAGAAAGGAAAAGTTTAGAAAAATGCGAGAGTGAAAGTGAAAAGCTGTGGGGAAAGCAGCATCAAGAAAAAGTAATCGCAACTGCTTCGTTGTTCAGATCTGCATATGTAATAGCTAAACAGAAATTATCATTCAAATCGTATCCTGCAGTAATCGAACTACAAAAGCTTAATGGTTTATCAGTCGGTAATATGCTTCATTCTGACCATGCATGCCGAAATATCATTATGTTCGTAGGAGAAGAAATGAAAAAGAATCTTGCTCAATTCCTTGTAGAATCGGGCACAAACTTCAGTATCATGATGGACGAAAGTACAACGGTTTCCAATAAAACTTGTTTAATAATATATTTACGTTTGTCCTTTGAGGGAGTTGCTTGCAATTATTTTTTTGACATTGTTGAATTAGAAAGTGGGAAAGGAAAATGCATTTTCAGCACACTGTTAGCAGCTCTTGAAAAGCATGGCATTACAAATTATGTACTAGAAAACCACCTTGTAGGTATCGCACCAGATGGTGCCTCAACAATACTTGCCCCTTACAAAGGCGTAGCCGCTCTACTGCGTAGTCATTCACAAGGATTTAACTGTCGTTCATTGTATGAACCACAAAATGGAATTAGCTGTCCACGATGTTATGAATGATGTAGCAGATGTATACCATATACAGGTTTTTTTAGATTCCTTATATTCTGTGTTTTTTCGAAGTCCCAAAAATCAGAGACTACTACAAAGTGTTTCACAAGAATTATCCTCGCAGCTATTAAAACTAGGCCGTATTTTTCGCGTACGTCAGGTTGCTTCCTCATTTAATGCTGTTCGAGCTGTTCTTGAAAGTCACAGTTCTCTTGTCCATCTTTTTGAAAAACTGAGACATGATGGTTCCTGATCAACTCAGGAGAGATCTAAATTTGAAGGTTTACTAAAACATCTCACAAAGTGGTTGCTTGTAATGGAATTAGTTGTGCTTTATGAGGCCCTAGAAGTTCCCCTGGTATTATCATTCTTTATGCAAAACAGAAATTGTTCAGTCCTTAAAGCAAAACAGGAAATTGACGTGGCTATAAGAATTCTTGAAACACTGAAAACGCCACGAATTAGGATGATAGTACAAGAGTTGGAGGAAAAGCGCACATTCAAAGGGGTATTAATGAAAGAACCAACTTGTGATGAATATAACAGATTTCAGACATTTCGGAAGTAATTTTTTCAGTCTTTGGTAGACAATATAAAAAACCGCTTTGAGGACTTGGATTTCTTTTCGGGTGTAGCCGTATTAAATTCAGATACATGGCCTTCAGATGATGGTGTTTTATGTTGACATGTCAATTTCTCGCTTGTGTAATAAGGTGGGTTTTAAATTACGTGAATGCACGTGTGCGTCACTAGTTAAAGATTTTCGAATCTATAGAGAAAATCCTCAACACATGCCCAATTCTGTGAAGGAACTTTTGAAAGCCGTCGAAGTTATACCTATATCTACGGCTGAATGTGAACGCGGATTTAGTGCCATGAATTTAACACTGACTGATCAGAGAAATCACTTACAAATTCCGACACTTTCAAATCTACTTCTCATTTCAATAAATGGACCTCCACTGCATTGCTTCGATGCAGAAAAATTTGCAGCAAGGTGGATAAGAAAAAGAAGCCTTGCTTCTCAGCACCATAGTGCCATTGACAAACCAACAGGCAAACCCTCGAATCTTCAGGAGCAGTCTCATTCATATCGTCTCTTCAACTAAACTCTTTAAGTTCAAATGACAATTATACACTTTAGTACTAGCTGAACCGGCCACACTTTGCTGTGGCTTTGTCATAATACGATGATTTAACAAATTAACATTCACTTATAATTTCAGAGTGTTAAAGTTAAGCACAAAACAAAACAAAAATTTTTATTTTACATTTTATTCATCTCATATTTTAGTATAGTTTGAGTATCGTATATTACATGAATCATTTACAAAGTTGTTAATTAACTACATATGAAAATTTATTAATTTTATAAATGAGGTAAGTGAACTCTGCATTGCCCGGATGTCTCTACCTTCCCCTTATGTCCATCTCCTTCTTTTCCCACTCCCTATCTTCTTCTGCCCTTCTCTCTGTCCATCTGCTTTTCTCCTCTAATACCTCCTACAACCTCCGTCACTCTCCCCTTCGCTAAGGTCAATTTCTCTCCCCCTCTAAGTCAATCTCCTCCTTCCCTCTCTTTCTGTCCCTGCGACATCCAACATTTACATATTGAAAGCAGTAAGTTGCGTCTACAATTGCCATAAGGACAATGCTGAATGTTTTTTTGTAGTTGATGTATTCACTTCCAGTATTCGGAGGACACATAATTTGCACATGTTTGCCATGTATGGCCCCTATGCAGTGAGGGAAATTTCACTTCACTTCGAAAAATCTTGCTACCTTCTGCCATTCTTCAGTATCCTTTGGAATCTGAAAAGTAAAACATACTCATTACTTTCCCTATTGTTTTCAGACTGATGACACAGTATCAAAAGATGACGGCAATGTATCTCTTGAAGAACATGTACCTCCCACATATGTCAAGCACATATTTTCAAATGTTCTTTTTAAAGCGCTCTTAGGGGAGTATGAACAGCAAACTCCGAGCATCGAAACATTGGTTGCTAAACCTAGCTGTGAAATTGTATATGTGGACAATAATAATTGTGACGAATTTGTTCAGACAGAAACAGAAGAGCCCAAATTAATTCGATTTTAGAAAGAAGTGTTTTTAACAGTTCTTTAATATCCATTTTAATTTGCTTAAGAATGCCAATAAAACATTACTTAAATGAAATCAGTATTGAATGTTGCGTGCATACCTTTATGTAATTCTTCAACACTAATGAAAAAGCTTCACATACCTCTGGCACTATGAGGGAAATAGCAGAATATGATACTTTAAATAAGTACATTAGTGACTTGTATAAATCGCCAGTGGCTAAAAATCGTAATGTGATGGCCCATAGAATTCTTGGTGAAATACTGTCTTGGCAGTTGTTATCTTTCTTTACAATAAGAGGTGTAGTTAACTGCAGTAAGTAATTAAAGTCTTCAGTCGACATTCTCGTAAAATTACTAAATAACGCAACATCTTCTGCTTCTAGTTCTTAGGATACTATTTCGTGGACCTTCTTTAAATACTCTCCTCTTCCAACATCGTTTTCTTTTCCTTTGGTTTTCATTTCCGTTGTTAGCTGCATGTGCAAGTACCAAGTAGGCCGCCGCTGCGATCACTTTATCATCCATTATACTGCAAGACCGACACACGTGTGGCACAAATTCTGTTGCTTTGGTATAAATTAACCTGCCGCATGCAACATACGCCGTAAGATGTTGCCTGCTGTAGCATGCTACAAGACGACGCAGGCCACATTTCCGTAGCATGCCACAATGTTGCAAGACGTTGCCCCAGCGTAGACGAGGCTTTAGAGCCAGGTCTGTATTGTATGGTGGATGTGATGTGTTGCGTGCGAAACTAAAACCTGCAATCAGATCCTAACGTCGTGGAAAATTGTGAATAGGTGTCATACTGCAGCAAGATAACGCTCGCCCACATTCTGCCAAACGGACAGCCAACACAATAAAAGAGTTGAGATTCGAGGTGCTGGAATATCCACCATACAGTCCAGACCTGGCTCTAAGCAATTTTCACATATTTGTACCCTTAACGGAAGCACTAAAGGGAAAATGATTTGAAAGTGATGAAGACGTCATTGCTGCGGTGCAAAATTGGTTACAGATGCAAACGAAAAACCTATTTTCCGATGAAATAAAAAAAACCTCATAAAAAGTCGGGAAAACTGCATTAAAGTCCAGGGAGGTTACGTAGAAAAAAATGCATATTTCAGTTTTCTATCATCAGAATAAGTACAGCTTTTCACAAATGTGCCTTTACTTCTTGAATTCCCCTTGTATACCTGTACGTAGATGATTTTGTAAATAAGCTTTACCTATAATGTACTTCTAAAGATATAACAAGGGATGACTTTTCTGATAGTGCATACGCGTGAATAGTGAGTTTCGGCATTAACATCCATTTATAAATAACTGTTTAACCACAGGTAACGCCACGGTCCAAGCTAGTAACATATATAATTATACTAACGCCCTAAGGCATTCCCCCCACTGGTAAAAGCTCAAATCGCACACTGCATATGGGCAGGATTCTGAATTCAGTCAGACTATGGCGTTAGTTAACTTGCAGTTGTCGAATGCAGTGGAATCATTTGATATATTCCCGCTTTTGTCAGTCTGAAAATTAAGTATGATAAATCTAGATGTCTGTAGATGTGAACAGGTTTTAATACCCCATGTTTGTCTGCTTGCAGTCGGTAACACTGGCTACTCGAAAACCTCCCAAGAGAGAAATCCTAATGATAGAAATGTACCGGAATTCAGGTCTTTTAAAAGCTTCAAACGCTCCTCGTCTGATACACTGATGTGGGGCATATTCCACATTATCTTGCTTATTGTGATCATATTCTCCTCTTGAGCTCCTTTAATGTATGAGTTATTATCCGTCGCACTCCGCACCAGAGTAAGTTCCTGTTTAGCATTTATAGCAATCTGTCTTATGTCCTAAAAGTAACCCATAAGCATTTTTAGAGGAATGCATGCAGTAAATCGCTTGTACTCTGCAACTGCTCTATCCTCCGGATCGTTTATGAATCATCCCGCATTTTCTAAGGCATTGAAATCCCTGGTTGATGTAGAGACATATGCTTTAAGGGTTGATGTTATGCCACATTGTGTGCACGGTCGATCTCAGACCAACTGAGTTGATAGCGTATCTCTTGAAACAGGGATGCTAAGGTGTTACGTGTAAACTTGGCTCCCACTGTATCCGCCGTCGGTTTCATTGAATGACCCATCCAACTATACACTCCTGGAAATTGAAATAAGAACACCGTGAATTCATTGTCCCAGGAAGGGGAAACTTTATTGACACATTCCTGGGGTCAGATACATCACATGATCACACTGACAGAACCACAGGCACATAGACAAAGGCAACAGAGCATGCACAATGTCGGCACTAGTACAGTGTATATCCACCTTTCGCAGCAATGCTGGCTGCTATTCTCCCATGGAGACGATCGTAGAGATGCTGGATGTAGTCCTGTGGAACGGCTTGCCATGCCATTTCCACCTGGCGCCTCAGTTGGACCAGCGTTCGTGCTGGACGTGCAGACCGCGTGAGACGACGCTTCATCCAGTCCCAAACATGCTCAATGGGGGACAGATCCGGAGATCTTGCTGGCCAGGGTAGTTGACTTACACCTTCTAGAGCACGTTGGGTGGCACGGGATACATGCGGACGTGCATTGTCCTGTTGGAACAGCAAGTTCCCTTGCCGGTCTAGGAATGGTAGAACGATGGGTTCGATGACGGTTTGGATGTACCGTGCACTATTCAGTGTCCCCTCGACGATCACCAGTGGTGTACGGCCAGTGTAGGAGATCGCTCCCCACACCATGATGCCGGGTGTCGGCCCTGTGTGCCTCGGTCGTATGCAGTCCTGATTGTGGCGCTCACCTGCACGGCGCCAAACACGCATACGACCATCATTGGCACCAAGGCAGAAGCGACTCTCATCGCTGAAGACGACACGTCTCCATTCGTCCCTCCATTCACGCCTGTCGCGACACCACTGGAGGCGGGCTGCACGATGTTGGGGCGTGAGCGGAAGACGGCCTAACGGTGTGCGGGACCGTAGCCCAGCTTCATGGAGACGGTTGCGAATGGTCCTCGCCGATACCCCAGGAGCAACAGTGTCCCTAATTTGCTGGGAAGTGGCGGTGCGGTCCCCTACGGCACTGCGTAGGATCCTACGGTCTTGGCGTGCATCCGTGCGTCGCTGCGGTCCGGTCCCGGGTCGACGGGCACGTGCACCTTCCGCCGACTACTGGCGACAACATCGATGTACTGTGGAGACCTCACGCCCCACGTGTTGAGCAATTCGGCGGTACGTCCACCCGGCCTCCCGCATGCCCACTATACGCCCTCGCTCAAAGTCCGTCAACTGCACATACGGTTCACGTCCACGCTGTCGCGGCATGCTACCAGTGTTAAAGACTGCGATGGAGCTCCGTATGCCACGGCAAACTGGCTGACACTGACGGCGGCGGTGCACATATGCTGCGCAGCTAGCGCCATTCGACGGCCAACACCGCGGTTCCTGGTGTGTCCGCTGTGCCGTGCGTGTGATCATTGCTTGTACAGCCCACTCGCAGTGTCCGGAGCAAGTATGGTGGGTCTGACACACCGGTGTCAATGTGTTCTTTTTTCCATTTCCAGGAGAGTATGAAACTCTTGCACGGAAGCGTCAGCACTTCTTGGTGCTGGAGGACAATCCTAATTTCATCATTCTTGTTAAATGTGGTTGAAGTGTAAGGTTTATGTGAGAAGTATTTCTGACGTATAATTCGCTCATCGTTCTCTACTGAACTGGTTATACTGAGTGAGGTCATCATTGCGAGGTTTCAAGCCAACTGATTTAAGAAACTCGTAGTTCGCACGTGTTATCACTTTGCGGTTCGGCACCGAAGTGACGTGCGATGGATTGCGTGCAGTGGATTTGTACTGTGCGCCGATCTTGGCTTGGATGTAATCGTGCAATGATTTCCTCGCCACGAAATTCAACAAGTTGATTATTCTGGTTCACAATACACTACTCCAAATAGTCCAGTGTCTGAACTGTCACTGGAAGGTATACTGCAATGGAAGGAGTTTCAACAGTCTTGTACCTCGTTGCAACTCAGGGGAAGAATCCGTAAATAATATGAATTAGACGGTCGTTGAGATAGGAGTTTGGTTGCAACGTAACACTCCGATTGTACTGGCGCGCAGTATATCCACAGCCTGATCTGACTTGTAATATTTACTTGGATCTTTCTTCAAAACATGTCATTTTGTGAAACCCCATAAGCCCTATTGAACCTTTATGGTTAAAGTCAATCGTTGCATTTACAGTCCTTATTTCATATTTAAGTGTATTGATGTTTGCATCTAGCTCAATAACTTTTCCAGACTGTTTTAAGACTTCGTTTAAATCGTCGATATCGTATGCGCCCGGTTCTATTTCCACAATGCCTTTTTCACCATTAATATCCAGATGTAGTTTGTTGTTAGTCTCAGTGATATTTGGGATACCGTTGTACGGCTCCAGTCCAATCGATGCAATACTTCAAACACCAATGCTCAAATCAACTGGAGGGAAGTAATTTGCACGCAATACAGATGATCGCTCTTTTAACGTCAAAGTGTACGACATTACATCTGAACCTCAACTGATGACGGAATGTTTTAATCTCCTCCTTATATAGTAGCATGCTTCTTTTTCTTTGTGAATGTCAAAAGAAACATGATGCACAGATGTCCACAGAGGAATGTATTAAAGTCTTAATAGCTCCGATAATTGTAGAGCGCACGTCTTCTGTGAGTGAAGTATCGCTGTATTTATTCTGGCGGTTGCAGGTCACCAAATGAGCCTAAATAGTAGACGTATCCGCATTTATCATGGCGTGTGACACCCAGTGGTTGCCAGGACCTCCAGCAACATCTAAATTTACAATGGCACATTCACCAGTTTTCCACATAGTCTTCGGTAATGTATCCCGCATAAACACATCATGGAATCTCGGAATGTTGCATTTTTTTTAACAAACTTGAGAAGAGCAGCATTTGTGATCCTGTAGGACTGCTAACGGACTTTAATTTATGGATACACCAAGCCCTTTCCCGTACGATTTCAAGTATAGTCCTTTCCCGATGGCTCTGGCTTCCATCAAGTGGTAATGTCTTCTTGCCCCTTCTAACTGCGCTTCGGAGTTCTGGGTGTTCTTGACTGTTCGAGCAATAGTTGCAGCACCACGAGCGAGGGACCCTACCGCCGAGAGTGCTGGGATGAGGAACAAGAAAACAGCAGACGTCTTGGGTATTTATAGAATTAGAGGCGCTTTAAGGGATCCTCCTCCACCTCTTCTTCTTCTTCTCGCGCCTTTCAGAGCGGTTTTAGCTTCATACTTCGCTGTCAGGATACAGTTCTTCAAACAGCTCTGCTTTCACTCTTCTTCTTTTTCTTGTTTACTGCACAATGTGCAGCATTCATAACTGGCTTGAAGTTCATCACTCTTAAACTGCAAATGCTGCAATGCAGTGATGTACGCCAATATCCTTTCTTTTCCGTATCGCCTTAGCCTTATCTTCTAAAATCCTATCTCCGATGTGATGACTTGAGAGATCTTTATTTGCTACATATGCAATGTCATGTTCTATATACGCTTCGTCGAGCAGATTAACCCACTTATCACCTCGTGCCAAGCGTTTCCGATTCTTTGTTCCATGTCCACAGTAGCTATACCCCGGAATGTGTAATACTAGTGGCAGTTTGTCTTGTCTCGAATACCACTCCTCCTATAATGCGTCTCATAGCACGCATGTTATGCTACTGCGGTGGTTGTGGACTGTGCATGTGCAAATCGTTAGCATTAATCCATCTGTTCTGTACTGCAGGAAACCCATGCAATTTGACTAGTGCTCTATTTCCCCGACGTCGTATGACTCTCTCTACGAGGAACATATCCGGTTCTGAGCTTTTCTGCAACTCCTCGGTGTATATGCAACCTGCAGTTTCCTCGCCTTTACGATCCTTCAAGATGTAAGTTCTAGGATTCGTTCTTTGCAC
Source organism: Schistocerca nitens (assembly GCF_023898315.1). Lineage (NCBI taxonomy): Eukaryota > Metazoa > Arthropoda > Insecta > Orthoptera > Acrididae > Schistocerca > Schistocerca nitens. The sequence goes on along the minus strand of NC_064614.1, from coordinate 1,291,460,146 downwards.
TTTGCAAACTGTAAATATCTCTGTGACCACTTCGGTAGATATGATTTCTCAAATGCTTTCTTATATTTTGAGATACCTAACAAATGATGCAGATTAAATTTCTGTTTGCATGAATCCGGCATTTTAATGTGATAGTCCACCGCATCAAGAATATCGATTCGTCTGATTTTTATTGTGGTATGTTTGGTTCGATTATACTGAGCAATTATTACTTGGAGGGTATCTGTCCATTTGTATGATACGCGAAGATTAATACGCATCCACATTTGACCTTTTATTGTTCTTTTCAGACGCTCCACGATACTTGCTTTCAGGTAGGTGAATGTTGTGACGTATTCCATACCGCTGCATCACGGTCTTGGAAAACCTATTGTAAAACTATCCACCGTGATCGGTTTTGAGGTTGTCTGGGGATCGATTCGTCCCTGTATGCAGCAAGCACTCAAACACATTCGCGAGATTTCTACCCGTTTTTGTTTTAACAGGTAATGCCCAGGCAGGTTAGGAGTTTGTATGAATAAACATTTAAATATATTTTAATTCATTAATCTTATATGAATATACCCTGATATATATAAGATCAGCCTGCCGTAAGTCACCCAAACCTTCAATCATAACATGCTTACGAGGGCATGTTTTGAGAGCTGCTTTGTGAAGTTCTCGAACTACTGTCTCCACACTTATTCGATGACGTCTCTCTCTCCAAGCTCAGAAATTACTGAAACGGCCTCATCCGAATGAGCTGTATAACCTGCAGCAGCTGATGCCATTAGTAGTCATAGTCGATCCATTCTCTCGTCGGGGTCGTCATAATATATATACTGTGGCATCACTGCTTTATGCACAATGTCAATACCATCGCCGTTACTGTTATTGTTCTTGTTTTTGTTTTCGTCATTAGGTATTGGTTTTATAATGGTTTTATATTTCTTGTTGCTCAGGATTTTTGCTGATCTTATGTACATCAGTCAAATGCAGTATTTCTCGGTACATTTCCCTATCAGTAACTCAATAATTTATAGTTCTTTTTGGTGGGTCTTAGGAAAATAAGATTTATAAAGCCAGGTGTCCTCTCAAACCGCTATCACCAGTCTGTGTTGTGTCATCAGTTACGTGTATATGCTGCGTGCCCAACATGTACAGTCTTCCTCTGCTAACGCCAAATGTTCTGTCTATCTAACCAGGGACGTAACGGATAATGAATTCGTCAATGCAACACCATCGTTGTCACGTGGTTTTGTTTTTGCCAAGAGCTGCCTGTGAGATACAGTAAACGGCTTAAAGGCCTCTCTTGGTGTTTGCTGTCGATCCATATGCCCTAACCTTAATAACCGTAATTTCTCTCGAATGGCTTCCCGCGCTTGAATGACTTTCTGCTTCGATGACATCTCGGTGTATACTACTCAGACGTCTCTACAGCCTGAGACTTTACACATCCGCTCTTGTTCCTCTTGTTATCTGCCTTCTCCCCTTCTCAACAACAAAGACCTCTACATTTATTTTCCCCTCAATAGCCTCGATCTTTTCAGTTAAGTCGGTTACTTTCTTACCGATTTCATTAATTACCTCATTTAATTCAATGACTATTTTCAGAACAGTCTGGTAATACGTCTCTAGCTCCCTGCGCATACCTCCAACTTTATGCCCAATAGCTTGAATCCATGTACAAGCGAATGTTCTGTCTGCGTACACCCATCCTCTCGGGTTGAGAGCTAACGTGTACCTGAATTTGTCCATGGTGCAGCGTATAATCATGTACTCACCTCTCTTACCAGATTATATACAAAGAAACTCTTGGAAGTTTCGCTTGTACCAACCATCATTCAGTTTTCTTGTTTTATCAATAACGACAAACCCATACTGTGAATGATTCCAGCAATCAGCACATATTTTTACAAAATCATTGAACAACATGTCAGTTCCTACATGTGCATGGTAAATGTGTTTTAAATTCAGATTTTCTTGTTTGAAGGTTATAATGAGGTTCTCATTATCCCTGACCAACGGTTTCCGGAATCTGGAATATGTTTTTCCTATATAAAATATATCAAGACCCATATGACGACCGCAACAGAAATATTTTCGAGTTTGCTCTTGCTTTTCCACAGGAACATCGCCAAATACGAAGATAGTGTTTGACTTTGCTTTTTCAGGTGGGAGGATATCACTGCTTTCGCTGAACGACGTTTACGTAACACCTTTTATATCGTTCAATGTCTCCTGTAATGGCTCATACTTGGGCTGAAATAGTGTTTTTGACAATACGGAAACATGTTCAAATCGGACTCCATCTACATGTGTTAGTAGCGTCATGACATAAAATGGTTCAAATGGCTCTGAGCACTATGGGACTTAGCATCTGAGGCCATCAGTCCCCTAGAACTTATAACTACTTAAACCTAACTAACCTAAGGCCAACACACACATCCATGCCCGAGGCAGGATTCGAACCTGCGACCATAGCAGTCGCGTGGTTCCGGCCTGAAGCGCATAGAACCGCTCTGCCAGCGCGGCCGACACCATGACGACATAAGCCTTGTCACATTTGGATGGACCTACAATGAGAAAGTCCTTGTGGTGATGATGTTTCACCCACCCTGCCATGAAACTGCTTCAGGTACTGGCATGTAGTTGGCATATATAAACTTGTAAGGCCGGCAATAGTATGTGTAGCCGCCGGCCGAAGTGGCCGTGCGGTTCTAGGCGCTGCAGTCCAGAACCGCGAGACCGCTACGGTTGCAGGTTCGAATCCTGCCTCGGGCATGGATGTGTGTGAAGTCCTTAGGTTAGTTAGATTTAACTAGTTCTAAGTTCTAGGGGACTAATGACCTCAGCAGTTGAGGGGACTCAACTGCTCAGAGCCATTAGTATGTGTAGCCACTATAGCTGCATCAATTAACCAACTTAGCTATATTGGCTGCGTAGAGAAATCAGCTATGTATTTTGCCCTTGAAGAGTCACTTCATCTTTCATTCAATGACTGGTGAAGAGATGCTTGGGGCATGCTATAGGTGTAGAATTCAAAATAATGATATTAATAAGTGTAGTACTTGGACTATGATGAGAGAGGTATGAAATAAAACACGAACACTCTTAGAGATTATATATACATACATTATTCATTTAAATTTCATACATCAGGTGCAGTATTAAAAAAAATCATCAGACTCTTTACCTTCTTCTTCTTCTTCTTCGCACCTGTACAGGTTCTGTTTTGGTTCTGCGTTCATGTGCAAACAACGTTACTGCTCCAAATCATCACCATGTACACTACGCAGACGTGGGAAGTTTACATCATTGTATGCGGATTCTAGGCTCGACAACCAATGACTCACGCTCCTCAATGCAAGGGGTAGCGCAGTATCCAGGTCGTGTAAGTTCATAACTGAGGCGTGCCGTAGATAGACACACTTGTCAGCCGATTTCACACGTAGTGCAGAGTCACGCCGTTGTAACATATAATGTCACAATGTCACACCACTAAGGCCAATGTCCGGGGGGCGGGGGGGGGGGGGAGGTATGAGTTGGATAAGTCATTTGCTGATTGATGTAGCACTCTGCACGACATATTTCGTCCTAGCCGAACTCAAAAATAGGCACTTTAACACTCTTCGATGCGTTTACGATTTATATTCCCACATGCAAGGCCCAGTAACGATGTGCTTCTATACCCACGTTTACACGTTTTGTTCCACTGGGAGTTAATCTGTATGTTGAACTGAAATGCATGGGTACACTCGATACCTTCTTATCCACAGCATCCGCCCTGTGTGCCAGCACTAGCAAAGAGATGTTCTGCTGGCATGGGTCGTGTGTCAGTGACCAGTACTGTCATGTATCTTACTGTTGTTTAGGACCACCAGTAGCGTTCGATGTGTTGGGACGAGACTGTGCGTCGTCATCACACAAATCGATGGGTGGGACAGACAATAACAGCTCCTTGTCCTGCTCCAGCAAATGGGCTACGTGTGCTACAAGATCCCACGTGCTCGCTACGGGTCAGACGTTCTGGAGGCTGTTGCTGCCGCAGGTTCAGAGGCCGGTGGAGGTCCCGACAAGATGGCAGCTGAGGTTGCTACAAGTCTGGCCACCGCAGAGATCGACATGTTGGCGCTCGCCCCTGCAAGCTTGGACTTGGAAGACATCAGATCACTTGAAGTTTGCTCCTGTAGTTTACTTATTTATTTTGTGCTCTCATGTTATCGCCAGTCTGATTAAAATATTTGCCATTACATCGACTTAACACGTTTAAACAAGAACAAATGGCATCTCTGAGCAAAATGGACCTACTTCATATCTTTCTGTCAATATCTTTGCTAGAAGCAACACTTGGATGCTGGCTAAGTTTCGTTGTCACAGTGTAAATAAATACAGACTGTGTAAAAGTAAGCGAAGTGATGTACCAAGTGGCCAACAAAATGGAAGCCAACAGATGGACACAAACGAAAAAAGCGAACCGTACTGTCCGAGTAAGTAAGAAACAAAATTTTGCATCCATATTGACAGGTAAACAATATGCATGGCGATACATTAAAGTGTGTTCCATTTTCTTGTCACAGAGCCTGCAACCAGCATTATGATAGAAATAGTGAAGTAACTTCTAGAAAACCATGTGAAGATGAACTTGAAAAGGTTCAAAAACCGGTTCATGCAATCATAAATAACTATTAAAAAGTGACTGGGTGCAGTCTCATATGATTACGTCCAGTTAACGGTCATGGGTTCTAAAATATCCATAATGGATAAGCTTAATCTTCTTGCTCTTCTGTGGCTGCTGCTGGCTGACTGAGCGAGGCTGGGGTCACAAACCTGCTGAGCCTGCCCCATAGCCCCTCCAGTGGCGTCGCCAGATACCACCCTCCTACTGGCTGCAGTCTAACACATGACCAGATTTAGGGTTGCTATTGGTTCTTGCCCTTTTTCTCTGCACCGCTGTCTTGGACTACATCATGGGAGAGGTGGTGTTGGAGGGGGGGGGGGGAGAGGCACAGCGCTATCTGGTGGTTGTGTTGTGAACTAGTTCAGTCTCCAACCCTCAGGGTGAACACCTATAGCTCATGTGGAATAGGGCAAAGCTTATGTGGAGTGTTAGGCAATTTCAGAAAAGGCAGGCAGTTCCAGCACAAGCATCTATCTACATTAGTACTGAACTGAATCTTCACCATGCCACTGCATTGCCTTTATTGGCCGAAAGGCATTATCTTCTCTTTCCAGTCATTGTGTAGGGGGCTATGGATACTGCCCTCAGCTGTCGGCTTGCATGTAGTACACATATTAAATTCATCCCTGCTCATCGTCAGCATTTCCTCAGTTGTTCACATGGATGCATGTGCCAGAGTGGGAGAACACCTCACCTCTCGCGATTCAGCTGGACGTTTAGCAAACACTTTACATTTACAGCACACGCATTTATCAGTTTGAGTTGCAAAGTGTAACTTAGTCTGTATTTGTCTTCACCAAATATCAATGCTATCAACACAGTCCTCAGATGCTAATATACTACCCCTTCTCCAGCACAGACATCTCGTCCATTGAACATAGTAAACAGTCACGTCCATCCTCCCAGTCCAGCAGCTAGAAACAGACTGAGTCCTTTCTCACCATTTTTCCGCATACCACCATCTTTGATTACGTCATGGGAGGGTAGAGGGGGAGGGACGACTGTGGCCTTTGGTGGCGATACTGTGAACTTGGTCAATTGGACCTGGACCTCATGGTGAACACACTGGGTGGAGCTACTGTCTGTAAAAACTCAAACTGTTTAAATAAACAATGCATGCAAAATAGAGGCTAACGTCCATGCTATCCAGCAGCCCAGCACAGACTGAGTCTTTCTCCTGCCCACTTCCAGATGTTGCAGGGGAAGATAGGGCAGGTGAGGGGATGAGAGGGGGAGGGGGGCAGGGGGAGGGGAGGGAAAGTGAGTTAGGCTAGTGCAGATAGCCCAAATGTCCTATTTTCCCCTCAAAATTTGAATTTCCCTTCACGACATCAGTGCAACGTTGCCACAGCTATGGCTGTCGTCTTGGATTCGCCATCTTGAATAAATTTGGCAGCAATCCAGAGTGGGGTGACGCTGGCTTTGACCTACTACTACTACATGTTCTACTCTCACCAACTATTAAAATTTTAGTGATATCTGATGACCTCTTCACATCAGTTTTGTGCGAACACTTATCAAAAGAAAACTAGATCTAGTAAAAGTAACACATTTAAGACACCCCTTGAAGTTTCATCTGTAGGTCTTATGAACATAAGAGTTGTTTCCTCTCTTATACAAATAATGAAATTAATTTTGATCTGCCGACCTCCGCCCACCATGAATTGCACAACTCCCTTCTTGTATTAAATTGTGCCTCCCTACTTTATCACGTACATTTTAAATTCATCAATATATTATGCAAAACAGAAACTCTTAAAACTACACACGGAAAGACCCTTATTTATACACTATTTTTTTTACACTACACTCTTCATCCGCAAGGTCCAACTCTGTTGCCGTTGTCACATACAATATTTACCTTGCCAGTTTGGATATATTTTGAATCTCACTTTTTCCGCTTTTCGTCTGCTGTAATTCGAGCACTCTTCACCAACGGACTTTTGCGTTGACAGGCAAATTTTGTGACTAACGCTGGAACACCATTTTTAGTTTCGATAAATCCATTTCAGCCCAATATCATCATTAGCGGATAACCCAACACATTTTATATCTCTTGCGCCCTTTTTGTGGTTGCGCTGCTTAAAATTACTCACCATTTTATCCATATTAGTGGCATTGTTCCTATTCAAACGTCGAGAAGTTCACCGATTATTCTAACCGCCTTCGTTGAGCCCACCTGCACTTCTCTCATTTACTGACATCAGCATACATTGTCAACGCGGGTGTCAGCGATGCATAGTTACTGTCCAACTGAGTACGTGGAATGAAATTAGCAGTGGCCTAATACCGTGGAATCGACATGTCCCCGGTTTACAGTACTTGTCAGCTGCGCCCTGAAATTGCGCTTTTCCCTAAAGTTTACAATTTTGCATTGTCCGACGTTACGTGTATACATATAAATTTTTAGCCAATTTTCATAACTCTTTCGTGATGCGTCGTTTTTTGTCTTAGAGTGCATTTATGTTTTTTGTGCACTGAAGTACCAAAGAAACTGGTATAGGCATGCGTCTTCAAATACAGAGATATATAAACAGCCAGAATACTGCGCTGCAGTCAGCAACGCCTATTTAAGGCAACAAGTGTCTGGCACAGTTGTTAGATCGGTTACTGCTGCTACAATAACAGGTTATCAAGGTTTAAGTGGGTTTGAACGTAGTGTTATAGTCGGCGTACGAGTGATAGGACACAGCATCTCCGAGGTAGTGATGAAATGGGGATTTTCCCATACGACCATTTCACGAGTGTACCCTGAATATCAGGGATCCGATGAAACATCAAATCTCCGACATCACTGTGGCCAGAAGAAGATACCGCTAGAACGGAACTGACGACGACTGAAGAGAATCGTTCAACGTGACAGAAGTGCAACCCTCCTGCAAACTGCTGCAGATTTCAATGCCGGGCCATCATATCATTGATATGGGCTTTTGGAGCCGAAGGCCCACTCGTCTATCCTTGATGACTGCACGACACAAAGCTTTACACCTCGCTTGGGCCCGTCAGCATATACATTGGACTATTGATGAATGGAAACATGTTGCCTGGTCGGACGAGTCTCGTTTCAAATTGTATCGAGAGGATAGACACGTGCGGGTATGGAAACAACCTCATGAATCCATCAACCATGCATGTCAGAAAGGGAGTGGAGGGTCTGTAATGGTGTGGGGCGTATGAAGTTGGAGATATGGGACCCCTGATACGCCTAGATACGGCTCTGACAGGTGACACGTATGTAAGCATCCTGTCTGATCACTTGCATCAATTCGTGTCCATTGTGCATTCCGACGGACTTGGGCAATTCCAGCAGGACAATGCGATACCCCACACGTTCAGAATTGCTACATAGTGGCTCCGGGAATACTCTTCTGAGTTTAAACACTTCCACTGGCCGCCAAACTCCCCAGACACGTACATTACTGAGAATATCTCGGATGCCTTGCAGCATGCTGTTCAGAAAATGTTAAATCCAAACTTGTCGTCAAATATGAGTGTCTAGGAAACCTTCATTCTCGGATCGCTAGACAACATTCAAACAAATCGTATTAATAAGTTTTATTACAAGAGGAAAAGATTACAACACTTAACTTTGTCAGTTTCACAGATGTGTCGCAAGCAAAGGGTGACATGAAAAATAAGCAATAATGTTCAGTATAAACTATTCCCAAGTGTGTGCTACACAGATTGTACAAGCAAAGTAACTAGTGTCAATGCTGTTATAGAACTCGCTAATCTTGGACTCTTCAACTGGGCCGCGACCAGTCGGAAGCGTGGACGCCTTGACGTCCTGATGGGCTGGAAGCTGTGGCTGCAGGGAACACCTCCAATCATACCCCAACACCCGGTTTTCACTCCGGTGGAAACGTGCCCGGAAAACGTCAAGAAGCGTACGCATCCACCTCCTGAGGCCCATAGCAAGATGTAGAAGGCGTCGGTTGCTGCGGCGTGGGCGGCTCCAGCCCCATCGGTAGTTCGAGAGGAGGCGGAGGAGGCGAAGGCTCCGTCTCCGTGGGGTCGTCCCACGTTGTCGTGATGACACCGTCTGGCGGCAGCTGTGGCCGCGCTGTCCTCGTGATACGTGAATCTGTGGGAAGAGAGACAGGAGGATTCCCGTACACATGACAGTGGCGAAACTGATTGTGATGTCGGCGCTGCAATCCGCCTGGGCCTGAAATGAGGTACATGCATGCGCCAAGTCGACGAAGGATCTCGCCTCTCGCCCACCGTATGCTGCGGCTAAGAACCCTGTTATTATTTATTTATCGTATGGCTTTACGAGTGCAAGTGCGGTATTGACATTGTAAATTTACGTAACATTTAAATACAAATATACATATACACACATACATAATAATATAAACAGAACAAACAACAGTCATTATTAAATCTGAGCAAAGTTGAAATATAATCACAGCTACAATTCGTCAAAAAGTTATGTCCAAATGTGACAGCCATCTAATGGCAGCAGGGCTGGCCTCCACGAAGTCTCTCCAGTCACCACAGAATATTCGCAGTGGGCAATCTTGCACTAGATGTTGTAATGTTTGTTCATCAGTTTCACAGTCACACAGTGGGTTATCATTGGCTCCGCATGTGTACAGCATGGATTTAGTTCTCGCGTGTCCAGTTCTCACACGGTTAAGCTAGCACCAGATTTTACGAGGAAGCTGCATAGAGTTTCTGGCTGGGGTCCTCTACATTGTGTCGGTTAATGTCACTATTGTTCCACTTGATTTCCCAGGATCTGTGGCAGTCATAGGTATTTACTTGGGCAAGTGTTCTGTCTTCCCATATTGGCGCTCTGTATTTAAGCCGATATCGACAGCGGTCATCTAGTATTTGGTGAATCGGTAGTACTCTTGCCTTATCTGCATGATTTATTTTTTGCCATTCCTCAATTGTTGCCTGCTGTCTACGGATTTCGGGCGGAGTGATGTTTGAGAGGACATGAAGCCATTCTAGAGGTGTTGACATTAGTGCCCCTGTTGCTGTCCTCATGGCTTCATTGATCTGGGCGTCAATCTTTACATGGGCACTACTACTCCACACAGGGGCACAGTACTCTGCCACGGAATAGACGTGTGATATTTCTGCAACACATAGTGTATTTTCATCCTCTCCCCATGTGGTATCTGCTAATCCCTGGATGATGTTATTTCGGGTTTTCAATTTCTGGCTAGTTAGTTCCAGGTGTTTCTTGAAGGACAATGACCTGTCAAGAGTTATGCCTGAATATTTGGGAAATTTGTTATGTTTAATTCGTTTTCCGCAGAAAGTAATATTTAGTTCTCTGTCTGCTAGTCTGTTATTTAAAGGGAAGGCGTAGGTCTCTGTTTTATTTGGGTTTGGGCACAGTGTCCATTTTTTGTAGTACTGGTTTAGTACTTCTAGGTCAGCAGTTAGAGCTCTTTCACCATCTTCTAGCCATTTGCTTTGAGTAGCTATAGCCATGCCATCAGTGTAGCAAAACTTACTTGACTCAGTGTCTATCACGTCACTGATGTAAACATTAAAAAGCAGTGGAGCCAATACAGATCCTTGGGGGAGTCCGTTTTTTATTCTTTTTGACTTGCTGCTTTGTGACCCCAGGTTTACTTGGAAATATCGGACTTTCAGCATTTTTTCCAACAGGTTTGTCAATTTCAAACATGGAATCATATTGGCAAACTTCAGGATAAGACCATCTATCCATACCGTATCATAAGCTGCACTGAGGTCGACAAAGACTGCTGATGTTTTCAATCCTTTTTGGAATCACGATTCTACTTATGATATGAGGGCTAATACTTGTTCGCAGCAACAACGATTAGTTCTGAATCCGGCTTGTTCGTGAGGCAGGTGTTTGTCTGTCGTTGGGTATATCCTATTGTAGATCAGTCTCTCCAGCAACTTGCTGGAGAGAACCCTGTAAAGCCGGCCGCGGTGGTCTAGCGGTTCTAGGCGCTCAGTCCGGAACCGCGCGACTGCTACGGTCGCAGGTTCGAATCCTGCCTCGGGCACGGATGTGTGTGTGATGTCCTTAGGTTAGTTAGGTTTAAGTAGTTCTCAGTTCTAGGGGACTGATGACCACAGATGTTAAGTCCCATAGTGCTCAGAGCCAGAACCCTGTAAAAGACAATAACACACGGCACGAAGCGGTACTTGCGACCTTCCTTTGGTGCCGGGCTCTGAGGAGGCTGGAACAGGTGGAGCAGTGTCCGATGGTGGCGGCAGTGACACAATTTCGCCGGCGATGATCCATCTCGTGGATGCGAACGATAAGAGGCGAGGAATAGTTGCAATGCTTGATCCCTAATGTGTGCGGAGCGAAGCTTAGCCGTCTGCTGCTTGAGGGTTCTGACAAAACGTTCCGCTTCGCCGTTTGACTGTGGATGGAACGGTGCAGTAGTTAGAGGCTGTATGCCATTGGGCTGCGTTCACAGAATGTTTCAAATTCATTCGACGTGAACTGTGTAAGCCGTGCGCGGCTCGCGTTCGCTCCATCCCTTTTTTTACATCCTTTTTCTTTACCATACTGCCACCTCGTTATGTTACACTACTTGCCATTAGAATTGCTACACCACGAAGATGACTCGAAATTTAACCTACAAGAAGAAGATGCTGTGGTGTGCAAATGATTAGATTTTCAGAGCATTCACACAAGGTTGGCACCGGTGGCGACACCTACAACGTGCTGACATGAGGAAAGTTTCCAACTGATTTCTCATCCACAAACAGCAGTTGACCGGCGTTCCCTGGTGAAACGTTGTTGTAATGCCTCGTGTAAGGATTAGAAATGCGTACCATCACGTTTCCGACTTTGATAAAGGTCGGATTGTAGCCTGTCGCGATTCCGGTTTATCGTATCGCGACACTGCTGCTCGCGTTGGTCGAGATCCAATGACTGTCACCTCTTGTTCGCATTGACGGCACTTTGAACAGTGGACGTTACATTTCAGATGTGTTACGACCCGTGCCTCTACCCTTCATTCGATCCCTGCGAAACCCTACATTTCAGAAGGATAATGCACGACCGCATGTTGCAGGTCCTGTACGGGCCTTTCTGGATACAGAAAATGTTCGACTGCTGCCTGGCCAGCACATTCTCCAGATCTCTCACCAGTTGAAAACGTCTGGTCAATGGTGGCCTTGCAACTGTCTAGTCACAATACGACTCTTGATGAACTGTGGTATCGTGTTGAAGCTGCATGGGCAACTGTACCTGTACACGCCATCCAAGCTCTGTTTGATTCAATGCGCTGGCTTATCAAGGCCGATATTACGGCCAGAGTTGGTTGTTCTGGGAAATGATTTCTCAGGATCCATGCACCCAAATTGCGTGAAAATGTAATCACATGTCAGTTCTAGTATAATATATTTGTCCAATGAATATTCGTTTATTATCTGATTTCTTCTTGGTGTAGCAATTTTAATGGCCAGTATTGTAGTTTCAATTTCTGTTGTCACTGAGTTGTTGCTTTGCCTGCCCGTGAGCGGCAGCAGCAGCGCTTATCGATATAGCCTGCGTATTATCTTTGCTGTCTGATGACAGCTGTCGTGCAACGAGTTGGAAAGCGCCTGCAGTTCAGTCCGGACCTGGCAGCCGTAGAGTTGGGACGCGGCGGAAGTCAAAAAAAAAAAAAGAAAAAAAAATGGCTCTGAGCACTATGGGACTTAACATCTTAGGTCATCAGTCCCCTAGAACTTAGAACTACTTAAACCTAACTAACCTAAGGACATCACACACATCCATGCCCGAGGCAGGATTCGAACCTACGACCGTAGCAGTCGCGCGGTTCCGGACTGCGCGCCTAGAACCAAGAGACCACCGCGGCCGGCGGAGGAAGGCGGTCGGGTTGGAGCATTACTGAGGTTTGGACAGCCGTGACTCGCCCGACCGTCGCCCGCACGCATGGCTTGAACTGGGGACGGTCTCGGTTGATCGTCGGTTGCTCGTCTTACCAGACGACGTGTATTTGCTCGCTGGTCGCTTATGGGTTGGCGGTGTGTGTCTCAACTTGTGGTTCGGCCGTGTCATTGCTCGGTCACTGCTTTTAGCATTGGTTGCGTTTATCGTCCTAGTGTTTGTGAAATTGTGTGTAGCTTGTGATCTCAACTGCTCAGTTATTTTAGTGCTGTCTCCGTGATGGTGTGCGAGCAGTCGGTCGGTTGGTGTGGATTAACCAGGAAATCTCCGCGTGGCGCAGTGGGCTGGGCCCACTGGCGGTCTCTACGCAGTGTTGGAGTGTGTGGGAGCTCTTCGGACTGTTACGAGGTTCGTGGCTCACCGACCCACGACATCCAAGTTGAGCGGTGATTTAATTACCGAAGCCAGTCTGTTCACATTGTGCCGTTTGTTTTCACGGTTGACTGTTGGGGGTATTCCCGTGAGCAACAGCGAATGTTCGAGTTGGTGAAAGTTTGGCCACTATCAGGTGGAGTTTAAATGTATTTTGCTTATTTTAAGTCCAAGTGCACCAGCCGAATTTTCTGCCTTGTGGCCGTTAGCGTTCCGGTTACCGGTCCTGGCCACTGACGTATAAAATTCAGGTAGTGTCCTTTCCTCACCGTGTTCTCGCTGTCCAACATGTATGTGTAGTTTTGAGAGCTTATGCGTGCTTGGTTGTTGGCGACTACGCCTTTTACGTTTTGGCTGGAGTCCCTTGTGTACTGGTCGGGTGGAAAGGAAGTCGTCTTGTCGGTGCGTCCGTTGACTGTCTCTTGGTTAGGTTGCCGGCGGATCAGATGTGGTGGGGCTGACTACCTGTCTCTCCTAAGCGAACGTTAATATTTCAAGTGCAGACCGACCCCCGGAAACTTCTGAGCGCCGCTGGCTGTACTGCCTTTTCTTATTCATGTTTGATTGTGTATTGTAATGGCTCATAGCGGAAGGTTTAAATTTGTATGTTTTTAGTTGGGTTTCAAATAATGGGCCTTCTGTCTTTTGAATTATGTTTTTCAATCATGGACTTCCATCCGTCTTAAATTTAAAATTCCTTACTTATTAAGTCTTAGATTGTTTGGGACTTCACCCACAAATAAAATAAATTATTTAAGGATAAGGACTTGGGCTTTCTGCTTTATAAAAAATTATTGTAGTCGTGGTTTGAATCATGGGTCCAGCCGTTTTGAAAGTAAAATTCCTTATTGTTAAGTCTTAGATTGTTTGGGCCTTCAGCCTCCTCTTTTAAAATTATTTAAACATAAAGCTTTGAGCCTTCTGCCATTGAAAATTTACTGTAGTTGTGTTTTTAAATCTTGGGCCTTCAGCCGCTTTAAAAATTAAATAGGTTGTGCCCTTAAGTCATAAGATTGTGTGACATTTTTAATCGATAGTTAAGCTAGAAAATTTGCACAGTAACGTTTGATCAACTAAATAAAGTTGTGTGTGTTGCTGTGTAACCGACAGCCGCTCATTTTCGGCCCCTTTCCACAATTCGAACTACCTTTTCTGTCCTGCGGATTTAACCAGGCGTTTCACTTACAAGGGAACCTCCCCATCGCACCCCCCTCAGATTTCGTTATAAGTTGGCACAGTAGATAGACCTTGAAAAACTGAACACAGATCAGTCGAGAAAACAGGAAGAAGTTGTGTGGAACTATGAAAAAATAAGCAAAATATACAAATTGAGTAGACCATGCGAAGATAGCCAACATCAAGCATGATCTGATCGCTGCAGCGCCGTGGTCCCGTGGTTAGCGTGAGCAACTGCGGAACGAGGGGTCCTTGGTTCAAGTCTCCCTCGAGCGAAAAATTTTTCTTTATTTTCGCAAAGTTATGATCTGTCCATTCGTTCATTGACGTCTCTGTTCACTGTAATAAGTTTTGTGTCTGTGTTTTTCGACCGCACCGCAAAACCGTGCGATTAGTAGACGAAAGAACGTGACTCTTCAATGAGAACCGAAAACATTTGATCGCAAGGTCATAGGTCAACCGATTCCTCCACAGGAAAACACGTCTGATATATTCTATACGACACTGGTGACGGCATGTGCGTCACATGACAGGAATATGTTGTCGACCCACATAAATTGTACACTTGGCGAATGGGTAAAAACATTCTTCTACGTTGCCCGATTTAGGTTTTCTTGTGGATGTGATAATTACTCCCAAAAAAGTGATGAAAACATAAGAGTTTGTCACATAAACTGCAAAAAATGAATCCAACAGTTTCACAGTCGCTCACTTTACCTTGTGCTCTGTTAAAACAAATGTTTTTAACGTTTTCAAATTTTTCCGTGTGTAGACCGTCAAATCCTGCATATGTCCAAGCAAATCTGAACATGTCCTGGAATTTTAGAGAGCGAAGTAGATTATGTGTGAGTGCCTGAACTTTGATAATTGTCTGAAAATAAAAAATTAAAATTTTCGCTGAAAGGAAGATTTGAACCAAGGAGCTCTCGCTCCGCAGCTGCTCACGCTAACCACGGGACCACGGCGCTGCTGGTTGGAGTCTCTCCCAGATGTTGCCTATAATTCGCATGGATTACTCAGTTTGTATATTTTGCTTAATTTTTCAGAGTTCCACACAACTTCTTCCTGTTTTCTCGATTGATCTGTGTTCAGTTTTTCAAGGCCTATCCACTGTGCCAACTTATAACTAAATCTGAGGGGGGTGCGATGGGGAGGTTCCCTTGTTAGAGTCGTTGTCCGACACAAAGATTTCAGACAAACCTTCGAGGCAAAAAATAGAGGACAACGCCTGAATTGTGCTACGTGACCTTGTCGAATTCATTTCCACAGCAAAAAGAAACTTGCTATAAGAGTCTACCACAATCAATCAACGAGTGTTTCAAAAACGTCCCGCAAAGTCTATGTTCCCACGTTGCCACGGTGATTGCGACTTAGGCCAAGCAGAGAATTTTTGTGGTGGAGCGGACTGATTTTCCGCACGTGTGTGAGACTGTGACGTCATCTGTTCTATTTGGGTGGCCACACCCTGCCAAGCACAGTGTCGACGCGCTGTTTCGTACGAACAATCCCCCAGTGTCCTTGGTGAAGTGACTCCAACACTTCTTTTTGCAAGCTTTGGGATCAACGCATGTCACTGTCCACTGTCACTCTGAACAAGAATCACTCCTTTCTGTATAGCAAGGCTATGCCGACGAGCAAAGTATCGGCGCACTACGGAGTTGTTTATCCTAGGATCTAGGCAATGAGCGAGCGCAAGATGCGCGAATGTATTTTAGCAAAATGTGCAGATCTGAATCAGCTTCCGTAACCTTTGCAATTCTCCTATAGTTCAGAGGAAAGGATTGAAGCAACTCAGAATCGTGAGCATCGATGTGACAACAAGATGCAGCAGAAGCGTCAAAGTCTCTTCAAAGATGTTAAAATGTGTGTGAATTCTTAAGGGACCAAACTGCTGAGTTCATCGCTCCCTAGACTTACTTATTACTTAAACTAACTTAACCTCACTTATGCTAAGAAGAACACACACACACACACACACACACACACACACACACACACACTCCTATATCCAAGGGAGGACTCTAACCTCCGGCGGGAGGGGAGGGCTCAAATGGCTCTGAGCACTATGGGACTTAACATCTGAGGTCATCAGTCCCCTAGAACTCAGAATTACTTAAACCTAACTCACCTAAGGATATCACACATATGCATGCCCGAGGCAGGATTCGAACCTGCGACCGTAGCGGTCGCGCGGTTCCAGACTGAAGAGAGGGGCCGGTCAAAGTCTGTGTCAGGGCTAATCGGAAGACGTGAAAGTGCGTCCGCATTACCATGTTTAGCTGTCGGCCGATACACAATATCGTACTGGGATTGAGACAACAACGAAGCCTATCTTTACAATTTTTGGGCGGTTCGTACAGGACCCGGCTTCGCCGCATGCAACAAGGACTGCAATGGCTTGTGACCCGTTACTAAGCAGAATTTTCTGCCATACGCAATAACCAATGCCTCTTTCTCTACTTGTGAATAGTGACACTGAGCTTTGGACAACACTTATTGTGCGAAAGGAGTAGACCTATCTTTATCATCAATTCTGTCCGAAAGCACTGCACCTATTCCGTAAGAGGAAGCGTCGCCTTGCAACAGAACTGCTTTGTCAGAATCAAAATGAACCAAGCGTCGATCACTGAGCAATGCTTCTTTCAGTTTTTGGAAAGCTTGTTGGCACTCATAGGTCCAAACAAAGTGGGATGTTCTTTCGACACAAGCGATGCAAAGGAGCTGCGATTTGTGCAGCATTCGGTATGAACCGAATATTATAGTTCATTTCTCCTAAGACTAACTGCAGTTCTGTGGCATTGCGTGGAACTGACAGGTCACGTATGGCCAACAAATGTGATTGTAGAAAATGTACACCGTGACTGTTTATGACATCACCAAGATACCGCTACACTTATCCAGTCTACAATTTAGTCCTGGAGCAGCTAACAAGCGAAACAAACCATGTAAATTCGCAATACGATCTTCAGGTGTACGACCTGCTACGATAATATCGTCCAAGTAGTTTGAACAGTTGGGCACTTGTGCAGTCAGCTGTTCCAAATACCGTCGGAAAATGGCGGGTGCGGAAGCACTGTCAAAGGCAAAGGCAAATACCGAAATAAGCACGCACTTTTTGAGATTCTTCACCTAGTGGTATTTGAAGACATACGTCGCGCAAATCAATTTTTAAAAAGTAGCGACCAGCACTTAATTTGTCCATGAGATCCTCTGGGCATGGCAATGGATAAATATCAATGACAGTTTGTGGGTTGACTAAGTCTACAGTCAACACAGAGGTTAATGCGAGCTGAAGGTTTGGGGAACAAAACCAATGGACTTGCCCATCGACTAGCTTATACAGGCGCTATAGCTTCGCTGTCTTGCAGTTCTTTAAGTTCAGCAGCGACTTTATCCCGTAATGCAATGGGAACAGTTCTGGCCCGACAAAATTTCGGCTGCACATTGTCTTTCGTAGTAGTATGTGCAACGAAACTTTTAGACTTGTCTAAACCTTCAGGGAACTCCTTCAGCAAGCGAGCTACACTGTCTTTGGCATTGAGTGCAGTCACTGGCAACACGTTGTCCTGAATTTGAAATCCAAACAAATCAAACGCATCAAGGCGAAATATATTCTCATAATCGCGTGATTGTAGCACAATGAAAGTCACAATTCGCGTGTGCGAGCGATACATGGCAGGCAAATTACATTTTCCGAGAACTGGAATGTCTTGTCCATTCTAAGCCGTCAGTTGCGTGCTAGTTTTAGACAGTTGTGGGGTGCCTAACAGTTCATATGTGTTACACAATTCAGCAATGTAACAGAGGCACCCGTGTCCAACTGAAATTTCACCCGTCTTCCACTAATATGCAAATAAAAAGTTTGATGAACTGGCGTAGCTTTGATGAAACTGTTTGCTGGCTAGTTTTGCTGATGCCTGTAGCATGCTTACATTGATCACATGGGCCTTGTGAGGAGATTTTTGTGAGTGAGCAGAATTCTTGTTTGTTCCGTGGCAAACATACGGATTTACGTAACCTTGCTTGCCACAAGCTTAACGCTGTGCTTGCCTGGGTGGGAGATCTTGACGTTTGTGACGTGAATAGCACCGAGTGCACGACTTAATTCTGTTCGCCTGTGTACGGAACTGTTTACGCGGGGTGGTGCAGGGGGGCTGTTGCTATCTATGCAGGTCGTAAGCAAGGGATGACAAATTGGTGGCTGATCAAATGTATCGGCCGCTGCGGCACCTGAATCGTACTGACCTACAATTTGTACTAAGTGCTGAAATGATGGGTCTGGCTGTTTCAAAACCTGTTCTCTAAGCCTGCTATTAGTTACATTGTACATGATCGCATCACGCAGCATTTCATCTCAATACGAAGCACGACAAGCAACTTTGAATTTGCATTTCTTCGTCATAACGTGCAAATCTGTTACTCACTCGCGATAAGATTGTTCTGACCTTTTCTTGCACCTAGCTGCCTCCACATTCACTTGTTGATCATAATAGTTAGTTAGCGCATCTTCATCCTGATCATAGGAAAGTTCACTCTGAGTGGCGTTAGGGAACAAATTCTGAACGAGGCGGAAGACTGCACTTCCTACCATGTACGTAAAGTAATGTAGTTTGACAGTACCTGGTACGTTATGAACTATTGCTACCACTCGAGCCAGTCCTCGAATTTTTTGTTAGACTGGTGTAAAGGTGGTGTGACCGTCGGAGCCACAGTTGTTGCCTTGTATTGGCGGCCTGATTGGTGAGCAGCTGCTGTACCACGTTTAGCAGCGTGGCGATCTGCTGGGTCTGCATTGTGTCTACCGATTGCAGCAGTGGCACCTGAGCAGGGGGTGGGAGGGGTGGATTGTTCATACTGGAATAGACAAATGCAATAAACAAACAATGTAAGGAAGGAAAATAAGTACACAAGCAAAGAAAATTTCTGCAATGCCCACCTGAAAACACTGATTAGCAAAAACACTATAAGATACTCTTAAAACATGTAAACACACTTCTGCAATGAAAAGACACGGTAGAATTAAGGCGCCGGCAAAACACAAAAGTCCACAACAAAAGATAATTCATGGCAGTCAGGCTCTGGGTTCTTCTTACACCTCGTCGCCAAATCTTAAATCCAGATTAGTCGTCAAATATGCCAACGTCCTTGCTGCAGTGGTAGCACCGGTTCCAGACAGATCACCGATGGTTGGTTGGTTGGTTGGTTGGTTGGTTTAAAGAGAGAAGGGACCAAACTACGAGATCATCGGTCCCTTGTTACTAATAAAACAATGCCACCAGGGGGAGAATAAAACGGACGAAACATATAACACAAAACGGAAAGAAAGGAAAAGCAGCAATAAAGAAGGGAAGGCAACGAATACTAAAAGGAACTAAAGATGACAAGAAAACTAGAGAGAGGCGATAGAAACGGGAGTAAAACATGAAACCACGAGAGTAAAACGGGAAAGCCAGCCACTCTGCAACACATTAAAACCTCCACCCTAAAAGCACAAGGGTGGAGGACACGGAGGGACAAAGGATATGCGCTAAAACCTACATAGAAGTATAAAACCCACCCTCACGCATAAAACATAAAACTAAAGCTGTTGTGGAGGTATTGTCGCCCAACAGCCAAGGCAGGGTGCTGGGAAAATTATGTATGCCGCAGAGCGGCTAAAAGTGGGCAGTCCAGCAAGAGGTGGACGACTGTCATTTGGGAGCCACAGTGCACTGAGGTGGGTCCTCGCGGCGGAGTAGGTAACCATGCGTTAGCCACGTATGGTCAATGCGGAGCCGGCAAAGGACAACTGATTCCCTGCGAGAGGCCTGCATGGAAGACTTCCACACATTCATTGTCTCCTTAATGACACACAGTTTGTTGTGCGTGCTGTTATGCCATTCCGTCTCCAAAAGCCGGAAAACCCTGCGGTGTAAGAAAAAACACAGGTCAGCATCGGAGACGCCTATCTCCAGAAGCGGTTTCCGTGTCGCCTGTTTGGCCAGCCTATCGGCAAGTTCATTGCCGCGGTTTCCGACGTATCCTGGGGTCCACACAAACACCACGGAACGGCGGGACTGTTCCAGGGCATAGATGGACTCATCAATGGACGATACCAGATGGTGGCGATGGTAGCACCGGTCGATAGCTTGTAGGCTACTTAATGAGTCAGTACACAGGAGATATGACTCTCCAGGGCATGAGCGGATGTACTCAAGAGCACGAGATATGGCCGCCAGCTTTGCAGTGAAAACATGGCAGCCAACTGGCAAGGAGTGCTGCTCAACATGTCCTCCATGAACATATGCGAAGCCTACGTGACCATCAGCTATTGAGCCGTCGGTGTAAACCACTTCAGAGCCCCAGATCACTTCAAGAATCGAGAGAAGTGACAGCGGAGAGCGGCTGGGTTAAAGGAGTCCTTAGGGCCATGCAAAAGGTCAAGACAAACCTGCGGCCGAGGCGTACTCCACGGAGAGGTACGTGAACGAACCGCAAGTAGAGGTGATAAAGGGAAGGACTCCAGTTCGGAGAGAAGGGTCCGCACATGAACCACAATCGTTAGCCCCAATCTCGGCCGCCGATGTGGGAGATGGACTGCTGCGGGCGGGAAAAGGAGACAGTAATTCGGATGCTCAGGGGAACTACGAATGTCTGCTGCGTAACTGGCGAGCAGTTGCACACATCTGATCTGCACCGAAGGGTCACCAGCCTCCACCAGTACGCTGGTCACCGGACTCATCCTAAAAACTCCTGTCGCCAATCTAACACTGCAGTAGTGCACAGGGTCGAGTGAATGCAATGCTGAAGGCGCTGCCGAACCATAAACCACACTCCCATAGTCAATTTTGGATTGGACCAGGGCTCTGTAGAGCTGTAGCAGCGTACAGCAATCTGCACCCCAATTGGTGTTGCTCAAGCAACGGAGGGCATTGAGGTGCTGCCAGCAGTTCTGCTTAAGTTGACGAAGATGAGGGAGCCAAGTCAACTGAGCGTCGAAAACCAGTCCTATGAATTGATATGTCTCCACTACAGTGAGTGGATCGTCATTAAGATAAAGTGTGGTTTCCAGATGAACAGGACGACACTGACAGAAGTGCATGACACATGACTTTGCAGCTGAAAACTGGAAGCCGTTGGCTAGAGCCCATGACTGCGCCTTGTGTATGTCTCCCTGGAGGCGCTGCTCAGCAACAACAGTACTGGAGCAACAGTATGAAATGCATAAGTCGTCTGCATACAGAGAAGACGAGATGGAGGGCCCGACAGCCACTGATAGACCGTTAATGGCCACTAAAAATAGACAATATAGGACCCTGTGGGCCTCCATTCTCCTGGATATGGATGGAACTATGCGAGTCCCCAACTTGCACATGGAAATTACGGAGCGACAGGAAGTTTTCGATAAAAATCAGGAGTGGTCCCCGGAGACCCCACTCATATAATGTGGCAAGGATATGACGCCACCAAGTGGTGTTATATGCTTTACATAAGTCAAAAAAGACAGCAATCAGGTGTTGCCGTCTAGAAAAGGCTGTTCAGATGGCAGACTCGATGGATACAAGATTATCAGTGGTAGAGCTACCCTGGCGGAAGCCGCCCTGACATGGAGGCCCTGACATGACTCCAGGTTGCAACCCAACCGTTGACATACCATACATTCCAGCAGCTTACAAAGAACGTTGGTGAGGCTGATGGGCCGATAGCTATCCACATCAAGAGGGTTTTTACCAGGTTTGAGCACCGGAATGATGGTGCTCTCCCGCCATTGCGATGGAAATACGCCATCGCACCAGAGCCAGTTGAAGATGACGAGAAGATGTCGCTTGTAGTCAGATGAGAGAGTTTAATCATCTGGCTCTGGAAGCGATCAGGCCCAGGAGCTGTGTCAGGGAAATGTGCAAGAGAACTGAGGAGCTCCCACTCTGTAAATGGGGCGTTATAGGATTCACTGTGACGTGTAGTGATTCAGACGACTTTCCCTTCCAGCTGCTGTCTGAGAGTGCAAAAGGCTGGGGGGGTAGTCCTCTGATGCAGAAGCTCGATCAAAGTGCTCGGCAATCGCGTTTGCGTCAGTAGATAACACGCTATTTGTTGTAACACTGGGGACAGCTGTTAGGGCCTGGTATGCGAGAAGACGTTTAATCTTTGCCCAGACTTGGGAAGGTGATGTGTGGCACCCAATGGTGGAGACGGATCTCTCCCAACACTCCTATTGTTTGACAAGGTAGCGAACACGGGCACGGAGGCCTTTAAAAGCTATGTGCTACTCAAGGGAAGGGTGTCGCTTATGCCGCTGTAGAGCTCCCTGACGCTCCATAATGGCTTCAGCGACTTTCGGTGACCACCAAGGGACTACCTTACGCCTCGGTCACCCTGAAGAGCGAGGGATCGCGTTTTCTGTCGCAGAAACAATTGTTCTAGTCACCTGCTCAAACATCACATCGATGTTACCGTGTGGGGGAAATTCAGCGGTGACAGCAGAGGTGGAAGTTCCCCAGTCCGCCTTGTTCGAAGCCCATTTGTGCAGGCGTCCGTGTGCCTGTCACTGCAGCACTGACAGGAAGATGGGGAAGTGGTCACTGCCACACAGGGCGTCATGTGCTCTCCAGTGGATAGATGAGAGAGGTTGGTTGGTTTGTGGGATTAAAGGGACCAGACTCCTACGGTCATCGATCCCTGATGAGAGATGTCCTGGGCTGCAAATTGATAAATCAATGGCCGAGTAACGACCATGAGCCACACTGAAATGTGTGGCGGCCCCAATATTTAAGAGGCAGAGGTCGAATTGCGTTAGTAAAGTTTCGACATTCTGTCTCGGCCAGTAAGCATGGTAAAACCCCACAAGGCGTTATGGGCATTAAAATCTCCCAGAAGTAAGAAAGGTTTAGGGCGTTGAGCAGTCAGCGCAGCTAATACATTCAGGGGAACTGCACCGCCTGGAGGAAAATACACATTGCAGACAGTTATTTCCTGCGTCGTCCTTATTCTGAAAGCCACAGCTTCAAGAGGGGTTTGAAGAGGTATATGTTCACTACAGACCGAGTTTAGGACATGAACGCAAACTCCGCCTGACACTCGATTCTAGTCGCTACGGTTCCTGTAACATCCCTTATAGCCTTGGAGGGCAGGGTCCACATTGCTGGGAACCAGGTTTCCTGGAGGGCAATGCAGATAGCAGGTGTAAAGCTTAACAGTAGCCGTAGCTCAGCCAGGCAGTGGAAAAAACTGCCGCAATTCCACTGGAGGATGACATCGTGAGACTGGGAAGGCATGGAACATTCAATGAGGCAGTTTACGCCTCAGAGTCACCTGCTGCCACCGATTTATTGCCTGAGCAGTCTATATCCATTGTGTCTGAGGTTCGGGAGAGATCTAGGTCTTCAGCAGATGCCAAAATCTCCACCACATCCTCAGCCGCAGAGCTTGTAGGTAGCAGTGGTGTGTGTTCCACAGCAATTTCCTTGGTCTTAGGGATTTTCTTCTTGGATTTCTCTCGCTGCTCCTTGGGTTTCCCTGGTTGGGAGGACTTCACTGGTTGGGAGTGAGCATCAGTGTGAAGCCCTACGACCAGCTGCTTTTGGGCTCTTCAGCCACTAGCGTGTGACGTCTTTCCTACTAGAAGAAACCTGGGAAGGGAGTGACCCAAAGGACCCCTTCCTAGCGAGAGAAGCCGAAGAAGATTTACGCTTCTCCAGCTTAGAAGTGGGGACGGATGTCCCCGATGGTTTGGGGGGGGGGGGATGTTGCCCCGAAGTAGGTGGTGCAGGAGTAACAGGGAGGAAAATTACCCCACCATCAAGGGGGCAGGTATACTCTTCTGGCTCTGAGGGGTGACCTGGGTTGGCAGAGCTGATGGTGCCAGAACGTTGCAGCGGTGGCATAAGATGATGTCATACACACAGGATGCAGCCGTTCAAATTTTCTCTTAGCCTCAGTGTAGGTCAGTCTGTCCAGGGTCTTGTACACCATTATTTTCCTTTCTTTCTGGAGAATCCTGCAGTCAGGCGAGTAAGGTGAATGGTGCTCTCCACAGTAGACACAGATGGGAGGCGGGACACTTGAAATATTGGGATGTGATGGGCATCCGCAAACTCGGCATGTGATGCTGGAAGTACAGTGGGAAGATATATGGACGAACTTCTAGCACTTAAAGCACCGCATCGGGGGAGGGGTATATGGCTTTACATCACACCAGTACACTATCACCTTGACCTCCTTGGGCAATGTATCACCCACAAAGGCCAAGATGAAGGCACCGGTGGCAACCTGATTATCCTTCGGACCCCAGAGGACATGCCAGACGAAATGTACACCTCGTCACCCTAAATTGACGCGCAGCTCATCGTCGGACTTCAAAAGAAGGTCTCTGTGAAACATAATACCCTGGACGATATTTAAGCTCATATGGGGCGTGATGGTTACAGAAATATTCCCCAGCTTGTCACAAGTGAGTAACTACTGTGACTGGGCAGAGGATGCTGTTTTGATCAAGACTGGCCCAGATCTCATTTTGGGCAAGCCCTTCCACCTCCCCGAACTTGTCCTCTAACTGCTCAACAAAAAAGTAAGGCTTCATCATCATGATAGATTCCCCATCAGCTCTCGAACATATAAGGTACCACAGTGAATAAGATCCGCTGCCATCCTTAGCCTGACGTTCCTTCCATGGTGTGGCCAGGGAGGGGAACGATTTGGGGTTGTACTTCTGTGCACTGAATTGAGCTCGTGATCACTTAGAGACTGCTGGTGTTTCACTACCAGCAAGAGATGATGAACTATGCTTCACTGCGTGTCATCTGCCTTGATGCCACCCATTCTGACCAGGGGCCCTCCCCACAGGCGCCACCCAGACACAGAAAATTCACCTGGCAGGATGGCCATTGCTGGGAGTCCTGATGCCCCAGGGGGTTGGGCATCTATCCCTTGGCATACATGGGGATTTAACGGCGCAGGAAACAGGTTACATGGGGGCCCCACCACAACGGACTTGCTAACGTGCTGGATATCAGGTGCAAAGAAGTCCATGGTCATTGTCGACCCAGAAATCGGCACTGCATAGTGCATGGTGGAAAACGCATGCAGAAAGGTGTCCTCGCCCAAGAGATGGACAGTGTACAGGACTGCAATTCGGCGACGAGGAATTGGGCTAAAGATCTCAATGCACGATGGACACAATGCACCTTGTAAAACGCCCTTCCCCAATTGGGTTTCTCTTTGGGAAAATTTTGAAGAATGGAAGTCACACCCTACAGAGGACCGTCATATAAAGGCAGAAACGTGTGAAACTCCTTTTAGCCACCTCGTACGACAGGCAGGAGTACCTCAGGCCCATTCCAACCCCTGGGCCCGCAGGGAGGACAGATCACCGAAGTTAAGCGCTGTCAGGCTGGGCTGACACTTGGATGGGTGACAGAGCGAGTGGGATGCACTCAGCCCTTGTGAGGCAAACTGAGGAGTAGTACTTGATTGAGACGTAGCGGCTCTGGCCTCGTGAACTGACATACGGCCAGGAGAGCAGTGTGCTGACCACATGCCCCTCCATACCTGCATCCAGCGACGCCTGTGGGCTGAGGATGACACGGCGGTCGGTCGATACCGTTGTGCCTTCGTGGCCTGTTCGGGCTGAGTTTAGCTCTTTTTGGTCGTCAAATATGGTGTGTCGTATCTCCAGACAACGTTCAAACAAATCGTATTAATGAGTTTTATTACAGAAAGAAAAGATTACTATATTCCTAAGCCCATGTTATATAAATCGTACAAACAAACTAGTGTCGATGCAGCAACAGAACTCACTAATCCTAAAGCTTCTCTCCAACTGAACCGCGACCAGTCGGGCAAGGCGCTTATGTCCTCTTCGCATAGGGGCCGCTGCTGTCGTGTTGTCGTCCTGGAGAGGGGTCGGTCAGCGTGCTACTAGCTGACCTCTTCTCACAGCTGTCTCTTCTCTGTCGTTCCCGACTGGCTTGCCGGCGCTTAACTCTCTTACTGATTTATGGAGAGCCCTACAGGATGCATTGTGCCAGTTTCCTCCGGCAATACTTCAGACGTTAGTCGAGTCCATGCCACGGCGTGTTGCGGCATTTCTGCGTGCCCGCTGGGGCCTTACACAATATTAGGCGGGTGAATAAGTTTCTTTGGCTCTTCAGTGTATATAACTTATGTTTTTCTTGTACTAATTTGACAAACACTATATCACCATGAGACGGCACTTGCATAGGTAAATATCTAACCCCAATATGAGTGGCATGGCTTTCAACTCCTAACCATTAATAGACTTCTTAATTATGTTCATTGTTTTTAGCTTCGTTTCGTAACGTTACCCAGCAGTGCCTACATGGCGTGAACGACTACAGAATAAGTGTATCAGTACATCAAGTTGGAGATCTCCGTCACCATTTTACACATTGCGGTAGTCATCGAGGCATAGAATCGCTTGTGTGCAACAGCGTCCCCCGAGAAACGATTCACATGACCAGAATACATGTGAGGTCTTATAACAGTTGCTCACTGTCGATGCAATGTTAGCTTTCCTTCTGTCCAGCGTTCCTTGTCGTGTGCATTTAACCGTGATCTTCCTTTGTGGTCACTATCCCCCAGTGCAACAGTATTCACTAATGACTTTTCTCTCTGGGATAGCCTTTGCAAAAAAAAAAAAAAAAACACAAATATAGCTGTGGATAACTACAATTCCATCGTCGCACCCGTAGATATTACATCAACACCTGCATCTACACAGATACTGCGTAATCCAACATACAATTCATGGCGGGAGATACCTTGTACCACTACTACTCATTTCCTTTCCTGTCCTACTACCAAACAGAGCGAGAGAAAAATGATAGTCTACATGTCTCTGTACGATCAGTCATTTCTCTTGTTGTGTTGGCAGAAGAGCCAACACCGTGTTACTAGAGGAGGCCGAAATGCGCGCGTTTTAGCTCACGCAGGCTAGCGCGAGGAGGGAAGGACTATACTGACGTGAGGTCTGGAACATGACAAGGAATTAGAATTCAGAAGGCGGACGTAATTAGTTTGATACTTAACTTTAATCCATTATTGATGAACGTCGCTCTTGACGGTACATGATTAACAATATTATCTGTTCAGAATACATTCTTCAAGAATATGGCGCCTTTCTAGGTCGTAGCAAATGACGTAGCTGAAGGCTATGCTAAACTGTCGTCTCTGCAAATGAGAGCGTATGTAGTCAGTGAACCATCGCTAGTAAAGTCGGCTGTGCAACTGGGCGAGTGCTAGGGAGTCTCTCTAGACTAGACCTACCGTGAGGCGGCACTCGGTCTGCAATCACTGATAGTGGCGACACACGGGTCCGACGTATACTAACGGACTGCGGCCGATTTAAAGGCTACCACCTAGCAAGTGTGGTGTCTGGCGGTGACACCACATTCTTCCCCCGCAAATCGGCGGACGGTTGTGGTGTGAGGTCTCCGCCCGCCGTGGGGAGGACCCCATGTTGACGTATGCGACAAGGGGGGGAGTGTAACAACAGGCGAGGCTGTGACACCCACACCCTGCCATTCGGACCGCCGGGAGGTAGGGAACACCTGAAAACCTACTCCAGGGTGCACGCCAACAAGCAGTGTATGCGCCTGTAGAGAGACAAGAGGGGCCTAGGGGTCGACCTCCATCGGGCCGGGGCACCCGACGGGCGAAGACGACATATGGTCCGGAGCGGGCAAGAGTTCCATGTCGGAGGACAACTGGTCACGGGGAGCGATCGGCGGCTCGTGACACAAGTGGGGGGGGGGGGGGGCGCCGGGTGGCTCCAGCGACGCGTCCACTGCGGGCGTCGCCGGCGGGAAAACAGGAGGCGGCGGCGGCGGCGGCGGCGCGTCGTCATGGGGCAAAATGGAAGGCAACGTCGGTAACACCTGGGGCTGAGGCGAGCCAGTAGATGGGTCCCCAGGGCGCTGAACGGACGGCACCGTCGCTGAAGGCAGACCGCGAGCGGCAGAGCCCGTGCGACGACAGAGGCGCAGCTGATTGAGATGCTGGCGCACCTGACCACAGGCCCCCAAAACCAGAAACATAGCGCATCTGAGGCAGCGAAGAATGCGCCCTTCGAGCCAACGCCGTGAACCTCGATAGTGGCAAAAGCCTGGGGCGAAAGCAGGTGTCTGCCGCTGCACAGGAACCCGATGCGGCGGATGTAGCAAAGACATCAAGGTTCGATGATGGCGACCGTGGAGCAACTCAGCCGACGAGCGACCATCTCGGTGTTGAGAGCGATACGAGGACAAAAAGAGCAATAACGCGTCCTCCCGAGAATGTGACTCTTTTAACTTCAACATCTGTGAGTTGAAAGTCCTGACCAATCGTTCAGCGGCACCGTTTGACTGTGGCGTAAACGGTGCGGACGTCAGATGTTGAATACCACTGGCCTTGCAGAATGACTGAAATTCTGCAGACATGAATTCTACATCTACATCTACATTTATACTCCGCAAGCCACCCAACGGTGTGTGGTGGAGGGCACTTTACGTGCCACTGTCATTACCTCCCTTTCCTGTTCCAGTCGCGTATGGTTCGTGGGATGAACGACTGTCTGAAAGCCTCCGTGCACGCTCTAATCTCTCTAATTTTACATTCGTGATCTCCTCGGAAGGTATAAGTAGGGGGAAGCAATATATTCGATACCTCATCCAGAAATGCACCCTCTCGAAACCTGGCGAGCAAGCTACACCGCGATGCAGAGCGCCTCTCTTGCAGAGTATGCCACTTGAGTTTATTAAACATCTCCGTAATGCTATCACGGTTACCAAATAACCCTGTGACGAAACGCGCCGCTCTTCTTTGGATCTTCTCTACCTCCTCCGTCAACCCGATCTGGTACAGATCCCACACTGATGAGCAATACTCAAGCATAGGTCGAACGAGTGTTTTGTAAGCCACCTTCTTTGTTGATGGACTACATTTTCTAAGCACTCTCCCAATGAATCTCAACCTGGTACCCACCTTACGAACAATTAATTTTATATGATCATTCCACTTCAAATCGTTCCGCACGCAAACTCCCAGATATTTTACAGAAGTAACTGCTACCAGTGTTTGTTCCGCTATCATATAATCATACAATAAAGGATCCTTCTTTCAATGTACTCGCAATACATTACATTTGTCTATGTTAAGGGTCAGTTGCCACTCCCTGCACCAAGTGCCTATTCGCTGCAGATCTTCCTGCATTTCGCTACAATTTTCTAATGCTGCAACTTCTCTGTATACTACTGCATCATCTGCGAAAAGCTGCATGGAACTTCCGACACTATCTACTAGGTCATTTATATATATTGTGAAAAGCAATCGTCCCATGACACTCCCCTGTGGCACGCCAGAGGTTACTTTAACGTCTGTAGACGTCTCTCCATTGATAACAACATGCTGTGTTCTGTTTGCTAAAAACTCTTCAATCCAGCCACACAGCTGCTCTGATATTCCGTAGGCTCTTACTTTGTTTATCAGGCAACAGTGCGGAACTGTATTGAACGCCTTCCGGAAGTCAAGAAAAATAGCATCTACCTGGGAGCCTGTATCTAATATTTTCTGGGTCTCATGAACAAATAAAGCGAGTTGGGTCTCTCACGATCGCTGTTTCCGGAATCCATGTTGATTCCTACATAGTAGATTCTGGGTTTCCAAAAACGACATGATACTCGAGCAAAAAACATGTTCTAAAATTCTACAACAGATCGACGTCAGAGATATAGGTCTATAGTTTTGCGCATCTGCTCGACGACCCTTCTTGAAGACTGGGACTACCTGTGCTCTTTTCCAATAATTTGGAACCCTCCGTTCCTCTAGAGACTTGCGGTACACGGCTGTTAGAAGGGGGGCAAGTTCTTTCGCGTACTCTGTGTAGAATCGAATTGGTATCCCGTCAGGTCCAGTGGACTTTCCTCTGTTGAGTGATTCCAGTTGCTTTTCTATTCCTTGGACACTTATTTCGATGTCATCCATTTTTTCGTTTGTGCGAGGATTTAGAGAAGGAACTGCAGTGCGGTCTTCCTCTGTGAAACAGCTTTGGAAAAAGGTGTTTAGTATTTCAGCTTTACGCGTGTCATCCTCTGTATCAATGCCATCATCATCCCAGAGTGTCTGGATATGCTGTTTAGAGCCACTTACTGATTTAACGTAGGACCATAACTTCCTAGGATTTTCTGTGAAGTCGGTACATAGAATTTTACTTTCGAATTCACTGAACGCTTCACGCATAGCCCTCCTTACGCTAACTTTGACATCGTTTAGTTTCTGTTTGTCTAAGAGGTATTGGCTGCGTCTTAACTTGGAGTGAAGCTCTCTTTGCTTTCGCAGTAATTTCCTAACTTTGTTGTTGTACCACGGTGGGTTTTTCCCGTCCCTCACAGTTTTACTCGGCACGTACCTGCTTAAAACGCATTTTAATGATTGCCTAGAACTTTTTCCATAAACACTCAACATTGTCAGTGTCGGAACAGAAATTTTCGTTTTGATCTGTTAGGTAGTCTGAAATCTGCCTTCTATTACTCTTGCTAAACAGATAAACCTTCCTCCCTTTTTTTACATTCCTATTAACTTCCATATCCAGGGATGCTGCAACGGCCTTATGATCACTGATTCCCTGTTCTGCACATACAGAGTCGAAAAGTTCGGGCCTGTTTGTTATCAGTAGGTCCAAGATGTTATCTCCACGAGTCGGTTCTCTGTTTAATTGCTCGAGGTAATTTTCGGATAGTGCACTCAGTATAATGTCACTCGATGCTCTGTACCTACCACCCGTCCCAAACATCTGAGTGTCCCAGCCTATATCTGGTAAATTGAAATCTCCACCTAAGACTATAACATGCTGAGAAAATGTATGTGAAATATATTCCAAATTTTCTCTCAGTTGTTCTGCCACTAATGCTGCTGAGTCGGGAGGTCGGTAAAAGGAGCCAATTATTAACATAGCTCGGTTGTTGAGTGTAACCTCCACCCATAATAATTCACAGGAACTATCCACTTCTACTTCACTACAGGATAAACTACTACTAACAGCGACGAACACTCCACCACCGGTTGCATGCAATCTATCCTTTCTAAACACTGTCTGTACCTTTGTAAAAATTTCGGCAGAATTTATCTCTGGCTTCAGCCAGCTTTCTGTACCTATAACGATTTCAGCTTCGGTGCTTTCTATCAGCGCTTGAAGTTCCGGTACTTTACCAACGCAGCTTCGACAGTTGACAATTACAATACCGATTGCTGCTTGGTCCCCGCATGTCCTGACTTTGCCCCGCACCCGTTGAGGCTGTTGCCCTTTCTGTACTTGCCCAAGGCCATCTAAGCTAAAAAACCGCCCAGCCCACGCCACACAACCCCTGCTACCCTTGTAGCCGCTTGTTGCGTGTAGTAGACTCCTGACCTAACCAGCGGAACCCGAAACCCCACCACCCTATGGCACAAGTCGAGGAATCTGCAGCCCACATGGTCGCAGAACCGTCTCAGCCTCAGATTCAGACCCTCCACTCGGCTCTGTACCAAAGGTCCACAGTCAGTCCTGTCGACGATGCTGCAGATGATGAGCTCTGCTTTCATCCCGCTAACGAGACTGGCACTCTTCACCAAATCAGATAGCCGCCGGAAGCCAGAGAGGATTTCCTCCGATCCATAGCGACACACATCATTGGTGCCGACATGAGCGACCACCTGCAGATGGGTGCACCCTGTACCCTTCATGGCATCCGGAAGGACCCTTTCCACATCTGGAATGACTCCCCCCGGTATGCACACGGCGTGCACATTGGTTTTCTTCCCCTCTCTTGCTGCCATTTCCCTAAAGGGCCCCATTACGCGCCTGACGTTGGACCTCCCAACTACCAGTAAGCCCACCCTCTGCGACCGCCCGGATCTTGCAGACTGAGGGGCAACCTCTGGAACAGGACAAGCAGCCATGTCAGGCCGAAGGTCAGTATCAGCCTGAGACAGAGCCTGAAACCGGTTCGTCAGACAAACTGGAGAGGCCTTCCGTTCAGCCCTCCTGAATGTCTTTCGCCCCCTGCCACACCTCGAGACGACCTCCCACTCTACTACAGGTGAGGGGTAAGCCTCAATGTGGACAGTATCCCGGGCAGCCACAGTCGTAGTCCGATGGGGGGATGCATGGGAGGAGCTGGCCGTCCCCGACAAAGCTCCATCCGGACCCCCACAGTGATGCCCATTGGCAACAGCCTCAAGCTGTGTGACCGAAGCCAACACTGCCTGAAGCTGGGAGCGAAGGGATGCCAACTCAGCCTGCATCCGAACACAGCAGTTGCAGTCCCTATCCATGCTAAAAACTGTTGTGCAAAGAACGTCTGAACTAATCCACAGAGAGCGCAAACAAATCGACAAAATTTAAACGGTTATTAAAATACAAGATTGCCTAGTAAATGCAGTAATGCTGCTACTTGCGCACTGCTGACACACTGCTTGGCGGCGGAAGGAGACTACGCGATTTTACACTATTCAGGTACTAAAACGCGATGTTACAGCTCTCGAATGCTATAATACGCCCGAAATTTATGAATTAAACAATGCAAATACCAAAAACATGCAAAGAAATTAAGAATTAACTATGTAACAAATGAGTGAGCTAGGAGTATACGACTTGCTGCTGCAGCTGCTTATCCAACGGCGGCAATTGTGGGCCATTGTCGGAAACAATAGTCTGTGGAAGACCGTCAATGCAAAAAATAGCAGATAACGCTTGGATGGTGGCAGACGACATCGTGGAAGACATCTGGACAACAAAAGGAAAATTACTGAATGAATCTATCACAACCACCCATCGAGCATTCCAGAATTGACCAGCAAAATTGATGTGTAAGCGTTGCCAAGGGGAAGTGGCTTTTGGCTATGCAAAGAATTTCGGCGGTGGTGCTGATTGTTGTTCGGCACACACCACGCAAGAAGAGCACATATTCGTAATCGTGGTATCGATTCTGAACCAATTAGTGCTGACGAGCAAGTTGTTTCGTTCTCACTACACCCCAATGTCCTTGGTGGAGAAGCTTTAAGACAGAGGACTGTAACGAACGTGAGACCACGACCCTGGACTGATCATTATCAGAACGCAACAGCAAAACGCCACGTCGAACAAAAAGTCTCTGCTTGTGAGCAAAAAATCGGCGAACCAACCGGTCCCCGATCTGTGACTTTGACAATGCCCATTGCGTAGCAACAAAACCGCAGAACAGAAGTAAGGACAGGGTCGGCAGTTGTGGCTGTAGCTACACGACGAAAATCAATCGGAAACGATTCGACCACGTCATCGGTTTCCGAATCAATGAACATGCAAGCAAGTTCGGAAGAATCGAATGCCCTATCCTCAGCAATAGGCAAACGGGACAACGCATCGCCGTTTCCGTGCTTAGCAGTGGACCGATACAAGATGTCGTAGCGGTACTGCGAGAGGAAAATAGACCAGCGAATGAATTTCTGCGCTGTACGTGGAGGTACTGGCTTGTTCGGATGAAAAAGCGATGTCAAAGGTTTGTGGTCTGTGATTATGGTAAAGCGACGACCATACAAGAAATCATGAAACTTTGTAACACCAAATACGAGAGCCAATCCTTCTTTCTCGATCTGTGAATAATTACTTTGCGCAGACAAGAGCAATTTGGACGCAAAGGCAATAGGGCGACCGTGCGAGCCATCTTCGTGCGCGAGCACAGTACCGATCCCGAAATCCGATGCATCCACCATCAACAAAAGGGCTTTCTGGGGATCGAATGGCGTAAGGGAAGTATTGCAAAGCAACGCCGATTTCAACCGGCGAAAGGCGCGTTCGCATTCCGTCGTCCAGACGAACGGAACACCTTTATGGCGTAAGCGATGAAGCGGAGCTGAAATGCAAGAGGCGTGGCGCACATAGCGATGATAATAATTTATTTTTCCCAGCACACTCTGTAGCTGCTGCAAATTCTGCGGCGAAGGCAAGTCTTCTATGGCACGGAGGTGCTCTGGACTGGGATGTATGCCTTGGGCATTGAGTACGTGGCCCAGATAGGGTAAGTCATGAGCAAAAAACACACATTTGTCCTTCCACAAGCGAAGACCATTTTGTCGCAAGATCTGAAATAATGTTCTGAGATTGGCTAAATGTTCTTCTTCTGTCTTTCCGGAGATCGCAATATCGTCTAGATAGTTTGCTGCAGTAGG
Organism: Schistocerca nitens; assembly: GCF_023898315.1. Lineage (NCBI taxonomy): Eukaryota > Metazoa > Arthropoda > Insecta > Orthoptera > Acrididae > Schistocerca > Schistocerca nitens. Next base: position 1,291,425,875 of record NC_064614.1, on the reverse strand, counting down.
GACCGACGCACAAACTGTTTGCAGATATTGCTGAAACAATGCAGGGGCGGATGCACACCCGAATGGCAGTCGTTTGAATCGATACAAACCAAGATGCGTGTTAACCACCAAAACGCGCTGGGATTTTTCGTCCACCGGTATTTGCAAGTACGCATCTGCTAGGTCCAACTTTGAAAAATATTTGCCCGGGTACAGTTTGTCAAATATATCTTCCAGGCGGGGTAAAGAAAAAGTTGCAATCACTAGTTGTGGATTCACTGTTGCCTTGAAGTCCACACAAAGTCTCAATTTTCCGGAAGGTTTTTCCAAAATTACTAAGGGTGATGCCCAGAGAGAAGCCTGCACACGTTCAATTACACCTTGTGATTCCAAATCCTGTAATGTTTTTGCGACCTCATCACGCAATGCGTGGGGAACATTGCGCACTCTGAAAAATTTCGGTTGCGCGTTTACTTTCAGTTCCAAATGTGCTTTATAGTTCTTAGCGCATCTGAGGTCCGGTGCAAAAATGTCTGCAAATTCTTCACATAGACGAGAAACACTGTCTGAAGGCACAGTCTGGTTCACTGATAGGACCCGATTTACTATAGACAAGTTAAACAATCGAAATAAATCGAAACCAAACAAGTTCACTGCAGAAGAAGAATGAAGGATGTAAAATGACACAAGTTTTGTTTGCCCTTTGTATGTTGCAAGAAGGCTGCACTGTCCTAACACACGGATCTCTTGACCTGAATAAATAGTTAACTGAATATTTGCGGCCCACAGCGGAGGTGTGCCCAGCTGTTTGTAAGTGTCTTCATTGATTAGTGAAACTGCAGCTCCGGTATAGAGCTGGAATGGTATCACTCTGCCGTTAATGTCCAAGTCTACAAAAAGTTTATTGTCCTGCTGACGACAAGAGCGACTGTCTCGTGCAGCGTGAACTGACACTGGTACAAAATCACTTGCGACTTGATGGGAGTTCCAGCGATGTCGACGCACATTGTGTGTGGGATGAACACAGTCACTGTTAGAGAGAGTGGCACTGGGCGGAGCGGAATGAACGACATGAATTTCCATGGGCGAAGTTTCGCGAGCTTGAGTATCCTTGGTTCGATTCTGATTCCGGCGCGAAGCAAATTGCCTGGAATGGTTTTGAGTTTCCGATCTGAGCTTTTTCTGGCAAACACTCTGAACATGTCCTTTTTTATTACAATAAAAGCAAATAGCTTGGCGTGATGGGCAATTCTCATGCGAATGTCTAGTAGCACACCGCGGGCATGATTTGAGCACTACATTTGCTTGCCGGCGCGGCACACGTGGCTGAGAGCCTGGCAGCAGCGGCGCGGCAGGGCGCGAGGGCTGTTTACTGCTCCGTGCAGCTCGCCCGGCGGGCCGGTTAACCCGACACATGGCTGGCAAAGGTTCAAATGATTCCTGAGAAAAGTCAAGTGTGCCCTGCCGATCCCATATGTCCATCACTTGTTGAACGGAGGGACTGACTAGTTTCAAAATCTGTTCCCTTATACAAACATCAGAAACGTTCTGTGCAATTGCATCATGTACCATAGTATCTGAATATGGGAGTCCACATTCACACTCAAAAGCACAATCCCCAGTAAGGCCTTGCAAGGTTGCAACCCACTCCCGATTACTCTGACCTGCCGTACGTTTTGTATGAAAGAAGGTTTACCTTTTCGTAACTACATCGTCACGTCGGGGAAATAATTGGACTATCACACAGTAGGTTTGCACACCGACGGACGACAAAAGAAAAGGCTGCCGCTCGTTACCTTTAATTTTGTAGGCGGCGAGATGGAATCCAAATTGGCGTGACAACTCCGTCCAGCTTTCCAGTGCAGCACCAGTAGGTGTGAAGGTCGGTGCAACTCCTTGTGGCTGCGTTAGCTGTGGAGTGGCGGCTTCCGCATTGTTTTGCATTGCACGTTGTCCCTGGACGAGCTGTCCAAGGGCATCCAGTAAGGCCTGCGTCTGCTGATTCTGTAAGCGATAAAATTCGGACAGTACATCTGGAGATGGTGGTGAAGCCATTACACAATGAGATCAGGGCAGTCTCAACGACATATGTCAGTATAGTTAAGAACACCGTTTTTACACCTCGTCGCCAATTTTGTGTTAGTAGAAGAGCCAACACCGTGTTACGAGTGGAGCCCAAAATGCACGCATTTTAGCTCACACAGGTTGGTGTCAGGAGGGAAGAACTATACTGACGTGAGGTCTGGAAAATGACAAGGAATGAGAATTCAGAAAGCGGACGTAATTAGTTTGATACTTAACTTTAATCCATTATTGATGAACGTCACTCTTGACGGTACATGATTAACAATATTATCTGTTCAGAATACATTCTTGAAAAATATGGCGCCTTGCTAGGTCGTAGCAAATGACGTAGCTGAAGGCTATGCTAAACTGTCGTCTCTGCAAATGAGAGCGTATGTAGACAGTGAACCATCGCTAGCAAAGTCGGCTGTACAACTGGGGCGCGTGCTAGGGAGTCTCTAGACTAGACCTGCCATGTGGCGACGCTCGGCCTGCAATCACTGATAGTGGCGACACGCGGGTCCGACGTATATGCACTACGACTTCAGAGTCTGTGTCACGTTCCAAACTGACATTAACACTTTCTGATCCTTTGCATCTTACAGAAAAATAGACATCACACGGTGTAAATCATGTTGCTACTCCCACAACAAAACTCACACACACACACACACACACACACATACACACACACACACACACACAAACATTGGATGATTTTAAATAAGAGACAGTCACAAAATAATGAAACTGCAAGTGTTCTGCAGCGTTGTGGATAGTTTCCAAACTGCTGTCCGAAGGTGATTGATGGCCTCTATATTTAAAGTTATCCGGCAAAGTGACAGAATAGCTGATGACTCAGTGCTCCATTTCGATTAATTCCACATATTGCAGTCATGTGTGCAACCACTGATTCGGTGTTAGCCGTACCCAGAAGGTGTTTCCCCTCCACCAAGACACTTTCTGCATGTCAATCAAGTGATGCTGGTCAATCATTATGCGGTAATCAACAGTGTACCAGTGGACAGATTGGATGGAAGAGACACCGCCGATGTACTGTAATAGCAAGCACCACAGTTGATGGCACAAACAATTTTAGCAATTTTACTGTAATTTCAACACTGACCAATGATGCGACAGCATGCATCCCAGTTTCACTGTCATCGCTAAACTGCCCCTCCTATACTTTGCGAATACCATTGCAAATGGAAATAGATGACTGTGCAGTACGTCAATCCATTCATTGTTAATTCTCGAATGTAAACATCAAAGTATACCAGACAGCGATCTACATATTTCAAGCACCTCGAGCATAGTCCGTAATTTATGATATTTTTCTGTGCTTATGGGGGTCATAGGGTATCCTCGCATTCTCACGATAAAGTTAGAAACTGAAAGACCCCCTCGCACCGTCTTTGACCAACCCGCCCTGCAGCACCGTCACCGATTTAATCTGCAGCTGAGCAGAAGTAGGCTGTTGCGTTCTGCGTCTTGTGAATGTATGGAGCTTGCCGGGTCCGTAACTGGTGTTCCGCACTCGTCCAAGTGCACAAGATTTCTGCAGATGCTCGCATGTAGCGGACGTTAGCACTCCTTGTGGGTGTAAAGTAGTAGATTTGAATGTGTTCTGATGTAATAGCAGACTGTTAAGAAGAACAAGAAGAAGGTGGCTTGTATGCACGAAGGATCTCCAGACGGATGGTGTTCAAATAATTTTTATATAACTCAATTACGTTATCAGTTCTATCGTTCTAATGTCTGGAATCAGTACCAGGAAGGTACTGGTAAGAGAGAACACGAACAAACGCACTCCTAAGGCATCATGGTTCTGCACTTAAAACAGGCTATAACGTTCGGTTGCTGCAGTTTCCGACCTATTAGTCGCATGGAATGTAACGCTGTTAATATTCCAATGAAAGAAACCTATTTCCAGCCCATGACATACATGCTTCTTGCAGGTTAATCTACGATAACTATCGTAAGAAACTGTAAAATGAAAAAACAACTTCCTTAAAATAGCAATTCCGTTTGATACATGCACAATGTAGCTTTCCAGAGATGTATAGCGTCCATTGTTCACATCTGATCCCAGTTCAGAAATTATACTGCGCTCGTATCAGTCCTTTACGAAATGATGGTTAGTAACGGAGAATAGCTCTTACAAGGAAACATAAACGCATAGCAGCGGCGTCTGACATGGGAAATTACACCTCATGCAGCCTCTAACTCTCGAAACAGGATATCTGTCAGGCAGATGTATACACAAAGGTTGCAGAACCTCACAAATACCTGTCTCTAACTTAGTGTCACTACAGTTACGAAGCCGAAGTCTCGATTTTATACCCAAGACGCGACAGGGGAATGGAGTACGTCAGAAAAATCGTTGATCGTGTAGAGGTATGTGTCGATACGGGATTATCACGTTTCATCCCACATGAGATGGAAGTGCTGTGATGACCGAGAGGTTTGCTGTTAACGATTGCAAGTAGACAGTGCTGTAAGTCACACGCAGAACATGTGGTTGCATATGAGTCGAACGCACACTATCACCCGACTGATGCATCCTGTTAGAAAAACGAAGAAATGGTCAGATGACCTGCGGCACCATCTCCCTCCATCTCTAGAATGCATCATCAGTCGGCCATTAAATCGTACCTCGTTACAGCTCCATCTCATCCGATCACTCCATCCAGTCTGTGTCATCTTTTAATGCAGATGCATGTAAGTTTAGAGGCAGACGGTTCTCTGTTTTCCTGAAAAGCGTGAAATATAGTAGTCAACTTGCATATATCACTGTTACCTATATAGACATACAGTAGAATGCTGACTCGACGGAAAAAGTGACAATTTCCCTTGTTCCTTGCGCTTCCATGTGAACGTTTTCACGGTTTGCTCTTGCTGTTTCATACTCGTTCCCACATACAAGAACTGTTCTGCGCCAACCGGAATACACGCAAGTACTTCCTCAATTTCCCAGCATTTCGGTGTATTTCCCCTCAATTTATACGTATTTTCCGTATTTTACGTAATTCTATCGATTTTATGTCACTTCTACCCATGCGATCACGACTCATTTCCAGTTCCGTGTTCTAAAATTGGTTGTATATGTAGTACAGCTGCCTACACTTTGCACAAATGCACTATTTTCGTGATAAGGCGGAATAGTATAGCACTGTAGTCGATTGCATCCAGTCGCCTCCATCCACAATTTCTGCAGTTCGTTTGCTCTGTTATCTGTATGCCTGTGTATGTACACGTGTTCTGTGTGTGACTTAGAGCACTGTCTACTTGCAATCGTTAACAGCAAACCTCTCGGTCATCACAGCACTTCCATCTCATGTGGGATGAAACGTGATCATCCCGTTTCGACGCATTCCTCTACACAAACGACGATTTTACCTGACGTACTCCATTCCCCTGTCGCATCGTGGGTATAAAATCGAGACTTCGGCTTCGTAACTGCAGTGACACTAAGTTAGAGACAGGTATTTGTGAGGTTCTGCAACCTTTGTGTATACATCTGCTTGACAGATATCCTGTTTCGAGAGTTAGAGGCTGCATGAGGTGTAATTTCCCATGTCAGACGCCGCTGCTATGCGTTTGTGTTTCCTTGTAAGAGGAATTCTCCGTTACTAACCATCATTTCATAAATGAATGATACGAGCATAGTATACTTTCTGAACTGGTATCGGATGTGAACAATGGACGCTATACATCTCTGGAAAGCTACATTGTGCATGTATCAAACGGAATCGCTATTTTAAGGAAGTTGTTTTTTCATTTTACAGTTTCTTACGATAGTTATCGTAGATTAACCTGCAAGAAGCATGTATGTCATGGGCTGGAAATAGGTTTCTTTCATTGGAATATTAACAGCGTTACATTCCATGCGACTAATAGGTCGGAAACTGCAGCAACCGCACATTATAGCCTGTTTTAAGTGCAGAACCATGATGCCTTAGGAGTGCGTTTGTTCGTGTTCTCTCTTACCAGTACCTTCCTGGTACTGATTCCAGACATTAGAACGATAGAACTGATAACGTAATTGAGTTATATAAAAATTATTTGAACTACATCCGTCTGGAGATCCTTCGTGCATACAAGCCACCTTCTTCTTGTTCTTCTTAACAGTCTGCTATTACATCAGAACACTTTCAGATCTACTACTCTACACCGACAAGGAGTGCTAACGTCCGCTACATGCGAGCATCTGCAAAAATCTTGTGCACTTGGACGAGTGCGGAACACCAGTTACGGACCCGGCAAGCTCCACACATTCACAAGACGCAGAACGCAACAGCCTACTTCTGCTCAGCTGCAGATTAAATCGGTGACGGTGCTGCAGGGCGGGTTGGTCAAAGACCGTTCGAGGGGGTCTTTCAGTCTCTATCCCAAGAATGCGAGAATATCCTGTGACTCCCATCCGCACAGAAAAATATCGTAAATTACGCACTACTCTCGAGGTGCTAGAAACATGTAAACCACTGTCTGGTGCTCTTTGATATTATATATATATATATATATATATATATATATATATATATATATATATATATATATATATATGTATATATATATTCAAGAATTAACAATGGCTCTGGAAGTACTGCACAGTCACCTACAGGGTGATCAAAATGTCAGTATAAATATGAAAACTGAATAAATGACGGAATAATGTAGATAGAGAGGTACAAATTGGCACACATGATTGGAATGACATGGGTTTTCTTAGAACCAAAAAATACAAAAGTTCAAAAAATGTCCGACAGATGGCGCTTCATCTGACCAGAATAGCAATAATTAGCATAACAAAGTAAGACAAAGCAAAGATGATGTTCTTTACAGGAAATGCTCAATATGCCACCATCATTCCTCAACAATAGCTGTTGTCGAGGAATAATGTTGTGAACAGCACAGTAAAGCATGTCCCGAGTTATGGTGAGGCATTGGCGTCGGATGTTGTCTTTCAGCATCCCTAGAGATGTCTGTCGATCACGATACACTAGCGACTTCATTTAACCCTAAAGCCAATAATCGCACGGACTGAGGTCTGGGGACCTGGGAGGCCAAGCATGACGTAGGTGGCGGCTGAGCACACGATCACCACCAAACAACGCGCACTAGAGATCTTTCACGCATCTAGCAATATGGGGTGGTTCTAATAAAACCAAATGTCATTCCAAGCATATGTGTCAATTTTTACCTCTCTATCTACATTATTCCCTGGTTTATTAAGTTTTCAAATTTATACAGACTTTTTGATCACCCATACTACATTCGCAATGGTACTCGCAAAGTAGAGGAGGGGTGCTTTAGCGATGATCGTGAAACTGGGAAGCATGATGTTGCAGCATTGGTCGGTTTTGAATTTACTCATCAATTGCTAAAATTGTTTGTACTATCAACTGTGGTGCTTACTATTACAGTACATCGGCGGTGTCTCTTCCATCCAATCCGTCCACTGGTACACTGTTGATTACCACATAATGATTGACTAACATCACTTGACTGAGATGGAGAAAGTGTCTTGATGGAGGGGAAACACCTTCGGGGTAAGGCTAGCACTGACACAGTGATCGCGCAAATGACTGCAATATGAGGAATCATTCGAAATGGAGCTTTGAGCCATCATCTATTCTGTCACTGTGCCAGATGACTTTAAATGTAGAGGCTGTCAATCACGTTTGGACAGCAGTTTGGAAACGATCCACAACGCTGCAAAACTCTTTCAGTTTCCTTTTGTTGTGACTGTCTTATCAAAATCATCCAGCGTGCGTAGTGGAACAAGGCAGGCGTCTCCCTACTCCCCACCTGTTGCCGATGTATCCAAGATGGCGGCGATGACGTCATCCAATATGGCGGTGATGACGTTATCCAAGATGGCGGATTTTGGTGGGAACTTTGAAATTTGGTGGGAAGAAGGTCAATTGGGAATTTCGGTGTATATTCGGTCAATTTATGCCTATTACCTCGTCATTTTTCGCAATTCTATCGATTTTATGTCAGATCTATCCATACGATCATGACATAACCTCTGGTTCCATGTTTTGAAATTGCTTGTAAATGTAGCACAGCTGCCAACACCTAGCCCAAATGCAGTGATCAAGACCGCGCGGGATTAGTCGAGCGGTCTGAGGCACTGCAGTCATGGACTGTGCGGGTGGTCCTGGCGGAGATTCGAGTCCTCCCTTGGGCATGGGTGTGTGTGTTTGTCCTTAGGATAATTTAGGTTAAGTAGTGTGTAATCTTGGGGACTGATGACCTTAGCAGTTAAGTCCCATAAGATTTCACACACATTTGAACATTTTTTTTACAGCGATCTGGAGGCGTAATATAGCACTGTACTCAAATGTATCCAGTCACCTCCACATTCAGAGAGCGTTTGCTCTGTTTTCTGTATGTCTGTGTATATGCATGCCTCGCAAAAGGCTCCCAGGACCCTAAGTAGACCCGAGTTAGTGTTTGAATGTGGATCTGCCACACATTATATCCAGAGCAATGTTGAGATGCGGATCCACAATTTGCCTCGCATGGGATAGGGTATGAGGGTGGAATCACCACGCACAATGTACAAAGTGGTGTCTTGGTGCAGATCCACAATATACCACATCCAAGTTTGCGTTTGGGTGTGGATCTGTCACAGATTATATACATCCACACCTATGTTCGGATGCGGATCCACCACATATCACATCTCTGATAGAGTTCGCGGGGACCAAACATGTGTTATGTCTGGACACGTATTCTATGTTCGAAGTTTGGTACACAACCTTGGGGGGGGGGGCGGGAGCTGGGTCCTGGGGGCCGTCTGTGAGGCACGAATCTACACAGACATACAGAAAACAGAGAAAACGCACTCTGAATGTGGAGGTGACTGTATATAGTCTAGTACAGTGCTTTATTACGCCTCCCAATCAGTGCATTTGGGCTAGGTGTTGGCAGTTGTGAGGTTATGTCATAATCGCATGGATAAATCTGACATAAAATCGATAGAATTGCGAAAAATAACGAGGGAATAGGTATAAATTTACCGAATATAAACCGAAATGCGGGGTAATTGAGGAAGTACTTGGGTTTCTTCTGGTTAGCACAGAACAATTTGTACATGGGAACAAGTATGTGGCAAAAAGAATTATCTGAGAAAAGTCGACATCAAAATGAAGCGAATAAGGGAGGCAGTCAATTTTTTCCATCGAGGCAGCATTATAATGTATGTCTATTGTGGTAGTTTATTATAGTGAAACCGGGAAGAAAGATGTATGCCATCCGCTTGAAATATATTTCTTACATTGGAGTATTGACAGCACTACATTCCAGACTACTGATAGGCTGGAGAAGCAGGCGATGTACTCTAATAATAAGCATCACAGTTGATAGTGTGAACAATTTTAGCAATTTTATAGCAATTTCAACACCAACCAATGATCCGACAGCACATTTCCCAATTTCAGTATCATAGCTAAAGCTATAATGTTATTATAGCCCACTTTAAGTGCAGAACGTTGTAGCCTTAGGGGTGTATGTGTTTATGTTCGCTTTTACAGATCCCTTCCAGGAACCGATACTAGACTCTAGGACCTTAGTTTAGAGTTGATAAAAATGGCTCTAAGCACTACAAGACTTAAGATCTGAGGTCATCAGTCCCCTAGAACATAGAACTACTTAAACCTAACTAACCTAAGGAAATCTCACACATCCATGCCCCAGGAAGGATTCGAACCTGCGATCGCAGCAGCTGGATGGTTCCAGGCTGAAGCTCGTAGAACCGTATGGCCACTGCGGCTGGCTTTAGAGTTGATAGCCTGGTTGATTTAGGTAAAAATGCATCGAACTCCATCCATCTGGAGCTCCATCACGCATAAAAATCATTCGTTTCTTGTTCTTCTTAACTGTCTAGTATTACATCATGACACCTGGAAATCTGTTACTATACATCGATAAGGAGTGCTAAGCTCCTTGACATGGGTGCATCTCGAGAAATATTGTGCACTTGGACGGGCGAGGACTTGGTACGCGCCATTCATTCTTGAGATGTGGAATGTAGCGATCTATTTCTGGTCGGATGCAGATTAAACCAGTAGAAGTGCTGCAGGGTGGGCTGGTCAATGACATTGCGAGAGGGTCTTTCAAAATCTAATTTTACCCTAAGACAGCGAGAATGCTCTGTGACATCACTATAAATTGTGCACTATCCTCAGGGTGTTAGAAATATGTAGAGCATTTTCTGATATACTTTGATGACGTATGTGCTCGAGAATTAACATTGAATGGACGTATTGCACAGTCATATGTCTACATTTGCTGTGATACTCATAATCTGGAGAAAGGGTGCTTTAGCTATGATACTGAAATTGGGAAATGTGCTGTCGGATCATTGGTTGGTGTTGAAATTGCTGTAAAATTGCTAAAATTGTTCACACTATCAACTATGATGCTTATTATTAGAGCACATCAATGTTGTCTTTTCCATCCCATCTTTCCACTGGTACACTATTGGTTACCACATAATGATTGACTGACATGGCTTGTTTGAGATGGAGTGAGAGTTTTGCCAGCTGGGCTATACCATCTGGTGTGGATAGCACCGAAACAGTGATCACGTACATGTCTGCAATATGAGGAATCAGTCGAAATGGAATGTAGAGTTATCAGCTATTCCGTCAGTGTGAGAGACGAATCTAAATGTAGAGCTCGAGAATCACCTTTTGACTGTAGTTTGGAGACTCTACACACTGCAAACACTCTCTTCCTAAGTCCTCATGTTGTAACTGTCCTTTATTTAAAATCAGCCCATGTGTGGCATGTTATGGTATCTGCTGTAACAACATGATTTACACTGTGCAATGTCTAGTTTCCTGTAAAAGGCTGTGGATCAGAACTTCTTAATGTCAGTTTAGAATCTGGCACAGGCTTCGAAGCCGTGGCGGAAAAACAAAATGTTTGGCAATGTACAAAAGCGTGTTGGAAAACAGTGTTTGAAACAACTAAACATGACCAGAGGGAGCGTCTTTTGCGACTTAGTATAATCTGTGGGATTGGATCATTCACCTAGAGTATAGGTGATGAAACTTTAAAGTGGACTCTGCAGTGTCTTTATTCGGTGAGGGACGGGGTATACCGTTAGGAATGCTTGGAAGGCTGCATGCTGCGCTATTCTGGGGAGCATTGTGAAATCTCCCTCCCCACGCTGGAGCCCCACCACAGCCTTGCGTCATTGCACGAGCAATGGTGGGTAGATCAGTTCTATATCGGATGAAGTTAGTGGAGCTTCTATAGTTCTTAATTTTTCTCTGTTTGTGGGTAGAGAATAACGATGATAGCATGTTGGGCTGGTAGATTTGAATCGACACGGGTCTGCTTCGGTCTGTAGTATCTGTATCTAGTTCGGAGATGTACCACATTGCACACATTTCCACCGAATGGTCAAAACACAGTCCTGTTCCACTAACTCAGGTCGTTATGTTTCTACACGGGTTGCAGAAGCTTGTGGGTATGTCTTTCTCCGACTTCTGCTCAGTTCCGACTTAAACTGGAACGATCACATGCGCTAAGCTGTAGAAATGGGAGCAGTTGCGAGATGTGTTGGAATTTTACTGAAGCAGGTAGGTTTAGGAATGGTGACTCATTTAGAGATATGGGAGGGCCAGAAATCTGACTGAGTAGTGGTTGTAATGATTAAAGGAATTGTCAATAGGATCCAACATATGTACGTTCTTCAATGGAAAGAGCTGATCCCAAATCATGGATATCATTTCTAGCGGATAGCACAACACTATATATCTGAGAAGCTAGTGTACATTTACTTATGACCTCAATTAGCACACCATCTACTAATGTTTGTGATCCTTCTCAATCAACCATGGCCTATAGCTCAGGCGATATAAAGCGGAACCTCTGATATGGTCTCGAGACAGAATGCAATATAAATACTATAGAATTATCTAGCTGGGGCGGTGGGAGGGACTCGCAAATACTGCTAACATACCACGTTCCTTAGCCGAATCACTTTCAAAATGCAGTAATTTTATCACTTGTTTGCTTCGTGGGCTACGTGTTGGTCTGATAACACACATTCCTATGATCACCATCACGGCAATTGTCCGGAAAAAAAACCCACCTCATTCACAGGTAATGTCGTACCTTGATTCATAAAGTGGGTATAGCTTTTAACATGGATATTTGTGTGCACCTGTAGAACCAAGATCGCTTGTGACAGTAACATACAGTAGTTATTGGGATCGAGTTTTTTTAACATCTGGTCCATTACGTCTCTCTTTCTAAGACACAGTGGTAGCACTCGCAAGAGAAACCTGAGAGACATGTCCACCCATCGTTTATTTTCGGTCAATATTTCGTATCATAGGCAATCAACTATTGATGAAGTATTGTACTTAGTAGTAGGGGGTGCACGATTGGTTCACCTTGAGCCTAAGGCTTATAAAGTATGTGTTTGTCTTTTGACATATGCAAAGGAAATGACTATGTCCATTCATGAGGAAGGTGTGGATTTGACGTCTAGTACTGTGATAGCAAAGGGTCATAAGAATGGTACTGATAATTCTATTTCCAGAGCCAGAGCCATAGCCATCAAAAGGGTGTATTTCCGATACTGCACTCATTGTCGAATGTCATTCAACTGAGACCGCAATCTTAACATTTAGTTGTAAGTAGAGGGATTAAAGACATATGTGACCGATTTCTTAGGATGAATGATTTGTAAATTGTTCGGTTGACTGCTTCTGCACATTTTGCGGTTTTATTTAATTGAGAGAAGATCGATTGTGGGGTGTGCATCTAGCATGGGAAAGACATGTTTGCCTCTGCTCTAGACATGAGGAACACGTTAGTTGATCTTATACATTATAGGGATGATTTCGAATCTGTTACATCCCCGAGATTGGTATTTGCGTGCGGAAATCTCATTTTTCGTCTGTTTTTAGTTACTCAGTGGTCTAGAACATGCTCCACGTAGCTAAAGTTTCGAGTTTGTACAGAAATAATTCCCCATCCATATCTCTGGAATTACGTTGCTTGAGCGATCGATAGGATACTGCTGTGTGCGAACCAAGCGAAATTAGATATGTTCTTGTAATACCAGAGTCTGGAGATGGGTGTAGAAATGCGAGCAAACTGACAGGTCTGGACCAGCAACAGTAACGCATTTGTACCGAGGGGGGCAATGAGCCAGTCTTTGCACAACTGTTCTGAGAGTGACTTAGATCCACTGATGGATTTTGTATGGTGAAGGATACGAATTGTATGTTTACTACATCAAGACGGTATGCAGTGATATACTGCTGGGTTGGAGATTGGTTTCACGCTCTAATATTCAAGCTCCTGTTCTCACTGGGATAGCAGTGTAATTGAGTAAGATTCTTTCCATATTTGACGATATGAATGGGACTTTGCGAGGTTTAGTTGTCAGTGCAATATGGCGATCAGTGTAAAATAGTTTATTGCGGCTGTATGTCCATCTGTAGAAAGAAAGAAATGGTAGACGCTGCTTCCCTAGAACTGAGGAGCATCGTGACATATAACCGGTGTGAGTGTAGGCACACAATAACTTTTTTGCGTGCTGTGCAGATATAAAAGATAACTGCACTGTGTGTGTACATACATATTGCATTGTAAAGTTACTGTGGCTTATGTTGTGTAAAATGTATATATATTGCATTGTATAGTTACTGTGGTTTATGTTGTAGCATGACTAGAGAGGATGACTGTGAGGGACGTATAGATTTAGCACATCCATAACTATGAGGGTATGAGAGAGAATTTTTATGTGGAAAATTATGCGTGCTATAGATATTGAGATTCGTTCCTAAAGCACAGCCATCGAGAGGAAACATTACCTGTACATCAATCGGTGTCAGACTGTAGCTGCCATTGTAATATTTAACTGCGGTTACACTGGTGAGTATGTTCCTGGCTTCCAATATTCTTGTGAGTATCGTATGTATTTGATGCTCTGTAGACAACTTTCCGGGTTTAACTGTCAATGCTATTTAGCGGTCTATGTAAAATAATTTTACCACTGAAAGTCCTGTCTGCAGAAAGAAAGAAAAGGTCGATGGTGCTTCGATACTGACGGCATCAGTTATCGGAGAGTAAATTTAGATAAGAGCCAAATATTACGCTCGATTCATTCACATCCCGTGTGCTGAGATATAGGAGCCTCTGCATAGCTGTGGGAACGTTTGTGTGTCTTGAAAGAAGGAAGAGTAACACATGATGGACTGGGGTATGACGTTAGGACCGCTGGGAAGAGTGCATTCGATGTTATTCTGCGCTATTTGCAGTTAAGCACGGTTAGACACGTCTCATGTCATGCTAGGAGCAATGCTACTCAGTCATCAACAGTAAAGACACTTGCTGCCTTGAGGCTTCTCATTTACGAGACCAGCGTGAGCGTGCCTTGGAGTTATGTGATGTCAGTAAAACACTGGATGTGTACTTGAAAATAGAGACAACTTCGACCTGCATCCGGCGGCGGCTCGTGGCTGTGACAGCGCTCGCCTCTTGAGCGCCTTCAGTCCTGCCCGATCGCATCAGCAATGGTGCCTAGGTGAACACATATTTGGAGAGGAATTTCTCAAGTATCAAGTATGAAATGGATGTCGCCGCCTAATGTTTATGGGCATCTGTACGTGGTTTGGCAGCTGACGGCCGCGTCACTTCGCAGGGCTGCAAGTAGCCTTTTTTGCGGTCTGCAGGGGGTGGCAAGATGGTGTCTGCATACATTTTTTGCACGTTTGTTGCATTGTTTTGCAAGCAGGTCTGTAGGCTGTGCTATGCATTATTTGGGTAGTTTATGGGTTGATTTCGTGTCTGCACATCTGTATACTGCATTATTTAGGAGGACTCTGCATGTCTGTACTGAAATTATTTCGGTAAATTAGGAGTTGTTTGCATGTCTGCAGAGCATTATTTAGGAGTAGTTTACAGGTCTGTGGGCTGCATAGCATGACCCCAAACATGTGTTTCATATCTGTGATAAATATACTCCCTAAGTAAATTGTTCCAAAATAAATGAAGTACACTCCTTCCTCTCTCCAGCAGCCCAGTGCAGGCTGAGTCCTTTTCCCCACTCCTTCCTCACTCTGTCCAGCAGCCCAGTGCAGGCTGAGTCATTTTCGCGCCATTTTCCTCCTCCAGACCATCTTGGATTACTTCACAGGACGGATGACAGCACCCTCTGGTGGCAGTATTGTGTACTAGGCCAGTTGGAGTCTAGATCTGTGGTGGAGATATTGTCTGCAAAATAAAGACTTCTGTCCAGGACAGGGAGAGTCATTTCCCCATCATTTCCCACCCACCATCTTGGATTACATCACAGAATGGACGACAGTGAACTCTGGTGGTGGTACTGTGTGCTAGGTCAGCTGGAGTGCAGACCTCCTGTGAACACACTGGATGTTGGTGCTGTCTAATTGTTTAAATAAAGACTGGTGCATGATTTCGACAATTGACAATTACCAAGCATGTTTGCAGAGTCCTTTACATGGATTATTATTTTGACAATTTGCGAATTGTTTGGCTATCTGTAAGTAAATGTATTGCATTATTTACGAGCGGTTTGCATGTCTGTACGCAGTGGAATGCGTTATTTTGACAGTTTACAATTAGAAAGCGCATGTGTAAAGCATTATACATGAATTATTTAGGATTAGTTTGCAGGTCTGTATGGTGTGTGGCATGTCAGAGCGTGTGTTCTGTATCACTGTGATAAATATACTCCATCCCTAAATAAATTGTTCTAAAATAAATACACTCCTTATCCCATGAATCCCTAGGAAGAGGTGCAGGTTGAGTGACTGAGTTTAGTGGAGGTGAGCTTTGTTTCCCACAATTTTCTTAGGTTGGCAGAGATAGCCGAAGTGACCTTTCTTTACTGCCAAAATTCAAACTTGGCGCCAGTTCATAGGATGAGGTGACAGTCAGGTGACTTAGGTTAGTGGAGGTAGCCCAAGTGTCTGTTCTTTCCCACCATTTTCTTAGGTTACTAAAAGTTGCATTGTCCTGATGGAATTTGAACTTCCCAGCTGTGGGAGCTTGGGAGGGGGGAGTGGCAAGGGGGCGTGGCACTTTCCCGCCATTTTGGATAACGGTACTTTGCGCCAGAATCACCCTTGGGGTTGGGTGACGTCATGGATGCCATCTTGGATAATGGTACTTTACGCCAGAATCCCCCTTGCCGCAGTACTTGTTTGTGTTGTGGTGGCAGCAGCAACAACAACATAATTTACACTGTGTGACGTCTAGTTTTCTGTGAGAGGCAATGGATCAGAACGTGTTAGTGTCAGTTTAGAACCTGACACAGACCCTGAAGTCATGGCAGAAAAAACAATATGTATGACAGTGTAGAAAGTGTTACAGCAGAAAAAAAACAACCTTTCAAACAATTACACAAGGCCTCAGAGAGTTTCTCTTGCTACTGCTGGCATAGTGTGTGGGATACGGTCGTCCTCCTACAGTATAGGCGTTGACAGTTTACACTGGTCTCTGTAATGGACCAAAACTTGTATATTCAATAGGGTCGCCACATGTGCTCGATGCAGGAAGACAATATTTGTTTTCGATTTATGGGAAGAGGGAGATGCCGTAAAAACTTTATCGAGTTCTCTATCGGATGAAGTAAGCAGAGCTTTTATAGTTTGTCATTTTTCTCTATTGAATGGTACAGAATAAGGACGGTAGAACGTTGGGGTGATAGAAGTGAATGGACCCTGAGAGACGCACATCTGCTTCAACTGCAGAACCTGTATGATGTTGAGTCTTCCCAATTTTCCCGGTAAGAAACACACCCGTAACTGTTTGTACAGTCTTTATGGTATCTCGTGTGCGGGCGCGCGCGTGTGTGCGTGTGCGTGCGCATAGTCCGCACGGATTCAGAAAACATCGTTCTTTTGAAACACAACTAGCTCTTTATACCCGTGAAGTAATGACGGCTATCAACGGGGGATATCAATAGATTCCATATTTTTAGATTTCCAGAAGGCTTTCAACACCGTTCTTCACAAGCATCTTCTAATCAAATTGCGTGCCTATGGAATATCGCCCAGTTGTGCGACTGGATTCGTGATTTCCTGTCAGAAAGGTCACAGTTCGTAGTAATAGACGGAAAGCCATCGAGTAAAACAAAACTATTACCCGGCGTTCCCAAAAAGAGTGTTATAGGCCCTCCATTGTTCCTGATCTATATTAACGACAGGAAAAATCTGAAGAGCCATATTGCATTATTTGCAGATGACGCTGTCATTTGCTGTCTTGTAATGTCATAAGATGACGAAAACTAATTGCAAAATGATGTAGTTAGGGTATCTGTATGGTGCGAAAAGCGGCAATTCACCCTGAATAAGGAAAAGTGTGAAGTTATTCACATGAGTGCTAAAAGAAATCCACTAAATTTCAATTACAGGAAAAGTCACTCAAGTCTTAATGCTGTAAATTCAACTAAATACACACATCAAAAAAAGTTTTGCATCAACCCGGTTAACATAACGCCTGAAGATAGATTGACTGTGGATATTGTATCACAGACACAGACCCTTTGACTATTCAGAGATGTCACTAAACCCGCCCAAAGATGTAAACAACCATACATGAGCAGCGCCTATTAGACAGAGGGGGTGCTACAGCCGATCAGTTCCAGTCATTCCAACAGGTAGGACGTACACAGCTCGTGTTGTCTGTAGTTCAACCATGCCTAGATGGTCAATACCGCGGTTCGATCGCATCCGCATTGTTACTTTTTGTGCTGTAAAGGGCTCTCAACAATGGGAGTGTCCAGGCGTCTCGGAGTGGACCAAAGCAAAATTGTTCGGGAATGGAGGAGATACACAGAGACAGGAACTTTCGATGAAATGCCTCGATCAGGCCGCCCAAGGGCTACTACTGCAATGGATGACCGCTACGTACGGATTATGGCTGGGAGGAACCCTGACAGCAACGCCACGATGTTCAATAATGCTTTTCGTGCAGCCACAGGACGTCGTGTTATGACTCAAACTGTGCGCAGTAGGCTGCATGATGCACTGACGACCATGCCGAGGTCCATCTTTGCAACCACGGCACCACGCAGTGCAATACAGATGGGCCCAACGACATGCCCAATGAATCACTCAGGATTGGCATAATGTTCTCTTCATTGACGAGAGTCGCATATGCCTTCAATCAGACAATCGTCAGAGACGTGTTTGGAGGCAACACGGTCAGGCTGAACGCCTTAGACACACTGTCCAGCGAGTGCTGCAAGGTGGAGTTTCCCTGCCGTTTTGGGATGGCATTATGTGGGGCTAACGTACGCCGCTGGTGGTCATGGAAGGTGCGATAACAGCTGTACGATACGTGTATGCCATCCTCCGACCGATAATGCAACCATATTGACAGCATACTGACGAGGCATTTGTCTTCATGGACGACAATTCGCACCCCTATCGTGCACATCTTGTGAACGATTTCCTTCAGGATAACGACATCGCTCGACTAGAGTGGCCAATATGTTCCGCAGACATGTACCCTATCGAACATGCCTGAGATAGTTTGATAAGAGCTATTTATGGATCACGTGACCCTCCAACCATTGTGAGGGATCTACGCCGAATCACCGTTGATGTGTTGGACAATCTGTAATAACAATGCCTCGATGAACTTGGGGGCTGTATGCCAAGACGATTACAGGCATGCATCAATGTAAGAGGACGTGCTACTGGGTATTAGAGGTACCGGTGTGTACAGCAGTCTGGACCACCACCTCTGAAGGTCTCGCTATATGGTGGTACGACATGCAACGTGTGGTTTTCGCGAGCAATAAGAAGGGCGGAAATGATGTTTATGTTGACCTCTATTCCAATTTTCTGTACAGGTTCCAGAACTCTCGGAACAGAGGTGATGCAAAAGTTTTTTGATGTGTGTACTTAGGGATTACAATTACAAATAGCCTAAATTGGAACGATCATATGGACAATGTTATGGCTAGAGCAAAGCAAAGCAAAGACTGCGATTCTTTGGCAGAACATTTAGAAGGAGCAACACGTCTACTACGGAGATTGCTTACACCACGCATGTCCACCCTATTCTGGAGTATTGCTGAGTGGTGTGGTATCCGCATCAGGTGGGACCGACGGATGACATGGAAAAAGTTCAAAGGAAGGGAGGCTCGTTTTGTATTATCGCGAAATAGAGGAGATAGTGCCACAGACATGATACGTGAATTAGAGTGGCAATCATTTAAAAAAAGGCGTTTTTCGTTGCGACGGGATCTTGTCATGAAATTTCAATCGCCAGTTTTCTCCTCCGATTGCGAAAACAAAAAAAAAATGAAGTGCTCGGGTTTCCCGCGCGCAGTTTGATTTTGTATGGTGCAAGATACGAATGGCGTGTTGACTACATTGATAGGGTCTGCGGTGATCTATAGCTGGGTTGGAGATCGGCGTCACGCTGACATATTCAAGGCTTCATCGTTGATACTGTTAGTAACAAGTAATACTTTAAGATCTGATTTGAGGATTGGTGGCGTAGATGTGAACGTAGTTTCTTCGAGTTCCGTTCGAATGGCTGTAGATCAGTGACTGGACAGGTCTGTACTTAAGATTCGTGAGACGCCCCTGAGCTAAAATATCTCTGCTGCCTCCATCCAACCACCCACCGATATGAAATACAGGTATTTATTGAAGGTTGACTTGCAAACTTAAGAGTTATTTTTACAAAAATACAAACACAAGAAATTAATGTACTTTCACGCAATAAATATAAATGTAAACATTGAAATTGTGCTTTTACTGAAATTAAACAGAAACAATACAAACAATTTGTATTATATTTAGATAGGTATCAGGACGCAAAACACATTACTGGGATAAGGAGTAGTTTTGTTTTTGCTCTGTCATTTGCAAACAAATTTACGATTTTTGCGTACTTGAGTTTCACTGTCAAGTCTGATTCCATAGCAGAGCCACCGATATAATTAAGACGATCCTGTTTTTGTGAAAAATACCTTACTGCTGAATGTTCTCGAGTGTATTTGAAGGGCAATGTTCAGTTTTGGCTGAAGATTCGCCAAGTTGCTACCTTTTGGCATGTCGCAGTATCCTGAAAGAGTGTGACTCACTTTCATTCCTTACTTGAGAGGTGTAGCGTAAGAAGTGCAGTAACTGGAGTACAAATGCTTGTGGGAACGACGACGTCGCTGACCAGCGAGGGCAGCTCTGTGGACTCGCTCCGACTGTTCAGTGCGCGCAATCCTCGGTCGTGTCCACATGTCCCGTGACACTTGTGTCGACAACATCATTATTACTATATGTACGGGGTGTGTACCGCGTGTATTGTGTACCAACTGGGGTCCTAGAAACGACGGAGAGGCTTCTTGCCGCCGCAACCCTCAGTGGTTCACAACCCCACAGCATCACAGCAGTCCACCAACCTTGCCACCGCCGCCCCCCCCCCCCCCCCGAACCCAGAGTTACTGTGCGGTTCGGCCCCCAGTGGACCCCCCACCCCACCCCCAGGAACGTCTCATACCAGACGAGTGCGAGTGGAACCCCAAATGTGTGCTTGGTAGTGTAAGGATGGTGTACGTGTGCGTGGAGACTGTTTGCGTAGCAATCGCCGACATAGTGTAACTAGGCGGAATAGGGGGAACCAGCCCGAATTCGCCGAGGTAGATGGAAAACCGCCTTAAAAACCATGGAAATACGGAAGCGTCCGATCCCGCCCGTCTGCTTTGACCCATGACTTCACAAATATGGCGGAAACAAAAAAACAAACACACACACACACACACACACACACACACACACACACACACACACACACACACACACACACACACACACTTTCCACAAGAAGCCTAATGACACTAACGGGACAAGCGCGGGAAATGGGGTGTTTTGGGTGGGGGGGCAAACTAAATATAAACAAATTTAGACGCCTTGCGTAGCTACAAAGTGTAAGTGAAGACAGCCATGCATGAATACCCACCCACCTCCCCAGGGGTCGTAAACTCTGCAACCCATAGAAGATAAAGATGCTTCAGTAGGTGATTAGTGATTTTGTCTTTTTTAAAAAAAAATCTCACGGGATAGAACGAACAGATCAGAAATATAATAAACTAAAACAGAAATTGGAGGAAATAGATAATTAAAATAAGTAATAAGTGCTTTTAAATTTTAAAAAAATCTCACGAGATAGAACGAACAGATCAGAAAAGTAAATAAAATAAGAAAACGGAACTAGAGACAGCCACACTCAAACCAAACTCCGCGCCGTCATGACGTCACACACAACACCCTTACGTCACGGGTCAAAGCCGACGCGTGGGATCGGACGCTTCTGTCGACCCAAAACCATCCACAGGCTGTCCAGCAAACCGGACGTGACACGAATCAGCCGTATTGATTCGTGCCGGGGACCGGCACGCCATTCCGCTCGGGAAGCACGGCGTTAGCCCGCGCGGCTAGCCGGGGGCGGGCGTGTGCCTCGTACTGCACACCCGTCCGTGTCCGAGTTCCTCCAGTGGTGGCCCGCAACGCAACACTCGAGCCGCCACGGCAGCCACTGCGACCCGCCCACACCTCCTTCCTTGAAATCAATGTATGTGGTTGTGTGTACATGGACATGTTGGTGAATTATGCCGTACCCCATCTATGGGATATACAAGACACTATCATCTATCAGCGAGATGGCGCTCCCCATAATTGGGTTCGAGAAGCCCGGGGTTTCCTTAATGATAGCTTCCCCAACAGGTGGATAGCCAGAGACATCCCAGTTCCGTGGCTCCCTAGATCACCTGACATTACCCCCTTAGATTTCTTTCTTTGGCGATATGTCTACAAAACAACAGTTCCTGTTATTGTGACAATGGAACAACGTATCAGAGAAGCCATTAGCACAATCACACCACACGTGTTGCAGGATGTGTGGCAAGAGATTAAATACTGCCTTGATATTTGGCGTGTTACCAGTAGCGCACATGGTGAAGTTATTTCAGTGTAATGTTCGAAAATGAATGAGTAGAGACCTATGTGGTATAACAAATGTTTCATTTGTTGTATTGAATGAACAGTTACATTGTTTTGGTATCAAGGTAAACGTTGATGGATTTCCCACAAAAATCTCAAAAAAGAAGTGGAATGATTACAACATTTTGCTGTACTTTAGCCCACTAAATAGAATATGTGCTGAATAAGGAATATAGCTAGTGTAGAGAGAGACAGTTTTAATTATAGCTTGCATGCCAGGGTAAATATTGGGTGGTTATAATTAAAGTGCAATGTCTTATGGAGGTCCATTGCGGGCTGTAATTATCGTATGGCAACTAAACTTGTAGATATGCTAATGCGTTAATGTGAAGCAGATTTACACGGGAAAAATGGTTTCAGTTTTCTCCTCCAGGTGCAAATCTGGCGCTGTAAACTGTATGACGGTATGACATCCACGCTGTCATCTGACAAGCCGTAACGTGAGTGAACAGTGTGGCTATCGAGACGAGAGACGTGCACTGTGAGTGAAATTGAAATTTGCTGCCGCTCGCATGTTGCACTGAGATAGTATCGCTGACGGAAAGGTCTGGGGACAGGCCTGTTGTCAATACATGATATAATAAAGATGGTAATAAAATTCGAAAACACGGCTGTGTTGAAACTTCCTGGCAGATTAAAACTGTGTCCCGGACCGAGACTCGAGTTTGGGACCTTTACCTTTCCCGGCCAATTACTCTACCGACTGAGCTACCCAAGCACGACTCACGCCCCGTCCACACAACTTTAATTCCGCCAGAACCTCGTCTCCTACCTTCCAAAATTCACAGAAGCTCTCCTGCGAACGGCTGAGCTTGATGTGGCATCTGGAAGGAGAAGGCCTCCTATACAGTGGACGTTACTGGTTACGTTGCTGTTGCTGTAACTGACCACGCAGTATGTGCCCTGGGAAGTGCTAGTGCATTTGCAGTGTCACGAGAATCATCCATCCCATGATCAACACTACAGAAAGTTTTGCGATATATTTATACCCTCTAATCCCCTCCCATGAACCAAACACCTTGCACGTGGTGCGGATGCTTACGTGCCTCAGGGATACAGATAGCCATACCGTATGTGCAGCCACAACGAAAGGGTATCTGTTGAGAGGCCAGACAAACGTGTCGTTCTTGAAGAGGGGTAGCAGCCTTTTCAGTAGTTGCAGGGGCAACAGTCATGATGGTTGACTGATCTGGCCTTGTAACATCAGGCAAAACGGCCTTTCTGTGCTGGTACTGCGAACGGCTGCAAACAAGAGACTAAAGCCATAATTTTTCACGATGGGATGCAGTTTTACTGTATGGTTAAATGATGGCGTCCTCTTGGGTAAAATATTCCAGAAGTCAAACAGTCCCCCATTCGGATCTCTGGGCGGGGACTACTCAGCAGGATGTCGTTATCAGGAAAAAGGAAACTGGCGTTCTACGAATTGGAGCGTGGAATGTCAGATCCTTTAATCAGGCATGCAAGTGAAAAAATTTAAAAAGGGAAATGGATAGGTTAAAGGTAAATATGTTACAGTGAAAACCAGTTTTTAGTTAGAATGCGTTCTTACTAGTGAAAACTAGTGCATACTGAGCCAGTTCATCAAAACGCGTTTTGCCTAGTTAAAACTAGTTTTTTAAATGACGTTCGCTTTTGACCAGCAGTCAATTCTAGATGTAATTAAGGTTATCAGTATCAACTAGTTTCAACTAATAAGAACGCTTCTTAACTAAACTAGACAGAACTAGTTTTCACTAAATTTATTTAGGGGGAAATATTAAAAGTAACTACTTGTCCGTTGAAATAAAATTATATATATATATATATATATATATATATATATATATATATATATATATATATATATATATATATATATATATATATATATATATATATATAAATTTGTATTGTGCAATTTTTATTGAGAATATTGATAATACATCTAAGTCGTTAATATTAACTACAGCAATACAAAAATAACCACACACTGAAGAAACATTTTAAGGAAAATTACAGAGCCATTTTAACAGTATTAGTTACGAAAGTGGAAACAAAGTAATCATACAGTGAAAGTATATAAATTACTGATACATTTGACAGAAGTTGCCACAGTCTTAATAAAGGAGAAACGTGCCAAAAAAATTTAACAATTAAATTTTGATTATTTGTTATTGCAAGGCAAACTGTCGTGACATTTTGAGTTACAAAGTTTTCCTTTTTCCTACAAAAGCACCTTTTTGAAATATATGCCTTCTTACACACACACAGCGAACAAATTCTTGTCCTGATCCTAAGGCTGCCATCTTGACAGCAGTTCTTAATGGTACCTTTGTCTGTGGCACGTCTTCCAGCAGCAAGAATTTCTCTTTGGACACGTCGAATTCGGATCTGGAAGAGAACTTTTAATTAGTTTGTTTGAAAGGCGATTAGGTACTTAATACATATAAAATATATTACAATTTAAGTATTCAATCTTAACATATGAATGAATTACTTGAATAGTCAGCGACGTTTTCAGAGCATTAAATCAATTAAGTAATGAATGACATTTGTCCTTGATTATTGAAATCAATGCAGAAATACATACCTGCAATACAATTTGTCGAGTATCCCATATTTCTTTCTAATCTTGTGCAAGCGCTGTTCATCATTCTGAAGAACAACTTCAATAATATTGGGGAGATCTGCTTTTGCGCAGTCGATAACAGGAATCGGTATAATTATATTGTCACTGATGTCTACAATGGCGTGTATTCAATCTGAAGCCATCTTCATCCTTCTGGCCTGTTTCGTCGGGTTTTCATGAGCGTTTTCTCTAGTTGTTCGTATTTGAGATTGTCGTTTCGTAATAGCTTCAGCTTCTGGATCTTCGTGACAAGCTGGAGTTATCTGAGGCTCTGCACTCTTACCAGCTACGGTTTCTGGATCCTCTTGCTTGGCTGCTGCTGCTGCTGCTGGAGACTGTATACTTGTACTGGGCAAAGCTCCTGCATCTGCTTGCCTGGCTGCAGCTGTAACCCGTCCATTGCCACTACCCATAACCGCTATCTCCCCTGAGTCGTGTGAGGGTTCCAGTTCATCGGGTGTCATTTACTGCGTCTACCACATTAATTGTATTTAAATCCTCTTTAAGATCATCTTGTATCTCCTTAATAACGTCTAGAGCCAAACTCGAAGTCGTAGGCCCTACTCGTGGGTCTGTGCCAAACACAGCTTTGTAAGGTGTTTGTTTGATACCAGAATAATATGTTCGATTTTTCATAAACTGTACAAAGCGAAGACCGTTTGACCAGATGGTGGTAATGTTGTCTTTCGTACATGAAGCCAATATTTTTTCAACGTCTTGGTTGGCGCGTTCAACCAAACCTTGCCTTTGGCTGTGCGTCTGTGGTCCGTGAACCAGTTTACACTCAGGCCAAAATACAGCCAGCTCGTTTATGACAGAACTAACATATTGTGCCACTGTCAGAGTGTAAAATACAAGGAGCACCAAATGTCAAAAATATCTGCTAAATGATGTGCCATTTCCTCTGCCCTCTTGCTTTGCAGTGCACGTAACAAAATAAATTTTGTCAAGTGGTCCTTGTACACCATTATATACTTAAATCCGCGATCTTCTCGAGTCTCCATGTCGATCAGATCAACTTGGCAACTACTCTTCATTTCTGAATGAAGTTTCGAAACGTGCCCCCTTTTCTTAATGCTCCTTTTGCGCTGACAAGTTTCACACATAGATAAATGTGTATCGTGTCCACTGTTATGTTTGCGTACTTTCTTGAAGTTTCAACGTTTAATCTGTCTCCACCTCCATGACCGACGGCCTGATGAGCTGCTTCAATAATGTCGAAAATTTCTTCGACACGTAACGTAGTACTCCACAGGCTCTTTTCTTGTCACTGACTTGCTGGTCCCACAAATATTAATAACCTTGAATCTATTTAATCTTGTGTACTGCTTCTGTGTCCTTTTCTTATCTGATTGTGCTTCTTCAATATCGTCCACTAATTTATCGTAAGATTCTTTTGTCGTAACATTGTAGAGGTTTCCTCTTTTGCCGTGTTCTTGAATTTGTAACATCCTTCTCACAAATCTTTCTTTCCATCGACTTTCTTCATTTAAATGTGCCATGATAAATACGTACAAACTGATCTGTACGTGCTTAACTCCTCTACTGTGTTGGTTGTTGTGGCGAAGAGCGCCCAGTGGTGGGCTATTGTCGGTCGCTGCAGCGTTGCTCGGGGGGGGGGGGGGGGGGGGGTTTGGCGCCTGGAACTGTTCGTGTCGGCGCCTTCTTGTTTTCACTATATGGAATGTGTTTGGATGTATGATCAAAATTCCAATAAATATTACGTTGCACAATACAAAAAAGCTATTTTTATTGCAATCAACACGTAGTTGCTCTTAATTTTAATATTTCCCCCTAAATAAATTTACTGAAAACTAGTTCTGTCTAGTTTAGTTACGAAGCGTTCTTACTAGTTGAAACTAGTTGATACTGATAGCCTTAGTTAGGTTGGTTGGTTGGTTGCTTGGGGAAGGAGACCAGACAGCGTGGTCATCGGTCTCATCGGATTAGGGAAGGATGGGGAAGGAAGTCGGCCGTGCCCTTTCAGAGGAACCATCCCGGCATTTGCCTGGAGTGATTTAGGGAAATCACGGAAAACCTAAATCAGGATGGCCGGACGCGGGATTGAACCGTCGTCCTCCCGAATGCGAGTCCAGTGTCTAACCACTGCGCCACCTCGCTCAGTTATAGCCTTAGTTACAACTAAAATTTACTGCTGGTCAAAAGCGAAATCCAGTTACAACAAGAATGAGATTTTCACTCTGCAGCGGAATGTGCGCTGATATGAAACTTCCTGGCAGATTAAAACTGTGTGCCGGACCGAGACTCGAACTCGGGACCTTTGCCTTTCGCAGGCAAGTGCTCTACCAACTGAGCCACCCAAGCACGACTCACGCCCCGTCCTCACGTCTCATACCTTCCAAACTTTACAAAGCTCTTCTGCGAATCTTGCAGGAGAGCTTTTGTAAAGTTTGAAAGGTAGGAGACGAGGTGCTGGCAGAAGTAAAGCTGTGAGGACGGGGCGTGAGTCGTGCTTGGGTAGCTCAGCTGGGAGAGCACTTGGCCGCGAAAGGCAATGGTCCTGAGTTAGAGTCTCGGTCCGGCACAGTTTTAATCTGCCAGGAAGTTTCAGTTAAAACTGGTTTCAACTAGGCAAAACACGTTTTGATGAAGTGGCTCAGTTAGAACTAGTTTTAACTAATAAGAACGGGTTCTAACTAAAAACGGGTATCGACTGGAAAAGATATCTTGTGGATTAGTGAAGTTCAGTGGCAGGAGGAGCAAGACTTCTGGTCACGTGAATACAGCGTGGTGGTGGTCGTTGTGGTCTTCAGTCCTGAGAGTGGTTTGATGCAGCTCTCCATGGTACTCTATCCTGTGCAAGCTTCATCTCCCAGTACCTACTTTAACCTACATCCTTCTGAATCTGCTTAGTGTATTCATCTCTTGGTCTTCCTCTACGATTTTTACCCACTCCGCTGCCCTCCAATACTAAATTGGTGATCCCTCGATGTATCAGGACATGTCCTACCAACCGATCCCTTCTTCTAGTCAAGTTGTCCCACAAGCTCCTCTTCTCCCCAATTCTATTCAATACCTCCTCATTAGTTATGTGATCTACCCATCTAATCTTCAGCATTCTTCTGTAGCACCACATTTCGAAAGCTTCTATTCTCTTCTTGTCTAAACTATTTATCGTCCACGTTTCACTTCCATACATGGCTACACTCCATACAAATACTTTCAGAAACGACCTCCTGACATTTAAATCTATACTCGATGTTAACAAATTTCTCTTCTTCAGAAACTCTTTCCTTGCCATTGCCAGTCTACATTTTATATCCTCTCTACTTCGACCTTCATCAGTTATTTTGCTCCCCAAATAGCAAAACTCCTTTGCTACTTTAAGTGTCTCATTTCCTAAAATAATTCCCTCAGCATCACCCGAATTAATTCGACTACATTCCATTATCCTCGTTTTGCTTTTGTTGATGTTCATATTATACCCTCTATTCAAGACACTGTCCATTCCATTCAACTGCTCTTCCAAGTCCTTTGCTGTCTCTGACAGAATTACAATGTCATCGGCGAACCTCAAAGTTTTTATTTCTTTTCCATGGATTTTAATACCTACTCCGAACTTTTGTCTCCTTTATTGATTGCTCAATATACAGACTGAATAACATCGGGGATAGGCTACAACCCTGTTTCACTCCCTTCCCAACCACTGCTTCCCTTTCGTGTCCCTCGACTCTTATAACTGCCATCTGCTTTCAGTACAAATTGTAAATAACCTTTCGCTCCCTGTGTTTTACCCCTGCCACCTTCAGAATTTGAAAGAGTATTCCAGTCAACATTGTCAAAAGCTTTCTCTAAGTCTACAAAAGCTAGAAACGTAGGTTTGTCTTTCCTTAATCTTTCTTCTAAGATAAGTCGTAGGGTCAGTATTCCCTCACGTGTTCCAGCATTTCTACGGAATCCAAATTGATCTTCCCCGAGGTTGGCTTCTATCAGTTTTTCCATTCGTCTGTAAAAAATTCGCGTTAGTATTTTGCAGCTGTGACTTATTAAACTGATAGTTCGGTAATTTTCACATCTGTCAACACCTGCTTTCTTTGGGATTGGAAATATTATATTCTTCTTGAAGTTTGAGGGTATTTCGCCTGTCTCATACATCTTGCTCACCAGTTGGTAGAGTTTTGTCAGGACTGGCTCTCCCAAGGCTGTCAGTAGTTCTAATGGAATGTTGTCTACTCCGGGGGCCTTGTTTCGACTCAGATCTTTCAGTGCTCTGTCAAACTCTTCACAGAGTGTCATATCTCCCATTTCATCTTCATCTACATCCTCTTCCATTTCCATGGTATTGTCCTCAAGTACATCGCCCTTGTATAGACCCTCTATATACTCCTTCCACCTTTCTGCTTTCCCTTCTTTGCTTAGAACTGGGTTTCCATCAAACCTCTTGATATTCATGCAAGTGGTTCTCCTTTCTCCAAAGGTCTCTTATTTTTCGGTAGGCAGTATCTGTCTTACCCCTAGTGAGATAAGCTTCTACATCCTTACATTTGTCCTCTAGCCATCCCTGCTTAGCCATTTTGCACTTCCTGTCGATCTCATATTTGAGACGTTTGTATTACCTTTTTGCCTGCTTCATTTACTGCGTTTTTATAATTTCTCCTTTCATCAATTAAATTCAATATTTATTCCGTTACCCAAGGATTTCTACTAGCCCTCGTCTTTTTACCTACTTGATCCTCTGCTGCCTTCACTACTTCGTCCCTCAGCGCTACCCATTCTTCTTATACTGTATTTCTTTCCCCCATTCCTATCAATCGTTCCCTTATGCTCTCCCTGAAACTCTGTACAACCTCTGGTTTAGTCAGTTTATCCAGGTCCCATCTCCTTAAATTCCCACCTTTTTGTAGTTTCTTCAGTTTTAATCTACAGTTCATAACCAATAGATTGTGGTCAGAGTCCGCATCTGCCCCTGGAAATGTCTTACAATTTAAAACCTGGTTCCTAAATCTCTGTCTTACCATTATATAATCTATCTGATACCTTTTAGTAACTCCATGGTTCTTCCATGTACACCACCTTCTTTCATGATTCTTGAACCAAGTGTTAGCTATGATTCAGTGATGCTCTGCACAAAATTCTACCAGGCGGCTTCCTCTTTCTTTTCTCTCCCCCAACCCATGTTGACCTATGTTTCCTTCTCTCCCTTTTCCTACTCTCGAATTCCAGTCACCCATGACTATTAAATTTTCGTCTCCTTTCACTACCTGAATAGTTTCTTTTATCTCATCATACATTTCAACAATTTCTTCATCATCTGCAGAGCTAGTTGGCAAATAAACTTGTACTACTGTAGTAGGTGTGGGCTTCGTGTCGATCTTTACCACAATAATGCGTTCACTATGCTGTTTGTAGTAGCTTACCCGTACGCCTATTTTTTTTATTATTAAACCTACTCCTGCATTACCCCTATTTGATTTTGTATTTATAACCCTGTGTTCACCTTACCAAAAGTCTTGTTCCTCCTGCCACTGAACTTCACTAATTCCCACTATATCTAACTTTAACCAATCCATTTCCCGTTTTAGATTTTCTTACCTACTTGACCGATTAAGGGATCTGACATTCCACGCTCCGATCCGTAGAACACCAGTTTTCTTTCTTCTGATAACGTCGTCCTCCTGAGTAGTCCCCGCCCGGAGATCCGAATGGGGGACTATTTTACCTCCGGAATATTTTACCCAAGATGATGCCATCATTTAATCATACAGTAAAGCTGCATGCCCTCGGGAAAAATTACGGCTGTAGTTTCCCCTAGCTTTCAGCTGTTCGCAGTACCAGAACAGCAAGGCCATTTTGGTTAGTGTTACAAGGCCAGATCAGTCAATCATCCAGACTGTTGCCCCTGCAACTACTGAAAAGGCTGCTGCCCCTCTTCAAGAACCACACGTTTGTCTGGCCTCTCAACAGATACCCCTCCGCTGTGGTTGCACCTACGGTACGGCTATCTGTATCGTTGAGGCACGCAAGCCTCCCCACCAACGACAAGGTCCATGGTTCATGGGGGGAGGAATACAGGGTTATAAATACAAAATCAAATCGGGGTAATGGAGTAGGTTTAATAATGAATAAAAAAAATAGGAACGCGGATAAGCTACTACGAAGAGCAGAGTGAACCTATTATTGTAGCCGAGATGAACATGAAGCCCACACCTACCACAGTACAAGTTTATATGCCAACTACCACTGCAGATGATTAAGAGCCTGAAGAAATGTATAATGCGATAAAAGCAATTATTCAACTAGTCAAGGGAGACGAAAATTTAATAGTCATTTGGGAAAGGAATTCGTTAGTAGGAAAAGGACGGAAAAGCAGTCGGTGAATGTGGATTGGGGGTCAGGAATGAAAGGGGAAGCCGCCTGGCGGAATTTTGCACAAAGCATAACTTGATCATAGCTAACACTTGGTTCAAGAATTATGAAAGAAGGTGGTATACACGGAACAGGCCTGGAGACAATGTAAGATTTCATATAGATTATAAAATGGTACGACAGTGATTCTGGAACCAGATTTTAAATTTTAAGACAATGCCAGGGGCAGATGTGGTCTATGACCACAATATATTGGTTTTGAACTGTAGATTAAAATTGAAGAAACTGCACAAAGGTAGGAATTTACGAAGATGGAACCAGCATAAACTGAACGAGACAGAGATTATAGAGAGTTTCAGTGAGAGTATTAGTGAGCGATTGACAAGAACAGGGAAAACAAATACAGTGGAAGAAGAATGAGTAGCTTTGAAAGAAGGAATAGTGAAGGCACCAGGTGATTAAGTAGGTAAAAAGACGAGGGCTAGTAGAAATTCTTGGATAACAAAAGATATTGAATTTAATTGACGATAGGATAAAATACAAAAATGCAGTAAATGAAGCAGGCAAAAAGGAATACAAACGTCTCAAAAGTGAGATCGACAGGAAGTGCAAAATGGCTAAGCAAAGATGGCTAGACGACAAATGTAAGAAGCATGTAGAAGCATGCATCACTACGATTAAGATAGATACTGCCAACTGGAAAATTAAGGAGACTTTTTAGGAAAGAGAACCACCTGTATGATTATCATGATTCCTGAGATGGAAAACCCATCCTAAGCAAAGAAGGGAGAACATAAACGAGGAAGGAGTATATAGAGGGTCTTCAAAGGGGCGGTGTACTTGACAGTATTATGGAAACAAAAGAGGACGTAGATGAAGATGAAATGAGAGATATGATACTGCGTGAAGAATTTTACAGAGCACTAAAAGACTTCTGAAGCGAATGCCATGAAGTGTTTCCTTCAATTTAGAAATCGAATTGAACTCACAAGGGCTTAAATTAGGGGAGTGCAGTAGGTGGTATAGCACTTAGCAGCCCAGTCAGTCAAACAAATCAGTAACATCTTGCACTGTACATGCTTGAGCATTGTCCTGCAGGCAGAAAGTGTCATCGCTTCTGTCACTATGCTGTTCAATTTGGAACACAACCTACAACCAGCTTAGAGACAGAAGCGATTGCACTTTCTGCAGGGCGTGACCACCATGTTGCAGGACAACGCTCAAGCATGTATAGTGCAATATGTTACTGATTTGTTTGACTGATGGGGCTGCTAAGTGCTATACCCCTTGTGAGTTCAACTCGATTTCTAAATTGAAGGAAACACTTCACGGCATTCGCTTCAGAACTGCTACAAATTCGTTCAGCAACAGACCGCGCCGCTCGAACTGTCAACACAACTGGCACTGCTAAGAGTATCCTAAGACTTCCACATCGCTGGCAACGGGTTATACACAATCCTGGTGACTACTATCAAGGTCAGTTAAACTTTGAAACACGTATCTATTTTGTACGAACTATAAATAACTAGTTGCCCTCTATTAAAGTTGAGTGTGTGCTTTAGTTTTCTTAGGTCTGTCCACATTCGTTCCTTTTAATGTGTGTCAGGGCACTGATGACCTCGATGTTGAGCGCCCATAAGCCCCAACACACCACCACACCACCACTATTAAAGTTCCAACCCTCGTATTTGGTGAGCAAGACGTAAGAGACAGGCGAAATACCCTCAGACTCCAAGAAGAATGTAATAATTTCAATCATAAAGAAAGCAGGTTTTGACAGGTGTGAAAATTACCAATCTATCAGTTTAATAAGTCACGGTTGCAAAATACTAACACGAATTCTTCACAGACGAATGGAAAAACTGGTAGAGGCCGACCTCGGGGTGCATCAGTTTGGATTCTGTAGAAATGTTAGAACACGTGGGGCAATACTGACCCTACGACTTCTCTTAGAACAAAGATTAAGGAAAGGGAAACCTACGTTTCTAGCATTTGTAGACTTAGAGAAAGCTTTTGACAATATTGACTGGAACACTCTCTTTCAAATTCTGAAGGTGGCACCGGTTAACTTTTTACTCGAGTACCATTGCAGAAATCGTCGTTGCTCATTAGCGAGAAGCTGGATGGGGAACTTTCAGACTTACTCCAACATGTGCTCACCTCAACTTACTTTTTATTTAATGGACAATACTTTGAACAGACTGACGGCGTCGCAATGGGTAGTCCCCTGTCACCCATTGTGGCTAATCTTTTCATGGAAGACTTCGAGGAGAGAGCCCTCCAGACGTCGGATTTGAAACCTACGTGTTTTTGGCGATATGTGGACGACACCTTTGTTATCTGGCCTCACGGCATTGTATCGTTGAACGTTTTTCTTGAGCATCATAACTCGCTTCATCCTGCATCAAGTTCACGATGGAGATGGAGAAAAACGGCGAACTTCCATTCCTGGACGTCTTGGTACGGAGAAAAGAAGATGGCACATTAGGTCACGCAGTGTACCGTAAACCAACGCACACGGACTTATACTTACAGGCCACCAGCTGTCACCATCCTTCGCAACGAAGTGGCGTACTGAGGACGTTGGTCCACAGAGCACGAGCCTTACCAGACTCGGACAGCTTATCCAATGAGCTACTCCATCTGCGTACCGCTTTCCAACAAAATGGATACTCCGAACGGGAGATTCGCCGTGCCTTACAACAGAAACGGGTTACCCAACGTGAAGAAGTGGAACAAGGCGAAGAACAAAGGGGGATGGTCATCTTGCCATACATCGGCGGTCTCTCTTCAAAAATAGGAAGATTATTGAAGAGGCAGAACGTTAAATGTGTCTTTCGTCCGCCGGCAAAACTCAGAGCTCTCTTGCACTCATCTAAGGACAGCCTTGGCCTAAGACGACCCGGTGTTTACGAGATTCCTTGTAGATGCGGCATGCCGTACATCGGACAAACTTGTCGCACTGTAGAAGATAGATGTAAACACCGACGCTACATTCGTCTGGAGCAACCAGGAAAGTCTGCAGTGGCCGAGCATTGTCTCAGTACAGGCCATTCTATCAATTATCCGCATACAAAAATTCTCGCATCGACGAGCTCGTACTGGGACAGTGTTATTAAGGAAGCAGTGGAAATACATAGCTCGACGAATCTTGTGAACAGAGACACGGGCTTTCAGCTTAGTACAGCTTGGGATCCAGCAGTGGCCATATTGAAGTCGCTTCGAGCAGAGAGGAGTACTATTGGTCATAAGACGAATGACGATTCGCCACCAACATAAATTTTTCTGTTGACAACGGGAGGATAATCAAGGCGCCTACGTGGACGCGCATTTTTGCTTGCGGCTTCCGACAGAGGTCGCTGGGGCGGCCGATGGCAGCGCAGAGCAGCGGTGGCAGCCTCCGCGCGTGCGCCGAAGTCTTTAGTTCTTCATCCTGTAGGTGGCGTTGCTGTCCTTCCAGCTATCGGTTGATATCGTCGCTATTGGCCATCGAATTTGGCGCCTCCACGCCTGCGCACTTCCTGCCCAAGACTGGCATAAATAGGGAGCTCTGGTCCTGCCTTAGAAGTGTGTTCGTCGCACCTGAAGATGTCGGCCAGTTGCGCTGACTAAATATTGCCGAGTTTTCACTATGACATCCGACGTCTCGCCTGAGAACCATATAGACAACATGTCCGTCGGGAAAGTCTGAAGCAACACAGGGTTATACCTATCACCGATGTTATTGAATCTGTATATTCAGCAAGCGTAAAGGAAACAAAAGATAAATTTGAAGTAAGAATTAAAACCCATAGAGAAGAAACAAAAACTCTGAGATTTGCCAACGACATTGTAATTCTGTCAGGGACAGCAAAGGACTTGGAAGAGGAGCTGAACGGAATGGACAGTGCCTTGAAAAAGAGGATATAAGATGAACTTCAACAGAAGTAAAAAGAGGATACTGGAATGTAGTCTAATTAAATCACGTGATGCTGAGAGAATTAGGAAATGAGACAAAGCAGTAGTTGAGTTTTGCTATTTGGGGGGCAAAATAACTGATGATGGTCGAAGTAGAGAGGATGAAAATTTAGACTGGCTTTGGCAAGGAAAGCGTTTCTGAAGAAGGGACATTTGTTAACATCGGGTATAGATTTAAGTGTCAGGAAGTCGTTTCTGAAAGTATTTGTATGGAGTGTAGCCATGTATGCAAGTGAAACATGGACGATAAACAGTTTAGACAAGAAGAGAATAGAACCTTTCGAAATGTGATGCTTCAGAAGAATGCTGAAGATTAGATGGGTGGATCACATAACTAATGAGGAGGTATTAAATAGGATTGGGGAGAAGAGGAGCTTGTGGGACAACTTGACTAGAAGAAGGGATCGGTTGGTAGGACATGTCCTGAGACATCGAGGGATCACCAATTTAGCATTGGAGGGCAGCGGGGTGGGTAAAAATCGTAGAGGAAGACCAAGAGATGAATACACTAAGCAGATTCAGAAGGATGTAGGTTGCAGTAGGTACTGGGAGATGAAGCTTGCACAGGATAGAGTAGCATGGAGAGCTACATCAAACCAGTCTCTGAACTGAAGATCACAACGACAGCAACCACAGTAACACTCATACAGGATTCAGAAGTTGCAGCATCTGAAACCTCACGATCCACAGCAACGTTCTGAATTTTTTCTTGGGTTTCTGGCACAGATCGAAGTTGATATGACATGTGGCCAGACAATATTCAGTGGAATGACGAAGCACATTTTACTTTACAGGGAGCAATGAATAAACAGAACTGCTGAACTTGGGGCAATGTTAAAACGTGTGTTGTGTACGTAGAGCCGCTGCACTCGTCGTATGTGACTGGATGGTGTCGTTTCTTGACCCGTTCTTCTTTTCAAGAGAGTACACCAAGAGGGCCTGTCCGGTGTACTATTGCGTCTGCACGTTATCGAAACCTGCTGGTAGACAGAGCATGTCATTCCTGCTGTGGAAGAGCGCACCCATGTGGAAACCACTGTTTTCATGCAAGATGGAATAACCTCACGTCGCTCGCCCAGTGAAAGATCTGCTTAATGCAACATTCCAATAACGTGTTATTTTCACAGGTTTTCCAGATACATGGCCTGCAAGATCACCTGATGTGAATCCGTATGACTTTCTGCTCTGGGGGTTATCCAAAAGAACGCCCTTACGAGTTGAAAAAAGGGTTTCTACATAATAGGGAGGCCATTACACAGGAACACATGGCTTAGATTCCACCAGGACTGCTGCGAGCACCTGATGTTCAAGTTATATTATGGATGTAGCCTCTCTTCGTCCTCTCCAGTGCTCATATTGAACAAATTGTGTAAGCAGCAGTTAATAATAAGATCAACATTATGGCTTCCTCACTTGTTTGACCTCGTCTGCCCACATTCCGTTCCTAATCCACTACACTTCTGTTCGTATTTCTGGCCGATTTGCACCTATGGGTAAAACTGGAATTAATGCCTTTCCGTTGTAAACCGGCTCCGCATTAACGCATTGGAATATCTATCAAATTCCACCGCCATATGACGATTACAGCCCACACTGGACGTCTGTGAGCAGCTGCACTTTAATTATATCCAAACAGTACCTGACAAGTTTGGTGCATTGATCTCAACAGTTCCTTATGTCCAATCCTGATCTATCAAGAAAGTGGAGTACCGCGTCAGCCAGCTCCTCGCCACCATGTCGTGAATCGGCTATCAATTCAGCAATACGTTCTACTGCTAACCATAGTTATTTGATATAGCACCACAGCTTAACTAATCATTGTGCGCAATATGAAGACTGGGGTCAACAATAACAATGTAATGTTTAGCTGCAAAAATTACTGTCACTATTTGTTCAACTACTCTTCCCCATGATCCTTATTAAATCCTCTTATGTAGTGAAAGTCAAGTATGGCGTTTTTTCCTTCCCAGAATCTTTCTTTTGTGACAGATGCCTGGCAAGAAATAATCCAAATTCAGCAATACGTTCCACGCCCATTAAGAAGCTGCCCTTCTGAACACTTTCACGTTCATCATCATCACGACGGAAAGGCAGGATTCGAGTACAAAGTTTGTTAACAACAGTACTAACTCCTTGTAACATACGTTTTTATTTTAACGAATCATTCTCTTTATTTTGTTTTATCCCGTTCATAGCAATGTAGTTCCATATTTTTCAGATTTTTCAAAAAAAAAAAAAAAAACAAAAAGAAAGAAAAGTATCAGCACCGTGAAACGTTCCTCGACAATGCTGGGCGGTCCATTTTCCTATTACGTATGGTGAAAATGTAGTGTGTTCATCTTTAGTGTGTTTCCTCCTGGTCTTCTACAATTTCACTTTGAGAGTGCGTTTATTGTCTACCTGAATTCTTTGAGGATTTTATAAAAACGTCGAGAAAATATCTTCAATGCTTACTTTCTTTTCCTTTTGCTGGAGATCAATACTGAGCCCCACTTAATCGTTTCTTCAGTGATTACCAAAATATTGTAAAGCAGCACCCATTAACCCTGTCACCCTGGGCAGTTGCCCAGTTTGCACCACCCACCTCATCCCCTAAACACGACCGTGACCATGTGCATTCGCAGGTCGACGGTTGCCAGGTGAATTAGAAGAAAGGAAGAGGGTGGTAACCTGAAAATGCGACATCATTCTGGAGCAGCAGCTCACGACCGGTGGATATTTTCTTTCAGTGGTTAGCCCTCCATTCTTCAACGCATGACATATTCAGCAAGTTTTAAGTTTCACTGTTATCAGCAGGACAGTCATTCGTCTTCTAAGGAAAGCAGAACTGAGAGCAAGAAACACTGTTCTCAAAGAGACATTGTCTACTTGCTACAGAGAAGCCTGCCCAGCTTTTGCTCCTGTTAATAGCGACACAACCCTCCACTTTTGGAGACGAGTGGTTTTCACTGGCGAAAACTTTCCTTTATGGCATCGACGGGAAAAGTACTTCTTTACCAGCCAAAAGGTGCTAATTATGATCCAAAATATATACTATAAGACAGAAAAAGACGCATCACGAAGTGGTTATCGGAATAGGACAGAAATCGGCAGATGTGTCGTACAAGTACAGACAAAAATGAGTACTGTTTCAGAAAACTTGGATAATATAATCAAGAGAAAGAGCTTCACGAACTGAGAAAGTCAGTAATGCGTTGGTCTACGTCTGGCCCTTAGGCAAGCAGTTATTCGGCTTGCCACTGATTGACAGACTTTCTAGATGTCATCCTGAAGGACATCGTGTCAAATTCTGTCACACTGGCACGTTAGATCGTCAAAACCCCGAGCTGGTTGGAGGGCCCTGCGTGTAATGCTGTGAACGTTCTCAGCTGACGCGACATCTGACGACCTTGCTGGCCAATGTACGGTTCGGAAGGCGCGAAGACAGGCCGTAGAAAATCTCGCCCTATGAGGGCGGGCATTATCTTGCTGAAATGTAAACCCAGAGTAGCATGCCAGGAAGGGGAACAAAACAGAGCACACAGTGTGGTCGGCGCGCCATTGTGCCTTAAGGGTGTCACGGTTGACAACCGAAGGGGTTCTGCTATGAAGTGAAATGAAATGCCACCCAGACCACCACTTCTGGTAGGTAGGCTGTGTGGCGGGCGGCAGTCAAGTTGGTATCCCATCACTGTCCAGGGCGTCGCAAGACACGTCTCCGCTGTTCATTCGGGCCTGGAATCTCATTGACCGGAGTAGAATTGTCTTCAGTGAGGAGTCCCAATTCGAACTAAGTCCCGATGGCCAGCAAGTACACACCTCGAGACACCCCGGAGTGTGGTGGGACATCGGCCTGTATACCACACTCCGTACTGTCTGACACAGTGATAGCCTGGGATGACATTTAATTTCGTAGCAGGAGCCCTTTCGTTGTCACCTGTGACACCCTTACAGCACAATGGCACGTCGACTATACAGGCCTATTACAAATGATTGAAGCGATTTCATAAATTCACTGTAGCTCCATTCATTGACATATGGTCACGACACACTACAGATACGTAGAAAAACTCAAAGTTTTGTTCGGCTGAAGCCGCACTTCAGGTTTCTGCCGCCAGAGCGCTCGAGAGCGCAGTGAGACAAAATGGCGACAGGAGCCGAGAAAGCGTATGTCGTGCTTGAAATGCACTCACATCAGTCAGTCATAACAGTGCAACGACACTTCAGGACGAAGTTCAACAAAGATCCACCAACTCCTAACTCCATTCGGCGATGGTATGCGCAGTTTAAAGCTTCTGGATGCCTCTAAGGGGAAATCAACGGGTCGGCCTGCAGTGAGCGAAGAAACGGTTGAACGCGTGCGGGCAAGTTTCACGCGTAGCCCGCGGAAGTCGACGAATAAAGCAAGCAGGGAGCTAAACGTACCACAGCCGACGGTTTGGAAAATCTTACAGACAAGGCTAAAGCAGAAGCCTTACCGTTTACAATTGCTACAAGCCCTGACACCCGATGACAAAGTCAAACGCTTTGAATTTTCGGCGCGGTTGCAACAGCTCATGGAAGAGGATGCGTTCAGTGCGAAACTTGTTTTTAGTGATGAAGCAACATTTTTCTTAATGGTGAAGTGAACAGACACAATGTGCGAATCTGGGCGGTAGAGAATCCTCACGCATTCGTGCAGCAAATTCGCAATTCACCAAAAGTTAACGTGTTTTGTGCAATCTCACGGTTTAAAGTTTACGGCCCCTTTTTCTTCTGCGAAAAAAAACGTTACAGGAGACGTGTATCTGGACATACTGGAAAATTGGCTCATGCCACAACTGGAGGCCGACAGCGCCGACTTCATCTTTCAACAGGATGGTGCTCCACCGCACTTCCATCATGATGTTCGGCATTTCTTAAACAGGAGACTGGAAAACCGATGGATCGGTCGTGGTGGAGATCATGATCAGCAATTCATGTCGTGGCCTCCACGCTCTCAGGACTTAACCCCATGCGATTTCTTTCTGTGGGGTTATGTGAAAGATTCAGTGTTTAAACCTCCTCTACCAAGAAACGTGCCAGAACTGCGAGCTCGCATCAACGATGCTTTCGAACTCATTGATGGGGACATGCTGCGCCGAGTGTGGGAGGAACTTCATTATCGGCTTGATGTCTGCCGAATCACTAAAGGGGCACATATCGAACATTTGTGAATGCCTAAAAAAACTTTTTGAGTTTTTGTATGTGTGTGCAAAGTATTGTGAAAATATCTCAAATAATAAAGTTATTGTAGAGCTGTGAAATCGCTTCAATCATTTGTAATAACCCTGTATTCTATTCCTCTTTCTTCTGACCTTCGTGGCAAGCTATTCTGTACTTGCATTTCAGCAAAATGACCTGCATGCAGGTAGAGTCTCTGTTACTTGTATCGTGCTTGCCAAACCCTACCTGGGTCAGCAAGGTCGCCAGATCTCTCCCCAGTGGAGAAAGTTTGGAGTATTATGGGCAGCGCCTTCCTAGCAGCTCGGTATTTTGACGATCCAACGCATAATTGGAAAGAATTTGGCTCGATATTCCTCAGGAGGACTCTATCGTTCCATGCCACGCTGAATAACTGTTCGCATAACGGCCAGAGGTGTACTAATGCGTTACTGACTTGCTCAGTTTGCGAAACTCTTTCTCTCCAATAAATTACGGAATTTTTCTGAATTTGTAATTATTAGCTTGTCTGTAGACGGCGTAACTCTATAGTCATCACGTGACAAAAATGGCAGGGCCCCTCTCTCAGCCAATGGGAGCCCCAATCGACCAATGTGGATCAAGCACCTTTTCCCATTATCTGTCATAACTAGCTCAAATGCCCATAGCCCTTTTCATTCGAGGTCTGAGCATCACGTGATAGAGGTGCAGATTTGTTATAAGCAATATCAGATTATCAATAGTAATTCTTTCTCTATAGGTACAGCTGATCTGGATGAGCCCAGTCAGTTGTACTCTGTAGTGAAAGGGTTTCTAATTTATAACATTCTTCCGCAATTTTTCTTAATTTCCCATATTTTTGGTATCTTCCCCAATTTTACGCATTTTTCGCCAATTTTCGTAATTTTTTCGGGCTTCCCTAAATTATAATTATTGTGTCGAATCACACAAGATCCACCCCACTGCTCCGACGTCGGTTCAATGTCTTCATGCCCTCAGGCGATCGCAACGAAGCATAGGTCTTATTTATTTATCATTGGTAAGTCACCACTCCATCACTAGTGTGTGTGTGCGCGCGCGTTTTTGGGACGTCATGGTGTATGTGTTAGAAACTAATGTATTGGTAGAAATTATGTCATAGCAATTTCTATAAGCGCTACAGATGTCTAACCAAATATGTAACATAAGAAATACCACACTCCAATAAACAAACCCCTTCCAAACCACCACTACATTACTATATTGTGAGACGACATAATAAAATACCGACGCCTCCAACGGAAGATACTGTTTCAGACGCTGTACAGCTCTATCAAATACGCACCTAGAGATACAACCGTCCAATAACTGAAACCACCTCAGGGAACATCAGTTCGCTGACGGTAGCCTACCCTTTGACTGCAAACTGTGGATGGGTAGCCGCGGAAACTGCTGCTTGGAATATGACCGCGGACATGCGGAGCAACTGCTGAGAACGTTGGGGTGTAGTCATCCCCAGCCTGGTGGCTCACACTGCTGCCGTATCAGTTTTGGCCGAAAAGTCTCCTGCCCGCTGTAATATAAGAGCAAACAGATCCCAACATGTCGGTGTAAACTCAAAGAACGCTACAAATACACACCTGGATGGCGAGGATCTCCTCCCCTGTGTTCACTGGATAATGCCAGCAGGGTACCGAACTCGCTGTGCGGTCGCAGCCACAGAGTCGCGAATGGGAGAGCACTGCATGTCTGCCTAACAGTACACCAGACCGTCTCCCCAGGTGTAGTCGAGAAATTTGCGTTATTTAAACAATACGTACCTGTGCACACGCAAGAGACCTAGTGGCTGCCACAAATAGCACTCAGTCACTGGGGGAGAGGACAGTCCGCCACAGCGAACCTGTCGTAATGCACCGACGCCCTTGCAGATAAATGTTGCTAACAAATTTAGCGCCGAGTACTCACTTTCCCAACCCCTTTTCTCTAGACCAATCAGAAACAGGCCTGCTCTGCTACCGCCTACCATCATTCTTTTAAAACCTCTGTGGGCTACTGCCATTGTTGTGTCCATTTTCCAT
Source organism: Schistocerca nitens (assembly GCF_023898315.1). Taxonomy (NCBI): domain Eukaryota; kingdom Metazoa; phylum Arthropoda; class Insecta; order Orthoptera; family Acrididae; genus Schistocerca; species Schistocerca nitens. The sequence goes on along the minus strand of NC_064614.1, from coordinate 1,291,383,702 downwards.
TTTATATGGCTTTATGACAGATCGATTACATATACAGGTTCTTTTACACAATCTGGTGATGCTACAAAAAGGGTGAAATGCATCGTCGATGTTAAATAATTTCGCAATCCAGTTTGTTGTTATGCTGAAATTGCATGGGTGACTCCATTTTCAGCCAGGTGGACTCCCATGTTGAGTGAAGGTATGTGATTACGGTGTCTAAACAAAGTAAACCCTGCAATATTGTTTGTATATGCGGCGGAAAACCAGAGTTTGATCATTGCTACTAACATTATTTGACTGATCCATAGAAATACAAAGACACACGCTGGACAGCTAGTACATTGTAGTATTTAAACATTTCTACAAAAATTTATCTGTGCATGAATATAATGCGTTGTATTCTCCAACAGTTTATTGAATGTAACTTCTTCTACAATACAATAGCTGGCTGTACAATAGATGTACATCGATCTAGTCAGATGTGGTTCCTCTCAGTCGACTGGTACTTCGATTGGCGGTGCAGTACAGCGGCTTCGGCGATACCTTCTCGGAGACTCTGCTACAGCGGTTGCCATTAGCAGTGGACGAAGACTGGTCTTCCTTCGACTGGCCGGGCCTATATAGTGAGCTGGAGCCAATAGAAACCCAGTGCAGGAATCCGTGGCTGGCTATCTCGCGGTGACCTCTGCAAGGAAAGGTTCCTATTAATCGACTGGAATCTTTGGCGTGTTTACCTGATGTCTTCGGCTGTTGGTTTGTTTCCTCATAGCGTGGCTGTTATGCGGTGCTGCCTGCCATTTAGAGGAACCCGATGGCAGACAGTACACACCACTCTTCCTGGGGGGTGGGGGGGGGGGGGGAAGAGGAGGACGACATCGTCCTGCTCGGCCTTGGCGGCCTCGTGGAGGAGGCGGTGAAAACTCGCCCCTGCAGAGTAGGGCGCGGCGCGGCGCGGCGGGCCAGACGGGCGGAGCTGCGTTGCGGAAGATACGGGGAAGCCGGCCGCGACGGTGCTACGGGCATAGGTTCGTCGACGTCCGCGGGAACTTTCTGGATGGGGCAGGATAAGGTTACGATTGTGGATGGGGCCGTAATCAGTCACTGTCGGTTGCGCAACAAATACGTAAACTTTATTTAAAGAAATTATAATTTTAAAACAATCTCTTAAAGTCACAATTGACTATGATAGCACAGAAAAAAATTCCACAATTTTAGCGCCGAAGGCCACCAACAATAACCTCAAACAACAAACGGCTGAAGGCCTGAATTACAAGTCTGAAGAACAATTCTAAATAGCACTTTTAAAATAAATAGCTTGCTTTTAAAACAGATTTGCTTAAAAAACTTACTGTAACACGGCTGAAGGCCTTATCACCAAAGAAGTGAAATTATTGCTCGGCTGAAGGTCATATCAATAATAAGAGAATTACAAATATCTTTAAAACAAACATCACAATCTAAGGAATCAAGACAAGCGGTTCTCAGCAAGTGTTCCAAGGGCC